>NW_004955549.1:820258-967561 GCF_000276665.1 Chinchilla lanigera | reverse complement strand
AGACCTTATATAAGTGTGCGTCTCTGCCCCCAAAGGGAGAGAAGGGAAGGATAGATGAGGGTGGAGGATCTTGTCAGATCCAACAGCGCTGTACATAATAAACATTGAGAGCTGACTCATTTGTGACTAAGTTCTTACTAAAACGGCGCCGGACACCGAACTGACCTCTTACATTTGTCCCCTGCTATAATGGGAACTACCATGCAGCATGTAAGTTGTTTTGCTGAACCAGCTGGGAGCCTGTTGCTTCTTCCTCAGTGACAATAGGGTCTGACCCACTGTTGGGTTCACCAAACAAATACACGACAGCAGAAGACGGAGAAGTTTATCTTGTTAAAGATTCTTTTATATATTGTGTGCTGAGGATGAGACTTTCTCTCTCATACCATGAATTCAAGAATGTATAAATCCACAATGCTGTTGGGGGTTCTCTTTGGAAAGCGTAAGGTGCTGTGATTCTAAAGGACTGTGGGAGGACCTAAGCATTGGGACTTCTCCAAGAAAAGTCACTGGAGATTCTCACACAGTCATTTGGTTGCTCATAATTACTTGAGAGAATCATTTTAACAATGGTTATCACTCAATAACCACGATAATATATAGATTTTTTTTTTGAATTTACCTCCGTTCTATGCATACATTGTATAAATCTCAGGCTGGAATGAGTGCCCCCCCACTCAATTAGTACTGGAGGCTCTTGCTCCCCGTGTCTTGGAAAGGGACTGCATTTAGTCCCAGCCCATCGAAAGAGTTTATTAACCTTAAGTGAGGTATTCACATAGGCCCTAACCCAATCTAAATGGTGTAATTACAAGATGGAGACAGTTGTACACAGATATACAGAGTCTGGAGGTGTGGACAGAGGCAGAAGCTTGCAAAGAAGGAATAAAGAAGGTAGCCATATGCAAACCAAAGAGCGGTTTCAGCAGAAACAAACTGTCAGCACCAATACCTGGGATTCCTAATCTGCAGAATGGTATGGCAATAAATTTCTTCCTTTTGTGTTTGTGTCCCTTTGTTATGGCAACCAAAGCAAGGTGATAAGTGATGTGCTTCTACAACACAAACTTGAAATGCCAGAAGTGTCTTTAGAACTCCTAATGGGTAAAAGTTGGAAAAGATTTGAGGTGTATGATAGAAGAAGATTAGCTTGTCTTGAAAAGGTTATTGGTAGGAGTATTGACGTGAAAACTCAAGGGCTTAGAAGCAAATAAGGAACATAGTGTTGAGAATTACATAAAAGATGATTTGTATAATAAAATGTAAAACGATTTCCTCAGTTGTGTTCTATTGTTGAAAAATAAATTTTATATTTATCTGAGGATGTTTCTTAGCCAAGTATTCAAAGATCAGGCTGGTACTCCTTGCTAATTCTACTAAAACGTGGGGAACAGAGATGAATAGATGGAAGTATTGAGGAAAAGAGGAGCCTAAACTTGAATATGTGGCAAATTCTTAGTAACCTGAGAGTGAGTGAGTGAGTGTGACAGAGAGAGGCAGAGAGAGGGAGAGGAGGAAGGGAAGAAAAAAGAGAGGAGGAAGGGAAGGGATGGGAGGAGTAGGGAGAGGAGAAGAGAGGCCAGGAGAGGGAATATTGTAGAGAGAATGGCTGGAAATTCACTTGATGAAGAGAACAGCGTGGGTGTGACTCCTGAGTCCAATCAGGCATCTATTTCTTCAGTAGCCAGGAATTGATACTGGGTTCTGGGAGCAGAAATACTATTACTTTGAACTGAAGATAACATGACTGGACAAAATGAAAGATTATCAGATCAGTGTGATTCTACAAAATTGGCCAGTAAAGATATCTAGCTTCAAACACATTACCCCTTGTGACCATTAATCATGAATCTTGATGTGTCGACTAGACTTGAGGAAGAAATGTCTAGTAGATCACAAAGCACACTTCTGGGTGTATTTGTGGGTGTTTCCAGAGATGCTTGGCATACAGGCCAGCAAGCCAGGAGGGAGATGATCCATGCTGATTATGGGTGTCGCCATTCAAGGGGCATCCTGAATAGAATGAGGAAGTCTGCTGAGTTTTTGAGAGCTCTGCTCTGATTGAGCAGGCATGTGTTTGTTTTTGCTTCCTGTAGATATCTGATTCCATTTTCTTCAGCCTTCCAACATATTTCAGTGACTCTGCAGGGAGCTTACAGGTCCTCTAATCTCAAATAGTGCTGCATCTTTGAACTTTCTTATTCTGCCACTTTAGTCTCTTGTACTAAGCAGTAACCAAGTCCTCTGCCTCTCCAGCCTGCAGATAGTCAAGGTGGACTCTTCTACCTCTGATTCTACCTCATAACTTTACCTAGTCTGTAGATGTTCCTCTAGAGAACCTCAAACCCCTAACCAACTTGGGACACTTTTTGTATTAACCATCATTCCCAGTGGTGGGACAAATTACCCCACATCCATAAATTAATAGACAAGTTTATTTCACTCATGGTTTCAGAGCATTCAGTCCATGGCTGTCTGGTTTCAAGGAAGGCGTATCATAGTGAAGGGATGTGGTACAGCAATGATGCTATGCTCACTGTGACCAGAAGGAGAGTAGAGAAGTGGAGGCAGAGTGGAAGTGCTGTAATTCAGATATAGATACCAAGGCCACATGACCCCCCCAGAGACAACCAGATGTATGCTTTACTAGTCCTCTAGTCAGCTCCAAAGTCAATCCAGTTGACAATCTAGCTTAACCTCTGCACATTATGAGAAGGGCAAAAATAATCTCATGAACAGAGCTATTTCTTCTCTTTTCCAGAAGTGAGATATCTTTTCTTTGGAAACTTGCAGCCTCTAAAACTAATGATACTGTTGAAGCCACTCAGTCTCTTCTGCTATTTTGCTATGGCAATCCCCCAAATCTAATAGATTAAATTGTGCTTTCAAGAACAGTTTTTCCAAGTCCAATCCCAGGATCTGTTAATGTGACTTTATATGGAAATCAGTCTTCACAGAGTGGGTTAAAGAACATAGTGGGGTAATATCATACTGAGTAGACCTTAAGCTCATTGAAACAAAGTAAGAGAAGACTCAGAGAGACAGGGCAAAGGATGAATGATAACAGAAAACAGTTGTGTTCCCACAGGCAAGGAGAGCCAAACACAGCCAAAAGCTGTAAGACTCAGGAGGCATTGTCTCCTAGAGAACTTGTACAGACTATGTCCTTACCTGTTCTTGATTTTGTACTTCTGACCTCCAGTTCTACAACACAATAGATTTCTGTTGTTTTTAATTTGTCCCTTTTGTAGTAATTTGTCACGGCCACCCTGGGAAACTAAGACAAGTGGTCTGAGGTTGCACAAACATCTGTGCAAATGCAAATCTAAGTCCTAGTCTATTTGAAATTAAAACCTCCTTCTCATCACTGCATGCCATAGCCTTAGGCTTGGCTTTTGTAACACAGATCCAGGTGGCAATCCTTTAGCTTTCCTGGAGGGAAAGAACGTGGACAACATGAGATAAAGTCCCATTTTTACCTTTATTTTTGGTCAGTCTCACTGCTAAACGTGTGAACAAACAAAAGAAAAAGGTAGATTGTATTATCCTGGAGCTGCCAATCTGGTAGTGAACAAAATATAAGTAAAATTTGATAAATATGCAATTATTAATAGTGATAATTACATTGTTGATAATTGTTCATTGTAAAATATAAGAATGTAAAATAATAATGATAGAATACATCAGGCTATTGATGGAAAATTTACATGTAAGTAAGGTTTTTTCCTATATCATCCAGATTTTTAGATTCATCTTTCAGTCCAAAATTAGCCTTTGAGCAGAAGCTGGCTAGACTTAATAGTTAAAATTGAGATTGGTTTGTACAGCAGGAGTGCTGGAGGCACAGGTTAAGAACCATTTATATTTTATTTTATTAGGGACTAGAAAGAAGGAAATCAAATAGCCCGCACTTAAAATATGTAGGCGTTTCCAGCTGGGAATTGTTTAAACTGTGGATGAGTGAAGCTTAATGATATTCAACTGGGCAGTGCTTCAAAATGAGGATCTGATGTAGAGGACAACAGAAACACATGCTGTCAGAGCTCTAAGATGCCCTCGGGTTGTCCCCAGGGTAGGCAAGATTTTGCTGCTCTCAGATCTCTGTTCTTCATGATTTCCAGAGTGATCGTTCTATAGCAGAAATGTCAGAAGATTTCACCACTGATTAAAACTTTTGGCAGTCTACCTGCTGTCTCTGAGGCAGAGTCCAGTTCTTCTGCTTGAACATGAAGCAGCCTTGTGAGTTTGAATTTTCTCCAGCTGCATTTCCTGCTGAAGCTCCCATGATCATTTTTCCTAAAGGAATGCCCTCCCAAATCATATGAGAACCTGTGATTTTCTCACTGTGTCCTTACATGAATTCCACATGCTGTTATCCCCCAAATTTTCCTACTTCATATCCAGACTCACTGCACTGTTACTTTTCATCCTATGTATTCTCCCCTCAGACTACAACATCTCCAGTATTTGACTTCATATTCTATCAACTACTTCTGTGGGTGACTATGTGATATTTCACTTAAAAGAAGTGACCTGAAGAGTCCTGGAGTTGTGGGCTCCTGGAGTTCGAGTCAAGAGCCCCAAATAACCAGGCAGGTGTATGAGATCATTTTGTGTCATCCATTTGGAACCCAAACCCCAGATGATGGCAGCCCCAGGGGTGACCCAAAGGAAAGTTCATCAGAAGAACTTTCTTTCTGTTTTTTTTTTTTTTTGGTTTTTCTCCGGTACCGGGAACCGAACTCACGACCTTGCGCTTGCCAGGCAGGCACTTTTGCCGCTGAGCTAAATCCCCAGCCCAGAACTTTCTTTCTGAATGCAGCCTGGGTTGCTGTTCATTTTAAAACAACGAGGTGTTGAATTCTGTATTTTTATTTCATATAAAGTCACCAATCCATTATTCTAGTCTGGTTTTTTGGTTTTGGTTTTTTTTTTTTTTTTTTTTTTTTTGGTGCCGGGAATCAAACTCATGATGTGGTGCTTGCCAGGCAGGCACTGTGCCGCTGAGCTAAATCCCAGCCCTTCATTATTCTAGTTTGAAAGACAATATTGCACAGTGGTTATCTCCAGAATCTCTAGTGTATGAATCCAGCAATTTAAGTCTAAATTCTTCTTCCCACAAGGTTATGTGACTTTGCGTAAGTTGTTTCATCTTTCCATGTGTTAGATTTATTCATTTCATCCATAGATGTAGATTAATATCACAAATAAACACTCATAGGGGTGTATTATACACACACAGACATACATGTCCCCCAAAACATATACATACATGCACACACATGTACTCATATATTTGAGGTTATGTTACATGTAAGCACTATGTCTTATAGTGTTTACTATTACTATCACATATTATTATCTATAAATTCTAAAATTTCTGAGATTTTAGAAGGAAGCACTAAAGTACAGTGACTTGATTATGACGGAAAAGAGGTTACTTATATTGAAACAGTAATCTGACTTGCATTATCTTTTGGACAAATTTCTCTTCTCTGTAAAATATACTTTCAGACGGTGAAGCAAATATGGTATTTTCTACTGTTATAAGCCTGATCCATAATAAGTAATCAACCCACGCAAGGGTGGAACAGTTCTCCTAGCATCTGTGGATTCACATAGTTCTCCCCCTTTCCTTGGTTACAGTTCTCAAGAGTAAGTGCAAGATGTCCTGGGAATCCACATTCCTAAGGTAGGGAGGAAAGAACTGCCTAGAACCGCCAAGGCCTTACTCCTTTCCCGCCTGGAGAAGTTGGTATTTTGAGATAGACCAGGATTACTCAGCAGGGCTTGGGCTATGTTCCTCTCTTCCCTCGAAGTAGGAAAGCCTTCAGAGTTTTGCACTGAGGGGTGCTGAACACAGGGTGGGCTGCCCCTCACCGGGTCCTTTAGTGGAGTGAGTGAAGTGGTACAATTAGGGCTCCATTCACTTTGAAGAATGACCCTGAGTCCACCTTACAGTGAGTGCCTGGTGGTTGCCCATCTGTAAGTAATAAACTCATTTCATATAACTTGTGGCATATAAGTACTCTGTCACACTGGACACAAAAATGTACATAACTAGTTATGGTGACTCTGCTTAGCAGTGTTATAGTCAAATATACTCATAACATTATGTTTATGTACTGGGAATACCAGTTCCCAGTCCATATATAAAAGGCACGTGATCACAACCTCTTTTTATTTTCCAACCTATGTCATTTGATTCTGTCTATATCTCTCTAAAGGAAAAAGTGCATGAAACCATTAACTCATTATACAAATAAGAAAAATACAGATGAGGCAGTAGAAGGACATTTGGATGGTCACTGTCTTAGTTACTCTTCCTTAAATAAAATGCCTAACACCCAAAATGCCCAACTAAGGGAAGAAAGGTTTGTTTAGCTCACATTTTGTTTTGTTTTTTGTTTTTTGTTTTTTTTTTTTCCAGTACCGGGAATCAAACTCGCAACCTTGCGCTTGCCAGGCAGGCACTGTGCCGCTGAGTTAAATCCCCAGCCCCTTAGGTCACATTTTGTTGAGGTTCCAGTCCATCATTGGTTGGTTCCAAGGCAGGGTGGCAAAAAAACAATGTCAGGGTGGAAGGCAGAGGGGCATTACAGAGGAGAAACACACCATGGTGGGCAGAAGATAGCAAAGCAGCTGAAGGAGGTCTGTAGCTCTTTTTATCCCTCAGATCTTATCTAGGCTACTTGTGGCAGGTAGCACTCACACCCTTAATTCTAGTGCTCTTGATCCTAGCACTCCACCATGAATCAATCCCAGTATCACACACTTTAGATCCAGCCACTCCTGAAAAAGCTCCACCTCTGGCAACATGAGGCTTCTCTGGGACATCTAAAGACATGTCATAGCAGTCAGAGAGTATGACAATGGTAAAGCTATAGTCAAAATGTCAATTACAAGACTGCTCAGTAGAAGAGAGCTTCACTAGCTTGTGTAAGGCCCTGGGTTTGATCTTCACCATCACGAAAAAATAAAAAGTAAAATGTAGCTCTTTTTTTTATTTTAAAGAAAATAGTACAAAAAAAGAACAATAGCAAAATACAAGCAACAGAAAGCAAAAACATTAAAAATGATACAGGGTTTCAAACCAAATGATAGAGATTAACAGTGGTTGTTATATGACATATAGTTATCTTCAATGAAGTTACTCAGATTACCGATGTAAGAAAGAAGATTGATCAAATCATTGAATGGAATATGAAAATAATAATTTAAAAGAACATTAAAGACAATACATAGTGTCACTCGGCAGAATTGTAGGAATTCACCAATGAATATTGTACTGAAAATTGTTGTCATATCAGTTGCTCAGATTACCAGATACAAGAATACAAAGTTGGTGGCATAACTATACTGCTGGTGTCTGATGGTTTGTTGAGGGAAACAGTTAATGTTTAAAAGATGCTTTTTTTAATTGTAGCTCTTTTCACCCCTAAGGTATATTCCTCTTTGTACCACCAGTTTGCTAAAGTAAACTTCTGCTTCCTGTGACACTGCAGAAATTTAGAACCTAGGGTCTAATGCCTGCATTTATCAATTACTGATTTGGTATCTGAGTTGACATTGTTTAGAATGAAAATTACATGTCATGCAATCAAAGTAGCATTCAGGACCAAAAATCAAAGGATATTATCATGATAACAACTCAAAGTCCAGACATTTAAGAGCTTTAATAAAATTTAGAGCAATGGCCTCAAACTCTGTACATCACTATCTCCTGAGGAATGTTTAAACGCACAATCTGGGGTTCAGTTTCCCAAGATTCTAGTTCAAGACACCTAAGCTGTAATCATCAGATAAAACTACTTCTACTAGTCTCAGTACCATACTTTGAGAATCACTGCCTTAGAAGCAATGAGGTCAATTCAATCCCTTCAAAAATTAAAAAAAAAAAAGTAAAAAAAAGGGATTAAAATAAAAAGTATTGGAAGTTACCTGAAATACTATAACATTAGACTTTGTACATAAGAAGCTTGCAAAGGACTCTTAACAAATACATTAACCTCAAGGAAGTGAAGCAATGGGTCTGAGCAGACCAAAACCTTGAACATAGTGACATGGCAGCAAATGTTTTAGCCCTTTCTTAGCCTAGCTTGGACCTTTAGTGTAGTCTCCCACTGATGAAAAGAGCTATAATTTTGTACAGCCTTTCTTTTCCTCACATGGGCTACTCTTCATGAGGAGATTATCCCCAAAATGCATTCAGAACATCTGGGCACATGGGTGTTTGTATTCAGAGAGACCCTGGAAAAGCAGAGCATGTCAGATAATGCATCTCAGGCTCCAGTGCAGGCAGAAAATTGCCCCATTTCTCCTTCTGGCAGGATTCCAAGAAGAACACAGGAGCTGCATCTGGACATTTGGGCAGGCAGCTTGTTCCTCTGTGTGAGCTACTGGAACTGAGCTCTGAACAGTGAATCTCTAAACAAAATTTAGTGGAACAATAACTGATTTTGATAATCTCTAGTTCTAGATCTGAATTCTCACTCTACCATGTATAAACTCCGTAGCAACAGAGCTCTCAAAGAACCTCACTGTTCTTTTCTAATTTGCCAATGATGAGTATATATTGGTTCCTTTTCTGTCTGGGACACAATACCCCACACTCACTATTTAAAGAACTGATTTATTTTATCTGTGGTTTAGTCTACTGCTGGCTGGCTCCAAGGCCGGAAGTACATGATGGAAGGACATGCTGAGGACAAGTGCACAACCCATGGCAGCCAGGAGGCCGACAGCACAGAGAAGACAGGGACATAAATATTATCCTTCCAGTCACACCCCTAGGGACACAGCTCCTCCACCCAGGCCCTCCTCTTTACAGCACATTCACTTATGAAGTCATCAGTGGATTAATCCACTCTTAAGTGCAGTGTCCTCATGAGCCAATCACTGTCAAAAAGCCCATTGCTGAACATGTGAGACTTTTGACAGTCATCTTACATATAAATAATAACAGGGTAATAAATAATAACAGTTATGGGTTTTTTATGCAAAAGGAGCAGGGTTTAACATTTATTTAGCAAGCAAGCAGAGGTGTTATGTAAATGGCTGTGTTATCTCTAACATCTGTTGCCTAGTGATAAATAAAAAATTATCCTAAGTTTAGTGGCTTTGAAGACATATATTTGTTGTGTCATAATTTCTGACAGTCAGGAATCCATGAGAAGCTTAACTTAGTACTTCTGTCTTAGGTACATGCATGTTATTGCTGTCAAGATGGTGACCAGGTCTGTGGTTACTGAAAAACTTGACCGGAACTGGAGGATCCATACCTAAGATGATTCATTCATATTTCCATAGGGAAGGGACTGTATTTCTTTACCTTAGAAGACATGGCACTGTTCTGGTGTTTCTATGACATGGTGCTTGGTCTTTCCCCTGGAGAGGGAACCAAAAGAACAAGAAATAAGCTGCACTGTTTTTCATGCGCCAGCCTTTAAAATCGTATTCCAGGGGCTGGGGATTTAGCTCAGCGGCAAAAGCGCCTGCCTGGCAAGCGCAGGGTCGTGAGTTTGGTTCCCGGTACCGGAGAAAAACCAAAAAATAAAAATAAAATAAAATAAAATAAAATAAAATAAAATAAAATCGTATTCCATCATGTTTCCAGTCTCTCAAAGGTTACATGGCTCATCCCTCTCCAAAAGGGAAAAGGATTACCAGGAGGTGGGCTAGAAAGCCTCCATGAAGGCAGACTAATAATAGTGCTTAGGATGGGAACATCTTTTTCTCTCTAGGATAATTTACTCCTTCTCTAGATCATCTGTATGTTGATGGGAGGAAAGGAATCTTAGACCGCAGAGTCAGCCATCAGTATACAGTGAGGAAGTAACGCAGAGGGAGCCACTGGCAATAAAAGAATTTTGCCTCAACTGAACAGAGAATTTAGACTGTTGGGGACAGTATCAATTCATACTGGACCTGCCATTCTATAGAATTTTAAATTAAACAGGAAGTCCTTTTTTCTCTCTTCCATTTTACTGCTTATTTATTTTTTTAAGGCAAACCTGAGTCATATATATTTTTGGATATGTTTACTAGTTGAAAATCTTCTCAGAGTGAAAGAGGATTAACTTTATGTGTTGCTGGGTTCACAAGAAAATTTTCTACAAGTCTCAGATGTCATCAGCATCTAAGATCATACCTTGTTAAACACACTTGTTTGGTCTTTTTGGTCAAATCAAGGAGTTTCCTTTAATTTACATCAAAGTCTCCATTTCTACAAGAGATGTGATTTCAGAAGAGGAAAACCTATATAAAAATGCTATTTACCTCATTAATCATTTTTATTAAGAATCTTCTTGTTCCAAAAGGAACGCCTGTGATGTGAGCAAAGGCTAAATGTCTACATCCAGCTTTAATGGTGATAAAACATATTATTCATGTCACCAGCTCTAAATTTGTCCTCTATGTGCATATAATGGTTGTGCTGATCTGCTTTCAAGACATAATAGTCCAGATTTTCCACTCAGCAAGACATCTTATTCATTTAAATTTACTGCATGCATTTAGAAATATGTATCAGCAGTGAATACAGCCTGAACTGCCAGGTTCAATACCAAAAACATCTACCTAAATTAGAAGGGAGGCTAAATGTAAAAGTGGCTGGAATGAATGTGTCCTCCTGCTGTGGCAGAGTAGCAAGCAGAGACCAGGCTTCAATTCAGATGTTCTGAGTTCTGGTTTTAGTCATTTTTTTCATTAAGTGTGTGACAGTAGCTTTGGGGAAAACATTCTATCTCCCTTGATAAATTGCAGACATCTCTTTTAAAAGTAGAATTCTTATGTTTACTAATCCACCTATATTGTCACTACCTGTGGAAGTTCAATGTTTTAGAGCATATAAATATGTGAGCAAATTATTGCATTCAAGATATAAGTAAATAATTTATTCATGGCATTCACAATTTCTTCATTGAAATCTGATCAGCATCCACCATCTTGGATTTAAGATCATAAGAGTAAACAAAACAATCTCTAGTGAACATCATATAACCTATAGAGGACAGTGGAAAAATTAGAGAAGTAATCCAGAGTTCTAAGCAAAATGTGAATGACATGGCATGACTGGGCAACTGCAGGATCAATGAAATATAGGTAGGGTTCAGAGGGATCAAAGTATGTGTAACAGAAAGAGGGAAGACATAAGACTTGGCTGTGAAGGATAGGTTAAGTCAGCAGTGGTACATATAAAACAATCTTTCTTGTCAGACTGGGAAGAATTATTCAAGTATCTGATTATGAAAAGCTCTCCTTGTAAAAATGAGAAGAAACATATCCAAGAAAGAATTAGTAGTCTTTAGATACCCAAGATTAAAGGGCACGAAAACAGAACATGAACCCGTAATTCATCAAGAAAGGCGAAACTATGTAAATTACACAATGTGTGAGAAGAAATAAACCTAAAGGAAGGGTTCAGGTATATATTGTGGACACTTTCCACTTTCACACCACCTCCTGCGGTGTGTGTTGCTATCCATCTTCCCCTTAAATGCTTAGCAATAAAATTAATGGCAGTTAGCTTCATGATCATTAAATGAGGATTTTTTTAAAAATCCTGAAAGTAAACATTTATAGAATATAAGAAATCAGAATTTCTTAAGCAAAAAATTGTGCTCAATTTTGAAACTACATATATATATGTATATATATATTTAAATATTTTGCTTTATTTTGTAAGTAGATAAAACTAGGGACAATATCATTCTTAAATTCAATGGCTATCCTTGATCTTGGTTCCCATTCAAGGTTATTTCCAGTCAAGATTCATCTCCTATAATAGGTGATACTTCAATAGAGTAAACTAATAATGTGCTGCTTATGCTCTGTGATAATCTGACAATGATAATTATGCAACTACATCCTATACGTGAATGAGATACAAAGCTTATAACGTGGTAGCCTACTTATTCATTAAAATTATGCAGTTATTATTATTCTCAATTCATAGATGAGAACATATAAGGAGGCCCAAGGAAACTAAAATGATCTATTTGAGATCTTGGGACCACATTTTGTGTATATGCTTGTATGCATCCATATTCTGAATAGTTAACAATGATGTAGGGATTTTAGTTCAAGGTTTTTTTAAACTATAATTGTTATGATTGTCTAAGTACTTAGTGTGAGAAAATAGAAGGCATAAGAATTATACAATCAAGAATACTTTAATTGAAGTTTTAACACAATTACTTACTAACTGGGTGATTATGGGCCCATCTATTTGCTTTCCTGGGCTTCATACCAACTTCGGTATTTATTTTAAGGATTAAATAGGATAAAGAATATAAATTATCTAGCATACGGCATGAGCACTGGGGTGCAATCAAGGGTAACTGTTAATTTTCAAAGTACATATGCGTTTATAATTTTTAAAAATTCTGTCTCTACTTTTCAGGTGTGTGCTGGGAAGCATATCACAATAAATCAGTGAGGCACCTAACTTTAAGGGTGCACAAGTTTTATTTAAACCCTTTCACTGTGTACTATTTGAATGAACTTGAACTCCAGTTCACATTTATAAATTTGGGTTAGTAATAATTTCTCATTTACAAGTTCATTTTATTATTGAATAAGGCAGCACAGGGAAACTACATGGCACTGTATCTTGAATAGATAAAGTTTTCACTAAATTTCAATATGCTAATCTCATCTTATAGTTGGAGGAGGTATAATTTGCTAAATAAGACTAAATGAGACAGTTTAGAGCTTGAAAGTATCTTTTGGAGACTAGAGTCTAGAATTACAGTTGGATGCATTGCTAGACATCACATAGAAGGCAAAATATTCCTTTCAAACACTTGTCTCTTCACAGAAAAATCAACTATTTGCATAACTATCCATGAAGAAAATACCTTCACAAGAGAAAAGGAATTCAAATAGGGGATTATAGTGTCTGGGTGAAGCTACTTTAAAGAAGGAAGGACATTTTTCTCCTTCATTCTAGCTCAGTCAGGACTGTATAGAAAGATAACTTCCATGGGGAAAGGAGGGTGAAGCAAACACCAGACCTTGATGGAGGCCACCGCCCCAGGCCCGCTTCACAAAACCTTGTCATCAGGCCAGCCTCCCAGTTGTAGGGAGCACTTCTGACCAAGCATCACATCAGGCCTTTTGGTCCCAGGATATGAGCTCTCTTTTGTGATCCTTAGATCCAAACCAGCCCCACAGACTAAGGCGCCAAGCCAGCTTCAATGCCAGCATGTTCTTGTAGACCTAAGCATAGGACCATCCCAGGACCAGACCACTTTCCATGCAAGACCCCGCTCCAGGTTCATCCTTATACTAGGTTAGCTCCTGTGGTCCGTGGTTTCAGAGTGGATTCAGTGGACCAACATTCTATATCTACACATGTGTATCCAATTATCAGGCCCACCTAGTGCACCCTGTTGATAGGTCAGCACCTGAAAACTCAGCCTGCAGGTTTGTGGCTACAGATCCAATTAGAAAGCAGGCAACATGTACCCCAGTGGACTCGGACTCAAAGCCTGACCTGGCTGTGAACTCCAATAACAAGCCCACCAGGGATGAACTATCCCTGCCAAAGTCAGGGTGCAAAAACTAATAGGTGCCTGCTTCATCAGATGTTATGTTATGTCAACATAAACGTAATGTTACAAAGATCACAAATAAAAAGGTTAATATGACCAAAAATGAAAGAGAATGGGACACCAATAACCAACCCCACAGAAATGGAAATTTGAAAACTGCATGGCAGGGTTCAAAATAATTTGCTTGAAGCAGCTTAGTGAGCTAAAAATCAACAGATCTCTATATTTTTTATATCTAACTAAAATAATTAGGAGAATAATATTTAAAAAATAGCAGTCCAACATATAAGCAGAAACCATAAAAAGAGCCTATTGGAAATTCTGTTCTGGACTGGTACACAGTTACTAAGCAGAACAACTCCTTAGATACATTTAACAACAGGATCAATCAAGCAGGAAAAAGACTCAGTCTGAAAAGGTATCATTGGAAATTATCCAGGTAAAGGAGCACAGAGATAAAATATTGACATCTAGTGATGAAAGCTTTTGTGACTTGTGGGAAAAAAAGTGACTTTGTGAACTATTTTATACATTATGGTAGTTTGACAATACACAGAGAAATAAAAAGGGGGCAAAAATTTACTGCAAGAAATACTGATACAGAACTCAACGTATCAGGAAAAAGGATTCAATATATAGATCCATGAAGCTCCACAATGACAAATAGACTAATATGTAGAGATTTTCACTGAAACACGTTGTAGTTCAAGTCCTCAAAAGTAAAAACCAAAAATCAAAAACAAAGTGAGATTTTTAAAAACACAAGAGAAAAACAACCTATCTCGTATAAAGGAGCACTTCTAAGGCTACCGGTCTCTTTGTTAGCAGAAACCTTGGAGGCTAGTAGACAGAATGATGACCAGTTGAAAGCCTTTCCAATATTTTATTTTATTTTTTTTTATTTTAGAAATAAAAGGAGGAAAATACTAACAGACAGACAACATTTTACAAAATAGCAAAGGATCAGTACAGACATTACAGAGTTACAAACAGAGTGGTAGGGAATTAACAATGCTTGTTGTATTACATGTTGATATCTTCAAAGTAGTTTCTCATGAAAACAGATATAGACATTTTAATTAAAGAAGAGCCCCATATCCAGTAAAGCTGTCCTTCATAACTGAAGACATAAAAATATCCTCAAAGGAAAATCATAAAATTTCTTCAGCACTGGAGCTAACTTCCAAGATATTCTACATAAAGTTCTTTAATTGGAAACAAAGTACACTAAGTGAAAACTTGAAAACTTATCAAATAATAGAGCTATAAATGTAATAATGAACTCATATTCAGAATACTGTAATGCTAGTGTATAAATCGCTTCTAAATATAGTATAAAAGTTAAAATGCAAAAATATTAAATATCTATAATAATTTTAAACACATATATAACATTTAAATGGCATAAATTATGTCATAAATGATTTTAAAAGGCACAGAAAAAAGAACTTAGTGTGTAGTATTCAGTTGCACATAAAGTTATTACCAATTTAAACTAGGAGCTTATAACTATTAGATATTTTCTTTAAGTCTCATGGTGACTCAAAAGAAGAAACCTTCAGTAGACACATAAAACATAAAGAGATAGGAATAAAAGCACATTATGGCATAAACTTCTCAATTCCCCTTGATGACAAACAGAAAGAAACTATAAAAAGGTTGTAGGTCAGGAATATAGCTCAGCATGAGGCCCTGAGTTCAATTCCTGGTTCCAATAATAGATACATAATTTAAAAATTTCAAGAATAATAAAGAGGTCATAAGTGGCTACTTATCAATAATCACTTTAAAGGTGAGGGTAATAAAATCCCCAACAACAGATCAATAACAGTTGAAATAATAATAAGACCCAATTATAGAATGCATGTAGAACACTCACTATGAAGTGAAATGGAAAAAAAGATATTTTTATCACAAGAACTGAAGGAGATTAAGATTGCCTATCAGAATCAAATAGACAGCATCACATGTTATCACAAGGGACAAAGGTCATTATATAATTGTAGACTACTGAATTCATTAAAATGCTATAATAATGATACATAAGCAATCAGTGTTGCAGTATCTAAAATTTATACTAAATATTAATGGAACTAAAAAAGAAATATCAATAAAAATATTAGATGGCCTAAAAACTTCACTTTCAATAATGGAGAGATAATTTAGACAGAATCATAAAGGAAACTGGGGACTGGGGATTTATCACAGTGGCCCAGCGCTTGCCTGGCAAGTGCACGGTCATGAGTTCGATTCCCGGTACCAGAGAAAAACAAAACCACACACACAAAAGGAAACTGACTTCAACTACACTATAGAATAAATGGACTCAACGGATATACACAGAGCAGTCCATTTAACAAAAAGAGAAAACTCATTCTTCTCACATATGCACAGAATTTTCTCATACATGGACACTATTTTAGAGTACAAAACCAGTTTAATACAACTGAAAAGATTCTAATTACATAAAGTATTTCATACCAAAAGTATAAAACTACAAAAACTTAAGAGTTTCACAAATATTTAGCAATTTAGTAATGCACCTTTGAACAAATAATGGGATAAAGAAGAAATCAATAGAGAATGATTTAAATTTTTTAGACAAATGAAAATAGAAATAATACATGTCAAACCAATGAGACGTAGCCATGAAATTCTAAGAGGAAAATTTATAGCAATAAATACAAGCATTAAGCAAAAGAAATCTAAATATACCAGCTTACACTACAGCTGAAAGAAATTGAAAAAATTCCCAAAATGCTAGAAAGAAGAATAGTAAAGAAAGAAGCACCAATAAATAAAGTAGACATTAGAATAAAAATCAAAACATTAACAGAACAGATCAATTACACTGAGTTGGCCTACTGTAATGATTCACAGAATATCAAATGCTTAGCTAGACTAAAGAAATAAAAAGACTGAAATCACAATATAAACATAAGATTAGGCATCAACGCTGGAAATGCAAAAGATCATAAGAGACTGTTATGAACAATTATCTACCAATAAACTGGATAAACTAGGAATATTTCTTAGAAGTGTACAACCTAGTAAGCAAGTATAAGACAAAACAGAAAATTGAAGCAAACCACTACTGAATGAGATCATAACAGTACTGAAATACATCTAAAGGAAAAAAAGTTCAGAATGTGATGGATTCATTGGTGAATTCTACCAAGCATTTACATGAAGAAAAGCTGACACAAACTTCTACAAAATCTTCCAAATTTGAAGAGGTGAACAATTCCAAGCTCATTTACAAGAACCACATTACTGTGATATTAAAGGCTATCAAAGACAAAATGAAGCCGGGTGTGGTGGCACACACCTGCAATACCAGCACTCAGGGAGCTGAGGCAGGAGGATCACTGCAAGTTCAAGACAGCCTGTGCTACAAAGTGAGCTCAAGGCCAGCCTGAACTGCATTGGGAGTTCTTGTCTCAAAACAAAACAAAAAAAGACAAAATGAGATAGAAATTTACAGGTCAATATCCTAAATAGTATAGTTTAAAACTTCTCCATGAAATTCTAATAAACTCCTACCTGAAATTCTAATAAATTTTAATAAATCAAGTAGGATTTATTGCCATGTTGCCTCAACATATGTAAATCAAATGAATTATAAAAAATGGAATGAACATTACCAGAAGTAACATTAAAATAATTAGCAATTTTAAAACTTTAAAGGATCATTTCAATAGGGTAAGAGAGAAAAGAAAAACTTCACAGCTACTCAGATAAAAATATGAAAAACATAAATTTATAAGAAATGTACTTCAATTTAATATAACCACATGAGACAAACCCTCAACACACTCAATTAGAATAGCATTATATAGGACAGTGAGAAATTGTATCAAAAACATTAAAATAAGGCTTTCATGGGATGCAGCAAATTTACCTACTGAGTATATATCCAAAGCAAATGAAATCAGTAACTTGAAGAAGTATCTGTGCTCACACATGTTCATAGCAATACTACTTACATTAGTCAATGTATGGAATCAGCCTGAATATCCTTAAGAGATTAATAGATTAGGACAATGTCCATTGATGAATTCCTACCATCTTGTTGAGTGAAACTCTGTATTTCTCTAATGTTTTCTCTATTAATTTTTTAATTCTCTTTAATGGTTTGAACAAACTTCCATTCTTACACCTGGTAATCTGAGCAATGTAGTTGAAGATAACAATATGCAATATAGCAACCACTGTTAATTCCTATCATTTTTGTTTTTAAATGCTGTATTACTTTGAATGTTCTTGCTTTGTTTTGATAATGTTTGCGATGTTGGTATGCTGCTATTGTTCTTTTTTCTTTTTCTTTCTTTTACTACTCTCTTTAAAATAAAATAAGTAAAAAATAAAGACTGGCATATTATTAAGAACTCAAGAAGAAGAAAATCCTGTCATTTGTAACAACATGAATGTACATAGAGGACATTATGCCATACAAAATAGCACAAATTATTGAGCCACTTGTAAGTAATAGTGAAACAGTCAAACGCTTAGAATCAGAGAGTAGAATCGTGGGTACAAGGACCTGGGGGATGGGTCAGACTGGGAAATGTTAGGTCAAGGGTTCAACGGGACGGGAAGTGTGATTGACAGGGGAAAGAGATGATTGTGAAGTGCTATGTTCATGCACCGAGCCCTATGAGGAATGTCATCATCGTCTACTTCATATATATGTGGAGGGATACAAGACATGAAGGAAGAGGGGAAGGTAAGATGTTAAAAGATTAAGAAATGGCATGTATAGGTACTGGCAATGAATGTGATCATTATGTACTACAAATGTGCCAATAAAATTTTTCTAAAAATTTCAGCTCAATATGATAAATAATGCCTAACAATAGAACATACTACATAATGACTATAATACTGACTTGTATACATGAAATTAACTGAGAATGGATTTTAAATATTATTATCAGATTAATGACTGTTATGGTTGATGGCTTGTGGGAAGAGTTCTGAAATGTTCGGAGATGTCACCTGAAAGAGTCGAGCTGAAATGCCTTCAGCTTTTCTGTTTGGGAGATTCAGGTCAGAGCTCAAAAAAGCAGAAGGCTGATAGAAATTCTGCTGGTAGAGACCATGTTCAGGAAGTTTCTGCTGGGAAGAAGGACTGCGTTGGGTGCTGGACTCCAAATGATGTATGTTATGGCTGGACAAAAAGTTTGTCTGCATTTTTCTTGTGTCCAGAGACTTTGCCTAAGACTAAAATTAAGGGCAATAGACTAATCTGGCATAAAAGAATTTCAAGACAGTCGAATGTTGGGGAAGTGGCATGGCTACTGTTGGGAGCTTTTAGCCAGTTTTCTGCTGAGAATCAAGAACAAAGAGCCCAGCAGGATAATTTAAAATATTGTGAGGTTGGCCAGAAAGAAAGCTTCAGTAAAACTGTGGACTACAAAGGTAGACCTGAGGAGACTTTGTTTGCTGAAGAAAAACAAGAAAATAAAAATGATGACCTGAGGATATCAAAAGAAGCAAGTCTCCACCATCTGCAGCCTCAAAACTGCAAAGGTGAAAGACCTTGCCTGGAGAAAAAAGCCACAGAACACGGCAGAGAATGGCAGCAGCAGCTGCACCAGGTTCCAGAATGGCTGCAGCATAGAGAATTTATTCCTCAGAGTTGGATTCAGAATGCCCACTGATCCAGGCACTTGACCCCTATAGCCAAAAGAGAGGAAAGCCTGGCAACTGCTCCAGGTGGCAGCAGACCTTGACATCATCCACATGGCCCTGGCTTTAGGTGCCTGGAGAATTCAAGAGTTCTGAGGTTAAAGAGGCTTCCACCTGGATATCAAAAAATGGCCTGGAAGGCCAGACAATATGCCCCTGAGAGGACACTATGTAAATCTGTGAGGAAGAAACCAGAGGTTCAGTGGAGACTTTAGAAGTTTAAAAAAGCCAGGACCAAGGATCATCTGAGGAAGGCTGCAAGGAGGGAACAAAATGGACCTAAGAGAGAAGCCGTGGGAGCTATAACCACCAGAAGTGAGGTAGGGGTGGACGCATGCAAGCCCTTTGGAGCTCACAATGTGCCACAACTTGCTTCAGAGGCTAGATGTAAAATTATAGGACATAATGTTAGCTCTGCTGGATTTTGAACTTGCTTTGTCCCAGTGGTCTGTATTCCCATTTGTACCTTTTGGAATGGTAATGTTTATTTTGTGCCATTAAATGTTGGAAGTGTTTAGCTTTTCATTGGTATGGAGGCTTGTAACTAAAGAGTTTGCCTTACATCTTGGAGGATATTTGGGCCTTGGACTTTTCAGCAATGCTAAAATTGTTAGGACTTTGACAACTCTTACAGATGGACTAAATGCCTTTTACATAAAGGGCTGTACATGAGTCTTTAGGGGGCAAAATCTTGTGGTTCTAATGTAATATAATGTCTGTATCTGGAAACTGGTTTTAAAAATATGTTTGGTTGCCAAGTTGACAAGGGGTGAATTGCTATGATTGATACATTGTGTCAACTTGAGAAGTCTATGGGTTTGGTTAAGTGACTCAGCAGGGAGCCAGGGTGCTTACTTTGTATTCATCCTGAGCCTGTGCAAGAGGAGGGCATGGAGATTATGTGAGTGCTACATGCCCCCTGGGTGGGGGTAACCTGTTTACAATGTAAGGGAGAGAAAGAGGCTTGCTTTTACCCCCTTTTTGCTCTTGTTGCTTTACTGTGTTCTGCCACCCTCTGCCATGTGCCACTCTGCCTTGGAACCAGCTCAGTATGGACTAAAACCTTCACAAACTGTAAGCCAAATAAACCTTTCCTTCCTTAAATTTGGGCGTTGGGTATTTTGCCCCAGCAAGGAGAAAAAAGTAACCAAGACAATGACAGTACAAATTACTAAGATGATTTTGAATAGGATTATGATAAATAACTTGATTTTCAAAATCATTCCACAATAAAAGAGATATATCAAAATGATATATTGTGCACATAAATTGTATACATAAATGTATACAATTTTTGTTTGACAATTTTGCGTTAGTAAATCTGCAATAAAAGAAAGAGGTTCTATTAAACCTAAGTCTTGCCTCATGAAACAACTTAGTTACCATTCTGATGGTCCCTGCCTCTTCTAAAGCCAAGAATGATGTGTGGGTGGTCTTACATGGAGCACAGGAACTTGTTAAGGGAGAGTTCCTCTCTCACCTGCTAGGATTTGTGAGCAGCTGTTAGGTGCCAAGTACTGAACTTGGAGACTTGTGTGCCAAACAGAGTGAAATACATTTTCCATTTTCAAGAGTTCACAATTCAGTACTGGGAGGAACAGGAAAGAAAAAAACCATGAAGCTATGCAACATACGCTTTCCAGGCATCATGAAAACTGCTACTTTTGTATGTCAAGGAAAGCTGATCACAGGCAACTTCAGGATCTCAACCCAATCTATGAAATGTAAACTGTAGTTGACAGAGCAAACTGTCACAAATTACAAACAATACAGATTTCTTAGCATATTTTTATAGAAAATATATGCTAGGAAACCATAGAAGTGGGTTAGAGTTAACCAGACATCAGGAAAGCTAGAGTTGTTGGACTGAATTCTAGTCCAAATTTGTAGTACATTTGCAAAGGCATCAATCAGAGCTAGTCTTACTCAGCTAATCTTGGACACACGAAGAGCAGGAAAATATACACAACATAGTGGTGTACGTGTGTGTGTGTGTGTGTGTGTGTGTGTGTGTGTGTATGCTGAGTTTGAAACAGGGGAGGAGAGAAGTAGAGGGGATTAGGGCTGCAGTTTCTGCAGTGCTGGTGAGAGATCAGAATGTGGACTTTCTGTTTGACGTTATTTCTAGTGAGAACTGCTTGTTTTTTATTTCTTTATTTTTTTTTTTACAAAGGAGCTATTTTTGAAAATTGCTTGAGGATTCAAAGAAAATGCAACTGAGTAGTTCAAAAAAATCTGAGTGCCCAGGGAGAGGAAAGGTGGAAATGGTACCATTCTCCTTTATGAGTATGGATACGAATGCCAGGTGCTCTCTTGCTCCTGATAGCCTACAGCCTTAAGGGTTTGTAAACAGCTTTCAAACGAGTTATTTTCACATCAATATGATACTGAGGAAGTTTTATTCGTTAAATGTTTATTTATTCCATATTAGAATCTATGGGGAAGTAATACATATGACTACATAGGAGGGTATATTATGGACCCTTAGCTCCTCAGGCAGAAAAAAAATGTTTGTATAAAGAAGATAGTATTTTATATCTATAGAACGCTGGGCACATCACCAGGATGTGTAGACTTTAGCCATTAACATTAATTAAGGGACAGTAACTACCAGTTGGCAAACATCTATATCTCATGTCAGACACAGTATTAAGAGACTTATGTCACTCATGAGCTCACATCAACTCTCTAAAATATGATCACTGTTTTTTTATAAAGGAATTCAGATTCAGCTTCTGTTGATGGCTTAAACCTATGGCATAACATAGGGCCTTTTGCTAACTATTAGTTCAGCAACTGAGTAAATGAATGAATGGGTTAGTAAAAATTAACATTGTTGGTGGTTTAGAAACAACAGAAGCTGGAAAAAAGGTTTGTTAAATGTCACACTTGTCATAAGTGCCTTAGAACTTCTGTAACAAGAGCCCCATAGACAGAGTGGTTTGTAAACAACAGAAAATTGTTTCTCAGAGTTCTGGCAGCAGGGAAGTCCAAGATCAAGACTGGAGAGTCCAGTGAGGACACTCTTCCTGTGTCATAGATGGCCATCTTTTTCAGTGTCCAGTCAATAAATTTTCAAACAAAAATTTCATAAGGCTAAAATTTTCAATTTCCTCAGTCAAGTGAGGTACAAAAAGGCTTCATGACTCTCTGAAGGACATGCAGCTAGCTTGTAATTACCTAATTGGCAATAATATGCTAATGATATTCATTAAATTGAATGTCTGTGTCAAAATGAAGCTTCAGATCCTTGTGTGTTTATGGCAAATTTACTTACATAGATTTATGAGACTTTTATGGATCATGATGATAGATCTAACAGTGAAAGAAATAAAAAAGCTAGGAAAATGTTTTAAATGGCATGCCTAGGAGGGGAGGTAGGTTATCTTTTCTGTAAATGGAACACATGGACATAGAAGAATTTCAGGAAGACATTTATGAGTCCAATTTTAGGCAGCTCAAGTTTGAAACACTGATGAGCTATGCAGGTGTTGATGCTTAGGAGGAAGGCAGTCCGTGAGATTAGTGGAAAAAGAAAAAAATTAGACAGTAATAATCTCAGTGACAAAACAAGAATTCTCATGGAAAATCACATTAAATTTCTAAGAGAGAACATATAGAAAAGTAAATTTTATAATTTACTGTGTTTATTTATTGTACTACTATTACTTGTACTATTTTATTGTGTCTATTACTTGTACTATCATTTCTACTCAGCATGCTGATATTGTTAAAGGAAAGAAGTTAAACACACCACACCGATAAACCTTTGTGTGTGCATGCATGGGTATACATGCATCTGTATTTACATATATGTATCATAGGACAAAGAACACTATATTCAGTGTGATGAGTAACAGTGTATGGTATAAGTGGCTTGTTCATATCAAAATTGGTTTTCCCGAAGAAGGTGAAATACTGCTTTACACAAACGTAGAGATTTAAAGCTACCTACTTAATTTACTTCCAAGCTTTAAAAATTGTCTCTTCCAGTGATAAATATCCCTCTGACATCCGCAGGTAACAGTGGGAATCTGCAGTAAGTTTGCAAAGAAGTTTTCAATAAGCACTCATAGAGTAATAGATGACTCAAAGGGTTTACAATTGGCAGTCCCTTGCTCTGTGAAGTCCATGGCCCTAATTTGCCCCTAGGTTGATTTATATGCAATTAGTCTTTTAGCCTTACCCGCACTGGCATTTTAAACAAAGCTCAATTCTGAGTTGAAAAATACTGCTACCAGTGCCTTAAAAGAGGCAGCGGTACCCTCACAGAAGAGTGGTGCATGGTACTTAAAAGAGTATATTTCAGCAAATCTTGTGTGGTAGCTCCAGAGCTGGCAAAACAACCAAAGTCTTCACATATTCATCAGTAGATAAAAGGGAGATAATGTGATATTAAGACGTTATATTATGTGAAACAAACCAGGCACAGAGAGGTAAGTGACAGTATGACTTCTTATAGCTGAGCAACTCTTAAATTGGTTAGATCATGGAATGCACTTCTGTCCTATTCCTTAATAGCACATGGAGCTCTAATATGTCCCAAACCATAATTTGAGAAACACGATCAAACGCTAGGCTGTGAGCCTTTTCAGGATAGATTACATATTATTTTGCTTTCATCTCCAGAATTTGGTAGTACCCCTTTTAAAATACATACATTTCCAACCCATGAAAAGAACTAGGGAGTGAGGGGTTTTGTAAATCTACCAATGATGTTTCTGTTGTGGTTTGATTAATGGGAAATGTGAATAAGTCGGCAATTAATGCAAACTTTACTTTAAAGCAGGTTTCGAAGTTTCTGGAAAATAAACAATCTGCTTGCGCAGTGAAAGAAGTCGGAAACACAAAGATGAGAAATTTTATTAAGAAGATGTTTGGAGTCGTCCTGCAGAGCAGAACCGGGGGTGGGAGAAGATGGTTAAAGAATGCAGGTTAATGAGCAAAAGGAGGCACAGCGCATAGCAGGCAGATGAATTGTGATTTGGAATCAATTTACATCTCCTTCTCCTTCCACATGCGGTTTCCAAGGTGAAAACACATATTTAGAAAGTATTTTTAGCAATTGTCGCCACTTACCAGTGGACACCTTTCAAACACATTAAGTTCACTTTACACAGCAGCAGTGACTGCTTATCTAATGCAAGCACAACATGCTTTTTGTTGAAAAATCTATTTTTTTTTTTTCTGGAATTGGGAATTGAACTCACGACCTCACTTTTGCCTAATTGAAAGACTTACACTGAATGAATTTTTCTTCAGTTCAGAGAGCCATCTCTGGTGTAATGTACATGAAGTATAAGATAAGAGGGAGATAATGTATTATTTGAACACCAGTATTTCTATCACCATTTATGTTTACATTTCCTCTTGAAGTATCCTAGGTATGTGAGCTTTGAAAAATAGAGAAGCATACTTGGGTGCCACGGATTTTGAAGTACAAAAGGACACAATTAACATAGCACAGGTACTTATCATTATCAATGACGTTCACCCAACAACATATTTCCCAGCGTTCTTTCAATGCAATTTTTCATGCAGATAGTCTCTGACATTCACATCACTGTTGCTTTATATTGTGATTCAGTGGGTTCATGTATCCATTCCCACCATTGTCCACCCTCTTATTTTTTACTTACTTTTTGTTTTAAAAATGTATGACATTTAAAAATATGCACTGGAAATGTCTTAAGGAAATTAATATTTATTGAATTTTGTATATTTTAAGTGCTTTATTCAAAGTGTCTCATTTAATCATCAGAAAACACTATAAAGAACTTTTCAAAGGGTTACTATAAGTTTATCATGACTTTCTTAGAGAAAACTGTTCATCTTCCATTCTTGGCAATGTGGATTCAGGCAGGTGCTAGGGAACTGTTGCTCATCTCCCTGAACCAGAAATATTTCTTTTCTTGGTGAAGAGTGTGGTTCAAGTTGGGACACATGGACTAAACCTAGTGAATTGGAATCTACTTTTGAACAGCTGAAGTGGGGAGAATGTCTTCATTTTCTCTGGAATGAGGACCTGTTATTTTACAACAGAACTGGGGATAAGTGAGAACTTCTTGCCATGGTTATTTAAAAACACTGTCTAAAATGAGAAAAAAAATACAGACAGGAAAATGAAGAAAATATGAAAATTTCATGTCAGTATTGGAAAACATGAATAAAAATATGTCTGTGATGGACTTTGGCCTTCTGTTTTCACAGTTACATTAAATCAACATTTTCGTCTTTTGTTTGAACTAATTTGAGCTGGGTTTCCTCCTGTGAGATGCAAAATATTCTGGTTACTACAGATTATAAAACTCTAGATTCCTCTTCTGTTAATTTCAATGACTGGTGCAGCTAATGTAATAAAAGCATACGTTAGTAAAATCCTATAATGTAGAATTGAGGACATAGAGGCAATTGAGGAGGTACAGAAATGATTAATAACATCATCCCTACTACTTGGCAATTTAAAACTCACTTGTGAAAGAGAAATAAATATAAAGACAAACACTGATGATATGAAGCAAAATGCAGTAAGCCTATACCAGTAATTTGCTCTGCACAACATTTTTCTTATATATTTCATATATTCAAGAATGTTTTCTAAACAAATTAGTGATGTTACTAGGGCTTGGTAGAATGCATATGACTTAAATAGACCGAGATTGTGAAGGAGTATTTTTGATGGTTGAAGGTATGTGACTGGAAGCATACTAGAGCACCTTAAGGCAATGTTTAGTAGGTTAATATCAAATGAATTAAAATGAGGGTAGTACGGGAATTTCAGAGGAGCTTGGGAAAACCACTTGGCGTTTCCACATATTATGAATAGCTGAGCCCATGTATTCAAGTAATTCTACCTTCATTAAAATATAGTATTATAGACAAATTCATAAGGAATATAAATGTAGGACTTTAAAACACAATTGGATGAAATTATGAGCATCTTATTCTCAGATGTATGTTGTGGAAGTTCTGATGGGAGATTGTTTTCCTATGTTGATATTTCCTTCATGTCAGGTAGATCTCCCAGCAGCCCTCCCAGCTTTCTGTAAGTCTAAACTCCTTCTAAAGGCAGATAGATTAACTGTGACTTTCAGGAGAATAACTGTGCATACTCAAGTTCGTCTGTTCCCATTTTTAGAAGTGAGTTACCTTCTGAGAAAGGAATTCTCTGACTATGGGTGCTCCACCATTTTCCTAGACAAGCCTCTGATCTTTGGGTACAGGTCACCTCCAGTTTTTCCTGTGACTGGAAGAAAATTCTGGACTCTGTTGATATAGCTTGACTTGCTATGGACATGCCTACTTCAAGACTGCTTTCGTATAGCTTTTATGGTAGTAAAGGTGTTATTTTACTTCTGTCATTTCTTTGTTGTGTTTCATACCATTTTTCCAATCAAGCAGAGAGGACCAGGTCTGCTCATTGCACTACTTAAAATTCCAGATAGTGGGTGAATAGAAACAATGTGGAAACAAACAAAGGATGAATGAAAGACTGGAATGAGGTGTTTAGCTGTTTAAACTTTGGAATTCAGTGACTTTGCTGGACACCTTAACCTGGGTGATTTGTACAAACACATGTTAGACTAGGGAGATTAGTATAGTTATACTTTAAATGCAAAATGTACCTAAGAGTTATTAGTTAGGTTTAGGCTGCTTTGATTTGGTGGTGCCTGGAATCGTAAATGGCTTCATCTAAAAAAGATGGCTGTTTCCCTGGAGGCAGGTCAGTACCTGGTTGAACTCTGTACCTCCATCTCAGAAATACCTGTGGGCTCTATGACGTCTCCAGCAGACAGAGTGGGTGTAGATGATAAACACTGATTACTATGGCCATGGTAAAATGTAAGATAGTAGATAGGTTACCTAAGATTAATCAGAGTTTATTGTACTGAGGCTGCCTTTGAACTACACTTAGCTTACATGGGTAGGCAGTGGTGATCTCAGCAAGGGTAAACCTAAGCAACAGCTATAGCAGCAGCAAGCTTGGTGTGGGGGTGGTGCTGGTGCTGGTAGGGGTGGTGCTGGTGCTGGCAGTGGTGGTGGTGCTGGTGGGGCTTTTGATCAAGGTATACAGCACGGGACAAGTCTTTTCTAAACATTGTCACAAAAACAGTGATTCCACCATAGGGGTGGGAATCTTTCTAAATGCAAGACTTGCTGCTTTAAACTTCAACACAATTTCTGAGGCTTTAGCAATACACTAAGTCACATCACAAAGTGTCCAGGTGAGGCCTAGGTAGACAGTGAATGACAATTACATTAAAATGAAAAGGGTCTGAGCACTTTAAAGTGGCACATTTTATACTTACAGAGAGTTCATATTCATCTCAGTGCTGAGGTGTCTGAAACCTAGTGCACAAAAGAGAAAATTTGATGTTAAAAAGAGTGTACGTGTACAGACCCCTCCCCAAACCACCTGATGCCATGTGAGATGGCTCATGGTTAGAGTGCAATGCAGACACCCATTGGGGATCGACCTCAACTGACCTCAGGTGTGTTTGCTCTGGACTGTACACGCTGGCGGAGATTGGCAATATCCTTGTGCTCTGAGATGTGGTTTGAGAGTTTCCCTCAAAGGCTCACGCACTGGAAGCATGATCCACATGTGGTGGTGTTGAGAGGGTTGAACCATGAAGAGTGGGGCCTGATAGAGGTGGTTACGTCACGGGGTCACCACCTGTGGAGGTGAAGAATACTGGTCTGACAGGTGGCTTAATTCTTACAAGTGTGAGGTGTTATAAAGCAAGGCCACTCCAGGTGCCTTCGTTGCTTTCCTCTCATTGCTGAGACAAAATACCTGGCGCCCAAAGATAAAAGGGGCAAGATTTATTTAGCTCACAGGTTGTAGAGATTTCAGTCCCTTGTTGGATGGCTCCAAGGCAGGGTGTCATGGCAGACAGGATCACAGAGGAGAAACAGCTCATGGTGAGAAGAAGGTAGCAAAGCAAACAAGAGAGATTAGCAGCTTTTTTTCTGCCCCGTTTGTACTCTATCTGGGCTCCTGGTGGTGCCCAAGCAATCAGTGGAGTGATTTAGCAATCACACACCCTAATCCCAGCATCGTATACTCTAGACTCACCCACCTCTGCAAAAGCCCCACCTATGACCACATGAAGCTTTGCGGGCACCTAGCCACAAACCCCTACACTGTGTGTTTGTTAGCTAGCTCCCTTTTAGTTGATTTACTACTTGGCAATAGAATCCAGGGACTTTTGTGAAGGTGCTAGTAACATACAGTTTTGACCCATGTACACCAGAATCATGAACCAAATAAATCTTTTTTTTACTTTATAAAATATATAGTATCAAATACTTTGTTACAACAGCACAGATGGGACTAAAATCCCAGGTGAGGACAGAAGTAAGAAAACTTCCCTCCCTAATCATCTTTCTTTTTTCAGATACCACTGAGGCTCTGTTACAGTTTTGTTCAGCTAAATACAGGTTTGCTTCTAAAAGGACAATTTTTTCTTAATAGCTGTTTTCAGAATTGACCATTGTTTTCTAAAGTTGGTGGATGTGGAGCCAATACTTGTGTCTTCATTGGTACCCATTTCACTCCTACAGCTTATTGAAAGTGATGTTCCTGACAGCTTGATGCTAATCTGATCACTGGAGCTGGGAATATCAATCTGGAAAGAGAGAGAGCTCAGGTGCTATTCACAAGGAATCCAAACTATCCAGGTATTGGCCACCCTTCTAGAGGAAGCTGAAGAGAATAAGAAATTGAAGAAAACTCCAATTTAGACTTCTTTAAATTTTAAAAAAAGACAATCTGATATTAGGCTTTAATGCCTTTACACATGGATGATTTTGGATTTCAAGTACAATGAGAAATAATCTCTGAACTTTAGTTTTTTGGGGATTTTGTCATTACAGGCAGTTTATATTAAAAATTGAGTATGCTGTTACTTAGCATTTTATTATTTCAGTATCATTATGAATTTTTATGGTAGAACTTTAAATTTTCAGTTTAATTTTAGGAAGATCTACTGAAATACTATTTTAAATAAAGTGACTAGAATAAGTGAGGATTGGAAATAGAATAAGGAATGCTTCTTAGATATGTGCAAAGTGACTGTGAGTAGTGTAATGAGTTTTCTGTCTGGCGTATATGAGAGTTTTGGGGAAGGGTGGCAATGTCTAGGCAAGTATTCCAAGAAAGGGGATTTCTAAGGTGAAGTGACTGTCATTATATTTAATACTCAGTGATAAAAATATGTTGTTGGTCCAGCAACATATGTTATGTAAGTGGGAATGATTTCCCTGACAATTCTACCTCTGTGATTTCTTTGTCTTAATGCTCATCTTTTTTTACAACTTGAAGAAGAATGTAAGCCATTTCATTGATGCTTCAGGTTCAGACCCCAATATTATTATTCAAATGACAGTGACATTCAGAATCAAATTCAAGAAAGCTATACTAAAGTAAACACTTTGAAATTGTGAAATCAGGTAAAAGAAGTTACTCTAGGAAAATTAGTAGAAAATGGTAGAACTATGATGTTGAACAGTTGTAAGTTGAATGTAAACAATGACATTTATGAAGTACGTCATAATAACGAAGCTGAGTTGCAGACATTTTCTACAAGTTCCATGCGAATGCAGCTATTCTATTATCTCACGGATACCTGGTCCCTACTGTGGCAATAAAAATGGGTGACTGGACTGGGTTTGGAGATTTGTGTTAGATGGTCGTTTCAGTTACTTCAAACTAACTGCATACAGGTAGAAATTTGTGTGTGTGTGTGTGTGTGTGTGTATGCCCTTTCACACACACATTGTACACATGTTTATGTGAAGGAAAGAACTACCTGATGGTTTTAAATCTCTTTCTCTTTCATCACAAGGGAATTTAATTTTTTATAATTTATTTTAAAATTAAAAGAAGGAAAAACATATTAACAAATAGACATCCATTTACAAAATAGCATAAGAACAGGGTCAGGCTGACTTTTGCATGTAATTAGGTACTTTGGGTTCTTATCTTGTCATTAAATCAATTGAGTCACGATTTAGCTTAATTTTTAGAAAGTTTTGTATTCATGTCAAAGTCAAAACAAATTTTAAAAGTATCAGAAATAATCTGAGTCTAGGTAAACAAAAAGAAACAACAGCAAAAAAACTAACTGCAGTCTGATTGCATACATGATGCAAACATTAGTGTTAATCCAAGCGTGTATATATATATATAATATATATGTTTTATATATATCAGTAACTTATTTACTTTTTTACATATACATATATAACTGTTATGTAGAACAGTGTTGTCTAATATAAGTAGGATGTCTACTTTAAATCTTTTTAGAAGCTACACTAAAAAATGAAATAAATATATGACCCAGCACATGTAAAGTATAACCTTTGCAATATACAATTAATGTAAAATCTTTTAGCCTCACTTTTAAGTAAGTCTTCAGAATATGACATATATTTTCTAGAGCATCTACATGTACTTGGGGTATTCCCATGCCTCCTGTGGCTGGTAGCTTTTCTATTAGACAGTGCAGATAGAAAAATACAGAGAAACAAAAGGAGCTGTCTAAGGAAATAAGTACTATCTGCAGTGACTTAGGAATAGTCTCTAGTTTCCACCATGGTTCACAATTCCTATATTCAGTTGTGAGAAGCTCAAATCACACAACGCTCACAAAAGTTTAGGCCTTGGAGAGACAGGGGTGGCACCTAATGTTAATCTTTTTGTTTCGGTAGCAGAAACTGGGCTAAGGTTATATGGAGAGTTGACAACAGGGCTGGAACCCAAATGGAGACAGTTGCTGTCCAGCTGAGGCCACGGCTTCCAAAATGCCACCAGCCTGCCTCTGTTCCTCGACCCTCACACAGGCTCACTACTGAGTGACAAGGAGGACTGTTGTGTGTATCTGATATACAAAGGATGGAAAAACGTGGTTAATGTTTTCTTTAAACAATCTTATTGCAGTAAAGTAAACATTGCTAAGAATGATGGTATTACTGTGTGTGATCCAAGGTAGAATGTTTTGAAGGGGATTAATAACAATGTGTTTTTTACTGCAATACGTTTTTACAAAATTGAATCACATATAATATTTTTATCACACTGCATGTACTCATACAGCTTAGTATTTTATACCTGGTTTAATAATATATTAAGCCCTCCAGAAAGGGTAAAACTTAGATCTTTCCTTTACAGTGTGTTATTCACAACGTCTAGGTTATAGCAATGATGGCTTACCCTTATCATTCATCCTGGAAGTCAAACAGGATAAATATCACACTTGTATATTTGAGTAAAACATCTTTCCATTTCCAGATTTTTAAAGTCTTCTACTTGACAGCCTCAGTGTTCTGTTACCACCGACCTTTGTACTTCCTTTATGCTACAGAGTAGGTTTGCAAATACGACTTGTGGATTCCGTCTTCACTCTAAACCATGGCTCCCTCATACTGCATTATGTTCCTCTGCACCAAGTTTTAAAACGTGGAAATTAAAACTCAGGGAGGGAAAGTCATAAACACTGTCTTTAACCTCAAGAATTATAGTAATATAACTCACTCACTAGGTAAATTGTCAACATTGACAGAAAGTTGTAAGGCAGATTACAGTGTGAAATGTCTGATAAAATGGAGGGGTGTGTGAATATAATGAGTGTTTTTGGGAATGTCTAGAAGCTTTGAGGTGTAACGGAGGATTTAAAAGCCTCAAATGACCAGAATCCTCTTTCTGGCAATGCCATAGTCTTAATGTGTGACCTTAGGCAAGTCACTTACCCATATGGTACCCATTTTCCTAGCTTAAAAATGATGCTCATAATCTACATTCAACTCCACAGTGTTTACAGAAAGCTTTGGGATACACGGATGAGAGGCAGCATTTACATGGAAAGTAGTGTTATTATTCAAATCCCCCTCTGCTAATTACTCTGCAGCAGGTGTATTGAAGGAGAGCAAATGAGCAAAGGAAAAAGAAAAATCGGCTCTGTAAGTGATGAAAATCTGATTATGCTAAATCGGTTCATTCTAAGATAGGGTGGGGTACGCTGTGCTGTATGTATATGCTGTATCCCTCCAAACCTCTTTTTTGGATGAGCAAACAAGCAGAACATGCCCAATCTAGACTCTTTGCAGTCACGAGGGAAAAAATCTGCGCTAAGAATAAACATCAGATTTGAAGCTTATTACCCAGAACTCCCCACTGCATCAATGTAGATTGCATAAATTTTCAGCACTACAAAATTTAGAAGATACTTGTTTTACCATTTTCATCTCAACTTAAGATGTATTCACATATATGTATATGCATCCATGTAATTAAATTAGCAATGATGTTATTGTTTTGATGAATTGAACATTGGTGGGTTCTATGACCCCTCCCCAGTTTTTAGCACTATTGATTCATAATGATACACAGCCTTTTAACAAAATCATCTGTGAAATAAATTATAAGTTTTGGGATGTCTTTTTAAAAACCTAATAAAGATGACTTGCTTGGAGAGAATAAGCATACCTTTGGTATCCTAAAGTATTATACTTTGTGTCCTGCAGAATTTGCTGGTAAAGCACAAAAGGTTTGAGACATTGTCATAGTCAATCTGTTACCTCTAAAATAATGGATTTTTACCCAATCTTCTAGGATTCTTTTCATGACTTACATTCTGTAATTATTTGTTTTTTAACATACTCTTTGCTGTTACTGTTAGTGTGTAACCTTTCCTTATATCTATTTATGCAGATCTGTGAATTGACTGCTGAAAATCTTGCAGGAACTCTATTATGTAGGTGTTACTTTCTCTGGTACTGCAGATGTAGATTATGAGCCGGGCAAGGTTATGTTACCTGGTCAAGGTCACACTAGGTAAGTGGTAGAGAAATGAATTTTAATTTGCTGTAAATGACTCCTCGGCATACAATTTTCTCACTCTACTAGGCTCATCTTGAAATCTGTAGCCCCTCAGGTTTCTCTCCTTGTGCGCACTTATTTGTCATCTCTCACCTTGCCACTTTCTTTTAGCTGTTCCAAAACAACAAAACATGTGCGTATAAAATTTACTAGCGTCGAAATAACTTCTTTGAAGAGCTTGCTGAAAAGATCTTGGCCTGCCTGAATAATTACTGCTGAAATTAATGTCATCCTGCTAACCCCTAAAAGTGCCTGACATTCTTTCTTTGTGACTAATTATTTTACAGACGGTGCTTTAATTGCAGGATGTAGGAGGCACTTTCTGTAAATGCTTAACATTAAGAGGGGACATGATCTGCAGTCCTCAGATCATTAAACCTGGTACTAGGAATAAGCACACTTTGGGGACCAGTGACATTTGTCAAAAGAAGCCCATGTGTTCCATGGAGGGCAGGAGGCCGGGCTCAGGAAAGACAGACTCATAATCATCCTGTGCTGGGTGCATTTAATTATTTACTTGTAGGACGATATGGGCGATCGGGGCCTTCTCCAGAGAAATGGCTATTCGAAGAACAGGATGCATAAAATCACTGACTGAACTGAAATCAATGTCTAAAATAAATTCCCCAGGACAATTTATACATGGTTGGCAACCATCACAAAATAGAAGCTGAGGAAGCTGGCTGAAGATCTGTGAAGGAAACTGCAGGCTGGGTCCCTGTCCCTCAGCTCCCGTCTGTCTCTCCCACACTAACAAAAGCTCTGTGAGAGACGTCCACTACCCCCTTGCACTGTTCTGAGATGTATTCCGGCTCCTGGGATGTAGTCTCCCACGTTGCATGTCTTTATTTTTTTTCCCTTTTATAATGTTTATTTTTAGGACATGTTTGCAGTGCATAGCAATTGCATTCATCATGGAGGGTTGATTCATGGAATTATTTTTTCATCCACTCTCCCTTCCCTCCCTCCAGCTCTTACTCCCCTTCTCTTTTCAAATGATCTCTCTGTTTCCAGTTATTTTTACTTTGCTTTTTCCTTTGCTTATATTTTAAGAAACAAAGATCATAGAGATTAAGAGACAGAAAATCTTGTTTTTACATACACACCCAAAAATTTCCTTGGTAGGTAGTTATAGGAAGTTTTTATGCAACCAGTAGAGCCCTGAGTGAGAACATCGGTATTTTCAAAATATGGTCTGTGGCCTGCATCCTCCTACCAAGGAGGGTAATCAGTAACACACACATTTTTACACAGTGAACTCAGGATAACTGCAGATGAAGTCTTAGGATCTCAGCCATAGATTCTTAAACAGACTCAGTTTCAAAACTAACCACTGAACTCATCCTATTTCTTCAGTTGACACAATTTTACTCTCTTATCTATCCAAATTTACCATTACTGACTATGTTTCAGGGACTCCCATGAAGACTGTAATATCCAAACTAAAAAACCCCTCCATAAAAAGGCCCAGATCATACAGAATTGTGTTTCTCTTAAATAGATACAAAAGGCATCCACACACAGACTGAAGAAATAGGTATTCCACGCTCAGTGTTGACATGTTTGTAGAAAAGGAAAATTTATAGAGATAAAATTGCATCAGTCTATTTTCTGTACTAAAAATATGATGCTACACACTTGATAAATTATAACAAATTATGTTTTATTTTGTCTCACCTTTCTGGAGGTCCAAGGTTGAGAGGTCTCACCTGGCTATGGCCTGGGTGAGGGCAGCATCCTGAGATGGCCTGGGTCGTTACACAAGAAGGAGGCAGGGCCTCCCCTCAAGTCTCTCTCCTGGGTTGATTTCGTTTCATTTTGTTTTTTGAGGGCAATGGGATTCAGTAATGGGTATTTCTCTCTGATGAACTTAACTATTCCTGATCAGTTCCTGAAAGCGTCATTTCCAAACACATAGTGGAGTAAATCCCAACTTCTTGATATATCAATGTGTAATACAACAAGCATCGTTAATTCCCTACCACTCTGTTTGTAACTCTGTACTGTCTGTACTGTTCCTTTGCTATTTTATAAAGTGTTGACTGTCTGTTAATATTTTCCTTCTTTTATTTTTAAAATAAAAAATAAAATAAAATAAAATAAAATAAAATGAAATAATAAAATAAAATAAAAAATATATGGGTGTTGATTTCAGCTCATGAAGCCTTGGGAGACCAAGAAAACCAATTCCAGACCATGGGACAGTTTTTCTTGACTTTCCCTTGATACCTGGTGTTCTGTTTGATGAGATGACATTTGAGGAGAAATAATTATCTATGAAGATATGTAATCAATCACTATAGGCAAAGAGAGTAGAAAATGCAGAGACCCAGAGAGAAGCAGGCTTGACATGCGTGAGGAGCAGCAAAGAACCCAGGAGATCTGGTGAGAAATGAAGGAGTGGAGAGAAGAGGGCAATGGGGCGTGAGAGGTAAAGAGGAAGGAATAGGTAGGGTCAGAGTGGCAATTTGTATTCTTCTCTGAGTGAAAAACCATGGTGGGTGAAAAATGACACAAAGATACCAAAATAGCTATGGAAAAATATTCCTCCCTGAATACAACCATGGCCTCTGAATATGGCAGGCAGTCACTACTACAGATGGGTAACATTTTGTGGCATAGACAATTTTTTAAAAGGGAGATTATGCTTAATGGGCCTCCATAATCAGCAAGCTGGTAGGAGGGGTAGGCTGCTCAACAGATTTGAAAAGTGAAAAAAATATTCTATCTTGGAATCAGATTGAAGATGCAGTGACTTCTACAGAGGTACTGAGGGGAATTCTGCCAACCAGTTGAGTGCGTTTGGAAGGGACACTGAGCCTCAAATGAAACCAGAGACCTGGCTATAGTCTTCATATCAGCCTGAGAGACATCTAATCTAAAGCTCTTGGTTATACAGATCCTGGATTTCTGACCTATAAAACTGTTAGTTAATAAATGGGTGATTTTTAAGCCATTGAGATTGCAGTGATCTGTTATGCAAGGAAACAAAATTAATACAAAAGGTGAACTTTGACACGTTGAGTTTTGCATAGAGGCATGGCAAAGTTTGTCTTTTTGGCAGAAGATAATGTAGTCTCCCTTGAGGGAACCCCCTGTGGATCAACAAGGTGGAAACGGGAAACCCCATGCAGGCAACTGTAATACCAGGGAGAGAGATGGTGTTTTGGCTGGAGTGGCATTTGCTGAAGGTCTGTGAAGTAGAAAGGTTATTCTGACCTTAGAAACAATTGTGTTAGCTGATTGGCTGATGTGAGTATGAGCAAAAGGAAAACTGAAAGTGTCTCACCACGGATGAAGGCTGAAGGAATGGAAAAGTGATGGATGGGCTGTTGTCCAAGAAGACACTACAGGAGTCAGGATGAGAAGAAAATCAAATGCTCATTTTGGGATATGATGAATATGATTAGAGTGAGGTGCTCATACTAACATACAAAAAGTGGTGGCAAAAAGATCAATGGAGGTAAGAATTTAGAGTTCAGGGAAAATATATGAGCTCTAAAAACTTATGAGGCATCAGCATAAAACTTATCCAATGACATGGAATAAAAATCACTGAGCACTGCATCAACACAGAAGTGTGATTAGATCTTGTGTTTGATGCCTAGTGAACACCCACTTACTCCAATCTAGATACAACTGGCACCTTCACTTTGAGATTCTGGTGATTCTCTATCAAATCTCTCAAGATGACTGAGAAAAAATTCCAAAGAGATAGGATTATGCCAGCAAAACAACTGACCACAGAATCAAGGAAAGGGCCATGTTAATGGACAAAGTGGTGGAAATCTACATATAGTTCAACATACATCAACTGAGAAGTGACCCCAAGACCCAGCTCATGGGAGATTAGTGAGGTCACTTTCATAGGCATTCTGAAAGTAAAATTTGAAACACAGCGGATGCAGGGTGAAATGGAGATGGGAACTTACATACACCAATGTAAAACTGGCAAAAGCTAAGATGTGAGAGATCAAACAGAGAGAGTTGTTGACTGGGGAATGATGTGGAGATAAAGTATTTCAACCTACTGTAAATATTACTGATGCATCTATGTCATTCCCACCCATGGCATAGACCAACCTACAAAGAGAGACCTCCACCCATGGTCCTTGCTCTGCCTGCACAGCTACCATTCCAATCCCACTTAGATGTCCACTATTTGGCTTCCTTACAAACTTTCCTCTCTACCTGTACATACTCAACCAAAAATTATAAGTTCTCATAGCTTTACTGGAGTCTAAAATGAAGTTTTCTTATTTGTAGAAGTCTGTGTTTTGGGTTTTTTTCTTGCTTTTTTAATATTCCAAATAGATCTTAGAAATATTACCGAAATCAGCTCATAGAGTATTGCTTTTTTGTGTTTTCCCTTTTTTTTTTTTTTTTTGTGTGTGTGTGTGTGTGTGTGTGTGTGTGTTTCCTGGTACTGGGAATTGAACTCACGATCTCGTGCTTGCCTGGCAGGTGCTGTGCCACTGAGCTAAATCCCTAGCCCTCCCTTCATGTTATCTCACTGTATCATCTATTATTTAACTAGCTCTTTATTGATAGGTTTTCAACTTGCTCCCTATCTTTTTCTATCGCCAACAGGGTTAAGAAGGACAACTTTCTTCATGCATCATTTCCCACCAGTTTATGTGTATAATAAATTCCCGAAGTGGATTCCTGGAACATTGTGTTGTAGCTGCTGTTATAGTTTATTTTGTCGATGGCCTTTTTGTTTGTTTCTTCGGACATTAAACCCAAACCAAACAAAATCAAGTTGAGTGAGCTAATTACAAAAGGGAGGGAAATAGGAGTAAATGACAGATTGAAGGTAGTTTCAGAAACAAACCTCAAATGTCTAGTAAAGACTCAGCTCTCTCAAAAGAAAGGTGTGGTAGGAACACAGAAGAAATAATTCCAATAAATAAGCAATCCTTCCATCTCCTTGGCAAGAACTTGACTGAGTTCTTTTCCAATACTTTTTTCTGTCTCTATGGATCTCGAGGTTAGTTCTCCTGTTAAGAATGAGGGTTTTACAGTTAATAAGGGAAGCGTGAGCTGCGTGGAAGAATGTTGATCTAGAAACTGTGGAGAAATGGAAATAGAAGGTTATGGAAACAGAAGAATTGCTGGGCAGTGCTTTGGGGCTAATCGATCTCAAAGAGTGTTGTTGATAACCATATAGAAGACATCATTATAAATTCAAGTTTTGAAAATGTAGGAGAACTATGGTTAATTGAAATAAAATGAAATTTAAAAAAAATAAGGACAAAACTCTCAGAACTTCAGCTCACTTGCTTTTCCATTAACTAGAAGGAGCTTGATGCTGTGGTTTATATTAAAATGTTCCCCCAAAGGCTCATGTACTTACAGGATGGACTTCCATGAAATGATTGGATCATTCAGGATCTAACTGCATCAATGCATGAACCTATTGAAGAAAGCATGATTCATTACTGGGAGGTGAAGGAAGCGGGAAACAGGATCTGACTGAGCAGAGTAAATCACGGGACCTTGTCCTAAGGGACAGTGTCTGCGCCCTGGCCCCTTCTTCTTTACATCATTTTCCATCTTTCTGCTTCCCAGTCAGCACAATGCCCGCCGGTTTCCTCATCCAGGCCCTTCTACCCAGATGATTCGGCCCTGCCTCAAGCTCATACCAACTGGTGAGCCAGCTATAAGGCAGAAACTCTGAAATTATGACCAAAAATAAACATTTTGTCCTTGAAGTGCTTGTTCTCAGGCATTTATTCCGAGTTTAGGAAAGCCCAGCCTGTTTGTAATGCAAGTAATCTTCATGGACTCCATCACTGTCCATAGGGAATTTGTTCATCAGCAGTTTGGGGTGACTTTTGTAAAAGTTCGAGTATATACAAAATTTAAATAAGATATGAGCCAGTGGTACTCATCTTTTGAAGAGTCAGTACAACACTATATAGAAAAACGCTCTTAGAAATTTAGAGACATAACATGCTACGTCTACATTGCGATCATCACCTCAGAATAATTACTTCATGTCTGAAGTTATGCAGTTCACTTGTGCAACATATAAACAGTTTGTTCTCCTGTATGTGCACAAAATTTCTGATGATATCGTAAATTATAACTATCAGAACAGCATTTGAAAAACTATATACTTCTATTTTATTATGACTATTTGGGGAGATAAATAAATGTATCTTATCATATTTCTAAAGAGAATAACCATTTATAGAGAAAATATTTTAATTTTTCCTTAAGATATACATTTTTTTCAATTTTGAAACAACTGTTTACCATCCAATAATCTATTATTTTCTATTTTTCTCACACTCATGGTAAGATAGGACTTCAGGAAATGTATCTGGATGCAGTTATTTTTGGTGAAAAAATACGATGAGTACCGTTATTAGTACTAGTTAGTGTCAGCTATCTGTCCCTGGCCCTTCCTGGTCTTAGTCTTGAAAGTTCCATGTCCAAGGAAATGCAAGGCTCCAGCAAACTAGAACAGATTATCACACTGTCATGACTCAATCTTAGGTACAATTTAATTCAGTGAACAGATATTTGATAAAACCATGTTTCATGTTAGTCACTGAAGATGCTATAAAATGCACTAGTGAAGAGTAGAATAGAAGTATCTAGTGAAACAAAATTAATGATTCAAAAAACTCAGGTCTTACCACTCCAGTTTGATAATTTGCTGTGAATCCTTGGTCTCGGGAAATATTTGAATTTCTCACTCATTCGAGATATGGAGAGTCAGGTGTGGTGATGCATGCCTGCAATCCCAGCATTCAGGAGCATGAGGCAGGAGGATCGCTGTGAGTTTGAGGCCAGCCTGGGCTACATAGTTAGTTCAGGGGCATCTGAGCTGCACAGTGAGACTCTGTCTCAAAAAAAAAAAGAAAAGCTAAACAAACAAAAAAAGAAATATGGAGAAAATTACAGTATTTCTTTAAAAGTCTCCTATGACTACTAAATAATGTTACATATATTTATATTCATACATACATCTAGAACATAGACTGGAAATTAGCCTATCACTTCCCAGTCTTTTTCTACCAAGACCACAAACTGACCATAGAAGTAGTAAATTGGTAGGAGAGTGAGAAAAAGGCAGGAGAATTGTACCTGGAAAGGACTTGAAGGTAAAGACCACTGAGAAAAGATTCAGAGATAACTTTGTATGTTGGACCAGCTCTACTTACTACAAGCTCATGATTGATAAGTAATTACAATATGATCAGATTGGGTTAAGTATAATACATGAGAGTACTGCAAAGGAGACGGGTCCTACCATATAGTCATATCAAAAAGGCAGGAAAATAGTAAGAATGTGATTCAACATGTTTACCAGCCAAGAATAGCGTGATGTGTTTTAATGTACTTGTATTTGTATGTGTACATGTGTGTGTTTTCAGCCAATTTAATGACCTCTCATAACTTTAACTCAGGTACTGAACAAGTTACTGAAGAAGGAATGGTGCAAGCAGCGTTCTTTAGAAATTCTGGTAAAGTCTCTGCCAATTGAAATGACATATCTCAAAGGCAAGAATCAGCTTGTGAGCCGGGCTGTACTGGATAGTAGCAATATAGAGACTGCTGATGAATACTGAGAAGTCAATTTCAGAATATTTGATTTTATAAGCAGCACATAAGATGTAATTAAACAAATCCCAAGGGTGACTGAGGGTAGCTTTGATGCTTTTGAAGAGTATGCATCATCTCACAATGCTAAATACATCCAGCCAGGCTCTGGGTAGGCAAAAGACTAATATATTGATTAGAAAGCAGAAGTCTGAAAGCTTCTGATAGCCCTTCTTTTAAACAGAAGGGTTAAAGTATCAGAGCTGGTTTTATACTTTTTCAAAAATAGGAAAAGTTCAGGGATATATTTTAATTGGAACCTTCTGCCAAAATGAATTATAATGAAATACATTTTTAAAGTTCAGTAAAAAAAAAAAATCCATGGTTTTAAAGCCCCTCAGAAAAGATTCTGAATATTTCTAAAAGCATAGGTCATTTTTCTTTTGCTTTGTCTACACTGAGGATGTTGACGGATAGGATCTGGAGATGCAGTGATGAAGAAGATAGAACCATCTCACTAGGAAGAGAGAAATAATGAATGCCAATCACAACATAAGAAATACATGATAAATGTTGCAGATAACACATAAATATGTGCAAAGTGGAATCAGGGGACAGAGGTAAGGGTAGGGATAAGGACCAAAACATATATTGATGAAAAACACTGTGACTTTGGATTTCTTTCCCAGTAGGAGTGCTATCATTGTTCAGAAATATCAACATCCTAAGAATTTCATGGTCAACTACTAGAAGGTCCAGTACTCTTTCACTGTAGCCAAAGCCACAGGTTGGTCCCATCCTGTTTTTTATCATGGCAAGGGGGTGAGTTTAGATATGGTAAGCTTTGCATGATGTGCATTTGTACAAATTTTCACAGGCTTTTCCCCAAACCATGTTAAGCCACAAATATCTCAGTGGATGGAAATAATTTTAATACAGAAGTCACAGAGCTAAACATAACTATCCTATTTATCTTTTGAACATTCTATAGCTATCATTTCCTGGGACCCTGTCTGAGTGCCCATCTTTCAAGTGAATTTTTTTTTCACTACATTGCATCTAATAAAGCAAGATATTTTCCTACTTCAGAAACTGTGCTTAAATATAGCCCTCAATTTGTAAGTGGCTTTGGGAATTTGTAGCTATATAGTTTTAGGAAAATCACATATCCACTAGGGGCTTCATCTTCATTTCTTGCAAAATAGGGAGAAAAAGCACTATTATATGCACTTGCCTCATAGAAATGACTTTCTCTCCTTCTTCTCCTGAGAGTTACTGACCACTTCTTACTGGTCAGGTACATTTTTAGCCACTGGAGATACAGCAGCCAACAAAGAAAATCAAGGGCTCTACTTTGATTGGACCGATAATCTCGGGATCAGAAATTTAAAATAAAAATTTAATTAGGAAGCATGCTAGAAAGTGCAGGTGAAGTAGGAAAAGCATAGAGAAAGACAAGAAATTGTCATAAACATCAAGTTGACGTTAAAGTGAAAGTAAATTGCAAATAGTATATAAATAGAATAATAGGACCTACTTTTGTGGTGCCCAGGTAACGCCGGAACATGGTAAATGATACATGAAGCACTTTTGGTGAATTATCTTTCTTCTTTCTCCTTGTAAAGCTAATAAATCCTACTGTGTTTATAACTACTGGATAGAAATAATAAAGATATGCAAAATTAATAGTATTATACTATTTGTCAAAGGAAAATTCTATGCTAGTGGAAAAGAAATCATCAGCTATATCCTCCCAAACTTAAACATACAAACCTGGACACACACATATACCCAAAGGTGAAGTACACAAACAACCACAAATCCTCCTTTAGCAGTTAAAGCATCAGATTAGAACATACTTGACATCTCCTGAACTCATTCGGGAATTGTTCTTTGCCTTACTGGATTTTAGTAGGTAAATTAAGAGTAGAGAAAAAGGTGATTTTAAATAGCATTGGATGCTGGGCATATAGCTCAGTGGCACAAACACCTTTCTGGCAAGTGCAAGGTCCAGAATTCGATTCCTGGTACAAAAAAAATAAGTAAATAAATAAATAAAATAGCTTTGGAGAGAAGGAAGGGGGAAGCCAGCACTGTAGAGATACTCTTTTTCTCATCCTGATTATTACTGTGGCAGACAGACTAAGGAGTCAAAGTGGGACAGCTGAGATCTGGGTCCATCATTCTGGTCCACCTAGCTCAAATAATATGGGGTCTGTGGTTCCATCTCCTATGTCTGAACTCAGTGCATTAGTAGCAGGGACCAAAGAAAGAAATGGTGGAGGAGGAAATAATGTGGGAAAGAATGAGTTGTAATAACCCTAAGCATGTTTACAAAGATGGCCATATTAAGAGTGTTGAAGGTGAGCTTTACTGGGGCTTTTGGTAGCCTTCATCTAATTTATGTTGTGACTGGAGACCTCAGTTCCAATTTAAAAGGACATTTGCAGGAGGACATTGCCTGGAGTAGCTGGCTAGTCATCAGGGAGATCTGCCAATGCAGCTAGTAATCTGGAAATGTCACCGATTTCCAGGGAATAGTTATCAATGCAGTAGGCTGAAAAAGTTGACACATTTTCAGGTGTCAGTAGTGCACTTGAAAAGGAATGGCCTTCAGAGGTGTAACACACTAAATTCTTACAGGAGAATCTTGTATGAAAACCAGAATTGCCATTTCTAAATCAGTATTTGTATTGAAAATTAAAATGGATAAAGTGGATCATGAAATATGGTACTGTTTGCTAGTCAGCGGATTTATTCTCTGTCAGAAAATCCATAGCAGAAATAAAATTATAATCAGAAAGATTTTTTTTTTTAACATGAGCCTTGACCCAGAGCAGAAGGAATTATTTCCATCAAATCTGTGGATATTGTTGAGACGTGCTGGTTTCCTGTGACCATCTCAACCACATGCACAGACTTGCTGTCGTAGGGGGAGTATTTATTTTCAAAGGATATGATATGACACTGTCTTCCTGACAGTGTCAAAAACGAATGGGAACATTTGTCTCGGTGGCTGTCCTTCCGTGGGTTTTTAATTGTTGTGACTAATTGTACTTCTTAGGCTGAGGGGCTGCGTAAGTAGTATGAATGCTAACACAGCTGAAGTATATAAAGATCACACAGATTTACAAGTCAGAAATGCACATTTTAGGTATAAATGAAGGTTTTGGCAGATATTTTAAATAAATAGGTCACACAAAATATAATACTACCTATAAGTGAAAGCACAATTTTTTTCCATTCACTTTAATTGCTATAATAGCTTGAGAAGTAATAGTCATCATGGTATGCTTTGGATCTGAGTAAATTAATGGGAGAAATATTGATAAAAGGCTCTGGAACCCTTGTCCTTAGTTATGGGGACTGCCTGTGAGTGTGTGTCCCCTCATTCTAACTGTGACAGACCAATCCTTTCTGCAGCTGGTGTCATGTTGCATTTATTTGGTTTATTACTATAAGACAAAAAAAAAAAGAAACATAAACCAGTGTCACTTTTTCCTCTAGCTCAAAATCAGGGGGTGGTGTTGGAATTGTCTTTTCATTAATGCATGTCATTTTCAATAAGCATCTGCCAACCTTTCTCACAATTTGGAAGAGCCATTTCTCCCCTAGTCTAGTCAGTACAACTGTACATTATGTAACCCATATGATCAGGAAACAATCATTTCAGTTGCTGTGATAGAAACAAATTAAAGTCATTAGTATATCCTCCTCATCTCAGCACCTAACTTCCTCAGAGACTATAGTCAGATAGGCAGGTGGTTGCTGACTTAGGTTTTCTGAAATCCTCCTAAGACAGTTGGGTCAGGATGATTCTAGACATGTAGATCATCAGGCTCCCAGAAAAACTGCCTTCGGAGGGCATTTCTCATCACTTCTTCTCTCTTGAATACTTATCTCTTCCTTCCATTTAATAGCTAGTGCAGAGTTTTACTACATTAGTGTTCCAGTGACTATCTCTTTAACTCTTCCTTTGTTTACATGAGCAATATATTAACCTATGTAGTAGCCTCTTTGCCCTGATAATCCTATCTTAATAAAAAAACACAATTGGATAGGTAGGATGAAAACTTGGTCTCTTTTTATCCAACTATAAAACATCAAATTTTGAAATTGCAAAATTTTACAGTTGGAAAATAATTTAAACAAAGTTCCTTTTCTAACAGATGAAGAAAATGAAGTTCTAGGGCACAGTGTTTTGTCCAACATATCTCAATAAGTAAATGACAGAGCTCAAATTCAAATCAAGAGTATTAAATACCTGACCAAGAGTTTTCCTTGTTTGCATTCATGGCTAGGGATCAGATCCATGCTTTTGGGGCCTTACACATGTTAGAAAAACACTCTACAACTGATATACATCTGCATCCTCTTCAATCAAAGCCAATCAGTGTAAGTAGTGAACTCTTACTGGTGTTTTTGTGGAAAATTGTTTCACTACTTTTATCTGGAAGCCTTCATAAATTGTGTGTAAGTTTTGACATCTGTTCACAGCCTGCTTACAAACATGGCCCATTTTTCAAAGGAACAGAAAAAAATACTGTTTATCAATTTACTGAATTCTGAGATTTATGTTTTTGTGCGGGTTGTCATATTGATCATAAACTCTGATTTCCACAGGGAAGTTTCAGAATTCCAGGTTATTTCACTTCACAGTGCCTTCAGGGAAAATTATTTTGAAAAGGTTTAAGAGCAACATGAAACCCTAAAGAACACAGGAAAGCTACACTGTGGTGCAGCTTTAGGTCGGCAGGATGAAGATCAGAGAGGCTTTCTGAACTCTGGGATTTACTTCCATTCATTACCAGGAAGCTGGTAAAGGAAACAATCTGGGACTCTGGAAACGCATGCCAACTGGGATGTGCTTCTGCCTTCATGGAGCCAAATTGTGCAAAGTAAAGTTCAGGAAAAAAAAGAAAAAGAGGTCATGCCCTGGGTGTGTTGAGCCACTTCTGCTACCAGAGCATTTTGTCCCAATTCCTTCCTTACTTCCAGGACTTGACAGAATGGTGGACACTGCACAGTTTCTGCCTCCAGGTTCCCCTCTTTAGATTCTCCTTTCAGTCAAACCTGGCTTCCATCCTTTGCACTCCCCTGAACTTCCATTTGTCAGGGCCTCTAATACTGTAATTCGCACACCGCTAATCAAAGAACCCCCATTGGCACCCATTCGTGTTGGCCCTGCTTGGGGGTTTTACGCCTGTGGCAGGTACTCCTTCATGAATGTTCTCTCTCTAGCTTTACAGCCTCTTTGTTTTTCTCTTTTATTTACCAACTATCCTCATTGTTCTTTACTAATTCATCGTTCTTCATTTCCTATTAAATAAGTGATTGCCTTAGGCTTATCTTAGACACCTCTCTCATGCAGTAGTCTTCTTTGGAAAATTTTCCTCTTATCTCAAGTGTTTTAATCTACATATTTTTATTATGTTGATTCTCAAATGTATATCCTCTGTCCAGACTTTTCACCTGAGCTCTGTGTGTCTGATTTTTCCTTGAATTACACATTTGTGTGACTGAGGATGAGGAAGTAATATGTCTATAGATGAAATTAGTATATTTCTCAAAGAAAAACTTTTTCCATCTGTCATGTTTATTTCCTATCCTGGTCCATAACTTCGTGGCAGCAGAAAGACAGGATTCATCCTACCCAGCTCCTTTCTCTCTCTCTCCCTCTCTCTCTCTCCCTCTCTCTTGTCATATTGATCATAAACTCTGATTTCCACAGGGAAGTTTCAGAATTCCAGGTTATTTCACTTCACAGTGCTTTCAGTGAAAATTATTTTGAAAAGGGTTAAGAGCAGCAAGAAACCCTAAAGAATATAGGAAAGCTTCTACACTGGGGTGCAGCTTTCTCTTAATTTCCTATTAATCAGCTTCATAAATATGTTTTAGAAATATGTATTTTTCTCTATTACAAGAGCAGGGCAGTTTGGAAGGACCCGAGTATGGAGACTAAAATAGGAGAGCAGTAGAAGATCTCACAAATAGTTCCCGATGTTGAAAGACCCAACTAAAATTTTACCCCTTCTCTTTTGATGGTATCTTCATCATAACATTTAATTTTCTTATAAATCATTGAACACACTTACTTACGTGTCCATCATCATTATGAAAATAAGAGTTGCTGTAGAAGTAAAAGGGGATTTATTCACATCTTGTTTTAGGAGAAGTCCCAATGCACCTACAGTTATGACCATGTCAACTGTGAATTGAACAGGTGACAGATACTAAAGGAGCTGGTGTCCTTCATCCCATCAAGGTCTAGTACAAGAATAGGATACAAAGTTATACATTTTTAGATTAGGAATCTTCATCCTAAACTAAAATTCAAGGAAAAGTCTGTTCCAAAAGTGATTATGTATGTGAGCACCTAGAAGCATTCCTGTAGATTATCCATCTTATGCAGTTGGTAGAGGCTTGGGTAGATTAGGTGACTCAGGCTGAATTTGATTCTGAACAGCTCTCATGCTCAAGCCCCTTGCACTCTGTGTGCTCATCACTCAGGATAGGTTCACCTTCTTCTAGGGTAACCAGTGTAACACAGAAGTTGCTTTATATGCATGCTAAATTGATGTGGGCTGAGCAACTCTCCCTCGTATCTGTTTTCAGGCTGATGACTTTCCTGGGAACTCTTCTTTTATTTGTGTACCACCTCAGCATATAGCCTCTGGTCAGTTGATTCCCAAAATGAAGAAAGAAATAGAAGCCTAGTGAGATGCATTGCCCTGACTCACCCCAAACTGATGCAGATCACTTCTTTTCATAGCCTGTAAGCCAGAACATGTCATATAACACTGCCACCCTACCAAGGTCTGGTCAGTGCATCTTATGTGCTTCATGAATGACTATCAAATGAGATTGTGTAAGCCCACATATCCTAGGTCTCCCATACCCAACTGGCTTGCTAGGGATAAGAGCATTGGAGAAGAAAATGTTAACTTTAATTAAAGAATAAACAAATATTTACTGACTTGCTATCACTTGTCAGCCTCCGTTGTATATTCTGGAGGCATAGTGGTAAATAAATCATAAAAAATTTTTCAGTGCTAATGAAGTTATATGTTAAGAAGAAGGGAAAAACAAAAGCCCTAAAAGATAATAATTTTAAAAATTTAATAATTATGTATACTGCCCATATAGAATTATTTATACAGCACAAATTTCTCAGTGGCTAACTTAGGTTAAGCAGTCAGCAAATACATTTTCATTTAAACAGATATTTAAACAGAAACCTGAATGACATGTAGAAACAGCCACATAACATCAGGAGAAAAAACACTCTTGACAGCAAATAGCTCAGTTCTGCAGCTGAAATAAGGTCCGGACTGTAGCAAAACAGAAACTGAGTTATTATGTATGGATGGAGCAAAGTAAGAAAGAAGAATCATACTATCAGATACCAATGTAGGAGAAGGAAGATCAGCTTATACAGGTTTTCATTTTTAGGCAAGACAAAAAGTTTTGAGTATGATGGAAGCCATTGGAGGGTAGTAAGCAGCGGATGACAGGATCTGATTTATGTTGATTACTAGTGCAGTGCAGTCTTCCAAAACCTGTGCATTCCTGAACCCCGAAAATAGAAGCTACAATGACAGGCGTCTGTGTGAGAGCCAAAGGCAATATCAGAGTTGAAAGGTGCTAAGCTCGACTTGCTTTCAATGGGGCTGTCAGAAAAATACATTGTTACTGAAAAATGCCAGGGTTGGCAAAATCTAGGCTTTTCTGAAAATCGGAAAGAAAAGTGCAGGTGTGTAAAATAGTCTTCTAGCATTAGCAAGCTCAAGGAGCTCCAGCTGCTTTTTAAACCAGTGGCACCTGTCTTGCCACAAGTCTGACATGTAGCATCTCAGAAGTTCTTCAGCGAGTGAGAGATTCAATAAAGGTGAGTCAAGGTCATGTTGATCCTTGATGCTTTGCGCACCAAACCTTCGAACAAGATAGGAGAGGAAAGGCAGGTGGGCAGCACTGTGGGAAGTTGTGCTAGGGAAGTGGTAATGTTACCAAGAGATGCAGATGGAAAATTCATCTCCACCCAGGCTTTCAGAACTGCTTCCTGAGAAAAGCTTCCACTGCAGATGATTTTGTATGTAAATGTATGTGGCAATGTAATAAGTTGAATGGTTCCAAGGCATTTATTTCCGGGAGTGCTAAGATTCAAAGAAAATGCCTTCAGAAGCTGTCATGGTTGTGGAGGGTAAGGAAAAGAAGTGATAAACTGGGGTTCCTTCCTGTAATTCATCCAAAGCTTCTCTTCAAGTGTTTTATATTTATCATGTTGGGGTCTCACATAAAACTTTTTTGAAAAAGAAATAGTCCTACTACTGAAAATTTTATTATGAATGCAGTAAGAAAATAATTAAGAGTTAGAAACCATATAAATCACATGTATTTGTTGAGAATTACACCACTTTATTTAACCATTACACATGGTAGGGAGAAATGTTTCCAACCCTATCTGATGTTTGGAAAAACTGACAGTAAGAAATGTAACCAGTAAGTGATGGAGGTAGAATTTGAACCTGGATCTCTGGTCTCAGAGGCCACGCACCTTTTGAATCATTATCCTATAAGTCATGAATGATGGACCCATGTCTACCATTCACTGGCTCTGTGATGTCTAGTAAATACCATGCTTAGAATCACAGCTTCTTCATCTAATAAGTCATTATGAGAAGAAAGTAGCATGAGCCAAGATGGTGCTAGATACACTTACAGATATTTGTTCCCGTACACAGCCCGGGGACACTATGATATGACTGATGACACCCAATAACAGAGATAGGGAAATCAGTTGCTAAGAAGTTAGGGTAATTATCTGAGTTTGAACAGCTAGGAATAGAAAGAGTTATGGGTATTTGGACCTGGACTTCAATCTGCTCAGATGAACAAACTTTCACCTAACTTTTTCTGATCAATAAGGAAACATTGTAATTACACTTATTATATATTCAAAGAACTGTTCATCTATTAGCAAAGAAACCATAAACACATATGTTATGTGCACCTCTATTGACAAAAATATCATCAATATAAAAATATATGTAAAGCTTTTAAATGATTGAAAATCAACAGTAATCCAAAAATTGCAGAGAAGAACAAATTTAATTATTATTTTGCATGGGTGAGTAATGTATTGATGAAAGCATAATGATCAAGTGATTGATCAAAAATAAATACATATTTTTTATTATTTTACAATTTAACCTTAGCAGCAGCGGTATTCTCTATAATCAAGATTTTTACATATATTAAATTAATGCTCATTATCTTGCCAGATAAAAATAACCTGTAAATTTTCTTAAAGATGTTAATGCATTTTCATCCAAAATGTACATTTCCATATAAATAAATTATAAATGCTAGAATTATTTTATATCATGAGATGCTAATTAGAGAAAAGATTATAACTACTTTGAAGATAACTGTGCAATATCAGAACCACTGTTGATTTCCTATCATCTTGTTTTGAAATTCTGTATTCTTTTTAATTTTTAAAAATTTTTTTATCTCTGTAAAATAAAAAACCAAATAAATAAATAAATAAATTATATGGTGAATATTTAAATTAAATTGTTACATGATACCTTGTCATTAATCACTCTCAAAATTCATACCTTGCTTCAAATACACATATCCAGTTTTCTTGTCATTTTCTCAAGTACTGGAAGTACTATTTCATGAATGTCCTTGTAATTGTGGTCAAATATACTGTGAATGTTAGTGAGTGCCATCAAGTGAAAAAACCTGCAGTAGTGTTTTTATAAAAACTCTGCTTCGTGTCCTCATATATCTTATTCACCAGATCTGGTATTATGTGGATTCTGGCTCTTTCCCAAAGTAAGAACGTCCAAGAAAGGTAAATGTTTTGAACAGATTCAGGGTATGTTTAACCATGCCAAGCAACTCATGAAAGAGGACGTTTAGAAATGCTTCCAAAATGGCACCCATGGTGGAATAAGTGTGATCTGATGAGAGAGAGTATTTTGAGAGGAATTAAGGTAAATGTGTCTTTTACTGAAATATTTTTAAAAACTTAAACATTTATCAAAGGTTATTATCACATTTCATGAGCCAGGCATTATTCTAAGAGGCTTCAGTTAAAAAAAATAATAGCTCATTTAGTCAGAGAAACATCAGTCTGTAATTCTCCAGTGAAAATATATAAGTATAACAAATATAAATACATAATTTATAATATAATAAAGAATTACCATTCTTTAATATCCACTCAGTAGAATCTGGGCTCTATTGGCGATAAAATCCCTGTTGAGGTCACTCATTTCATATTTATGAGATACAAGAGTCTTTTGTTTACCTAGTTACAACAAAAATAGAGACTATAAAATGAGGCAAGGTTTGCAAAACACAGTTTCAGAACAGTGTGTGTACAACATCAATATTTTAACTAAGATATAATCTTTCTACTCCTTTTCTCGATATTTCAGCTGAGTGGGAGTATATCTATAATAATTGTTTGACCATATCTCTTTTGTTCTTTCTGAGTTCTCTTGAAGTAAGAATCAAAAAGGAATAATGTCCAATAGCCTCATGATCATAGAACCCAATCTATGTTGCTTAGGAATTTATATACTTTGATTTTTTTAACAGCTATTTGTTTCTTGTATTGCCTTTTAAAATGTGGCCTTTCAGGATGCTTTGGCATCAGCTTGCAATATGTACTTGCATTGTGTGTTAATGTACGTTAAATCTGTTCCAAGTTTGGAAATAATCCTTGCTGATTTGGACGTAATATATGGTACATGTCGTCAGCAGTGTGTGTACAGGTGCACGGTATGCCAACAATGGGCAATTGGCTTCTGCATTAGTCACAGATTAGAATTTGGCAGATGCTAAATTTTACAGCAAGTATAACCTAGTATTGCTGCAAAAGGCAGTTATAAGACTTCTCATGTCTTTTCTGAACAACAAATTACAATGTAACAAGAATCACAAGCATTAGAAACTGTGTGTATGTAAATGTGTTTATATGTATGTGTGTTAAATTTAATTTTGTCTTTTTATAAAACTCCAGTGAATAAGTAAAGCTATCTTAAATTTAGTTTGCTTTATACATGCATATTCAAAATACATTCTGTTCCTAAATAAATCGCCGAAATTACCACAATGTTGGGTGTTCTTTAAAGCCAGAAACTATATTATTCATTTCTGTATTTCTGTTGCTAATTCGTGTTCACCTTAAAAAGAATAGTAATATCTTCCTATAAGTCAGAGGTGGGTTTTTTCCTATGGACTTCTTGTAAATGAAGGCTGTGTAATTTCTCTAGACATGGAGTCCCATTTAAATACATATTATAATCTTATAACATTTCATTTGATTACTCAAGAAACCAGATAGATGACATACCAAATGACAATATCCAGAGTCTGGTAAAATTTATCCATCCAGCAAGCTCAACGATTACTGACTGTCTATTATCCTAAGATTTATACTGGCAAAACAGTGATCAAAGAGAAGATACCCACCAACAGAAGTTGCAATCCATTTATAAATTTTAAGCCTGGCTAAGATATGAGTTTAAGTATAAAATCAAAGTAGAAGCAGCTAAATGTATAGAACATTCTATGTGCTAGGAATTGAAGTATCTTATATCTATTCTAAAATATGCTCTTTAAAATAACCCTATGGTGGTTATACAAAGAGGTAGTATGTACACAAAAGTACAGTCACTTCTTTACAGTGTGTAAATGTGTTAATCGCAAGTCCAAGTGGGTTAGCTAGGGTCGACATTCTTTTGACTGCAGTTAATTGTCTCACTCACAGATTTCTTTGATCTAAAAATGTTAGGCAAAAGTACAGTGAGATAAATGACTGATATCTGTTTTTATAATTATTATTTCCCATGACACAGCTTTTGATATGTGCTGGAAGTGGAGAGTTCAAGGAGGCCTGTCAGAATGTAGAGTCTGGTTATTCTTCTATTTTATTGATATAGTATATAACCACACTCTGGAAATCAACTAGGTCAAGGGCAAGAACTCTATATGCATAAAATCTGATGAACAAAAGTTGTTATCAAAAACTAGTTATCAAATTATTTTTGGATCAGCCTGTAGGTTATCAGGACCAGAATTTCTCTCATGAATTATCGGACTTCAAGACAGGAGCAGATATCTGAATGAAAAGGTAAGCAAATATTAACTCCTGGTAACAGGGCATCCAAAATATTTCCAATATCTAATTTGAACTTCCAGAATATCCTGTTCTTCTTTTTTGAAAAAGAATCAACTGGCAAATTGCGTACTGTCTGGAAAGAAATCATGAGTTTACTCGTTCTTGAGATTGAAGGAACTTTGTCAGAGGTTGTGATTTTTATCAAATTAGATGATCACCAGCTACATATGGCAAATGTATTTTAATAACAAATCTGTTGATTGATTCGTCCTCACTTAGCACAGCAAAGGTGTGTCTTTGGTCTAAAATTCATATGCGTTATTAACAGTAGATGTGGGGACTGCATTTGCACTTGTAATTATTTGTGAAGGAAACATGATCTGATTATTGCATTTGTGGTATCTGGGCACACGTGGTTCAATTCAGTTTTGTGGGGAAGGAAGAAAATGTGAAAAGCAGTAGCCAAGAAACAAAAATTTAAAAGCAAGTGATTTCCTTTTCCCTGGCTTCAGAAATAAAATAGGCTTTAGTGTGTATATTCTTACTCTGTGAGGGAGAAACAGGTAAGTGTGTTTCATTACTTTGCTATCATCAAATGTCAAATAGATAGAATTCTTATATGGGACAGTCTTGCTGTGCCACATGTACCTCAAACTCTTAAGAACATGTTTAATTTGATAATACAGCTGATTTTTCATCCCCATCTTCCTGATTGATGCATCTCTCAACTATTTCCAAACTTTGGTTGAAAAGTAGGTTACTACTCAATAGAATTCCTGTCAAGTTCCAGTAATAGCTTCAAGCCTGAGATTACCAGTTTACATTAACTGGCTCACTAAGAAGTGAAAGAAAGCTAGATATTATTTATATTAAAATCATTTTGAAATGATAAGGAATCATCAGTACAATGATGATTTGTGAGAATAGATTCTAAGAAAGAGTAAATCATATTTAACAATCCTCTTTTGATGGAGACATTTCTGATTCCTATAATATATGCAAAGAGTTTCATATATGAATATATTAACTTTACATTATGAATTATATATAACATATATATATATATTAGCTTGACAAATAGTAATTGTACCTTCTCATGAGACACAGGGTGACAATGCAATACACTTTTATGATATGTGATGATCATATCACGTTCACTTTCACATTAACTGCCCAAACCTATTTGTAAATTTTTGCTTTTACTCTGTACTTATAGTGTCATATCTGACATGTATTTACCTGGATAATATCCTGATTTCACATGTGTTTTCTTCTAGTAGTTCATATATTTGTGTCTTACATTTGTGCCTGATTCATTTGGAGATATTTTAAACATTTGGTGACAGATAAGGTTCTTCTTACTTATTTCTCTGTATTGATCACTGGCACCTTTTTTGAAGAGGATTTTCTTGCTCTGAATCATGGTCTTGATGACTTGGTAGAAAGCAAGTTAGCTATTGTATTAGTTAGCTTTCCCTTTAGTAGGATAACACAACCAATTTAAAGGAAGAAAGGTTTAACTTGGCTTGGGGTTTCAGAGGGTTCATTCCATGGCCAAATGGCTCCAAAGAAGAAACATAATGGTGCAAGTGTGTGATGGAGCATAATTGTTCAGTTCATGGCAACCAGAAAGCAGAGGCATTTGATAAAGTGCCAGAGAAAAAAGGGCTATGAAACAGCTATAGTCCCCAAAGTTTGTTCCTTGGGACCCACCCAGATACATCCAGACATATACTCTACTGGTTTGCTAGAGATCTCTTAATCCAGTCTAGTTGATAATTATTGGTCACAATCCACTTCTTAAAAGCTCAACACTCAAAACAAATTTCCTTAAACCAAACTTAATTTCTGAGTAAAGGAAATAATAAGTTAAGAATTTCACCTAAACTGTAATTAATCTTGTATAATGGAAAATACAATAATCTTTACCCAAAGCCTCAAAATTTTTAAAATAAATTCTAGAAAGCCAATTTATTAGGTGGTCCTTTGCAGAGAGGAAGTACTGGATATCTCTTCTCAAAGAAAAGGTTTAAACTTTTGTAGCTTCCATTATGAAGTGGGTGTATCTTACTGACTCCTGAGATCCCCTCAAGGCATTTTTCTTCTTTTTCTGTGTTAAAAGTACTTGATGTATATTTAACGGCCCTAGCTTTTTCAACAACCACACTTCTTTTGGCCCTAACATTACATGTGTTTTCTTTTGAGCTGAAATTTAAGGTTTTTGTTTTTGTTTTCAAATTTTCATGCTTTAATTTTTGTTCTGAGTTCTCAATAGATATTCTTGTTTTAAGACTGAGTTGTTTAATGACTGTTTTGACTTATGACCCACCACAGAGACTTAGGACCGATTTTTGTTTGTTTGCTTGTTTTTAGGGTTCCATACATCGTACTTATAGAGCTCCAATGTCTTTTTGTATAGTACACCTTGCTTAAACAGCACTGCAATTTTTGCTTATCATAGAGTACAGTACTGCAGTTTTATGTTCTGCTATACATTGCAGTACTGCCCAAGGGTGACGCAAATAAAAGCAGTCATCTAGTTGGAGTTTCTTTGGACTATTCCTTTGTTCTGAATATTGTAATGTACACATCATACACAATTCCTCATTGAATGATCAATTTGTTTAACAACCTAGTTGCAGAAACAAAAGTTGGTCATTAAACAACGAATGCCTGTATGAAACAGCCAGCAGTACCTATGCCCTGGCCTGAATGCTATGTTGCCTTGAAGTTATCTCTGTTAGACTGATTAACCTGATATTCTTAAACTCCACCTTCCACAAAGTCTCAGGTCATGCACATTATAGACAAATGATTTGCCTTAAAATAATAATCATAGGCTCTAATCCAATTCCCAGGAGCATCCATATCTGAAAACTTATGAGCCTGGCCTTTAAAATCTACATTCTTATCAGTGTTCTGGTCTGCTGAGCTTTGATCAGAATTTCTTGTCAAGCTCTGTTTGAAGCATTCTAGATCTTTTCTAGCCCTCATCTCCAAGCCTTTTGAAGCTCCTCCCACAAACCAGTTCCAAAGGCTTCTGAACCACATTTTCAAGTATAATCAGAGCAGATACACATTTGTTTGGTACCACTATTCTGTATTACTTAGCTTTCACCTCACTTTGGATAAGTGAAAAACACATATTTTAAAGAAGGTGAGGTATCATTTGACTGATGATTTCAAAGGGTTCAGGCCCTTGTTATTTGAATCCAGGTCAGAAACATCATGGGGCAAGTTCATGGCAGCTAGAAAGCCAGATGAGCAGGAAAGAATACCAGAGAGGACAGGACTGATGACCAGCTATACTCTCCAGTGTCACACCTTCACACACAAACCCAGAAGTGTGCTTTGCTGATAATCTGGGTGTCTTTTGATCTAGTTGATTTAATTACAATTAATGATCTCAGCTCTTGAAATGTGGATTTCTTTTTAGGTTCTCTGTTATGTTCCACTGGTCAAAGAGTTTGTTTTTATGTTCATTCCAAACTGTTTTGGTTATATTGCTTTTCAGTATATCCTGAAGTCAGGCATTATAATATTTTGAGCTTGGTTTGTCTTGCTCAGCATGACTTTGGATAATTCATATCTTTAATGGGTCCATATAATTTTTAAAGGATTTTTTTCCTATATCTATGAAGAATGATAATGATATTTCCATAACAAACACAGTGAATATGCACATCCCTTTGAAGATTTTAATATTATTACTTTTTCATTCCATGAATGTGGGATATCTCCCTTAGTTTTTTCCTATTCCACATTTCACCAATGCTAAATTTTCACTGTGATGCTCATTCACTTCCTTGATTAAAATTAGTTCCAGCTATTTTATTCTAATTATTGTAAATGGCCTTACCTTTTATTTCTTTCTCAGCATTTTATTATTGCCGTGTAAAATAAATACTCTGCTTTTATATTGATTATGAATCCTAGCAGAGCTTTTGAGATCCTCACAAGTCCAGTACAATAAAATATATTTCAGTGTTTAGGCACTAGCACAGCACTGATAAAATGTTATATCCTAGTTGAAACTCAAGAGAGATAAAACTCAAAGAATAAGAAAATCCAGAATGGGGTCTATACTCATAGACATGCAAGTGCAGCTATACATGGTCTCAATCCCTACTGAGATTAATGTGATCTGAGACACGTGTCTGTCCTTCCTTTCCTCTCAGAGACCGTTGGTTGCAGAAGAGCTCATCATACAGAGATTAGCTCAGTAGCCAAGCACACAGTGAAAGCATATGTCAGTGAAAACCAAGAGAGATGTTAGACTGCAACCTAGTCTTCAAAATAGATATGAAATATCAATCATTAAGAGAAATTGTGGGCAACCAGCCAAGAACAATAAATGATCAAGAAATCATGATGTGTATTCTACACTCAAAATATCACACTGCACTCTGTTTCATATTATCAATAAACATATAAAAGATTATGGCTCCAAAAGGGGAAATGGACAAAAGAATATATAATAAATTTAGGATGCCTAAATTATAAAATATATCATAAAGACTGCAAAATAAAAAACAAGACACAGAGACAAAATTAATTACTAGCAATGTTTTCATAGTTCTCATGTGCAGGATATATAAAATTTTCTTTAAATCAATTATAAAAGCTTAATAGTAATATAATGATAAGCACATTATTTGATCAGGAAATTCACCAAAGACAATATCAAAGTAAAACATTTGTAAAAATGTTCAAACTAATTAAACAAAAGTAAAATGCAAATTGAACAATACAGTGTAATAATCAGTACACATATGTGGATTCAGAAGGTCAAAAAGAATATAAATATTAAGTAAGGATAAATATATGCAACAAGTGACATTCCTCATATGGTGCAAAATAAAATAACCATTTTTGGCAATTTTCTAGCAAAATTTACTGAAGCAACATCCACACAACAGAATACAACCCAGAAATTATAATTCTAAGCCTATGCCCTAATTGGATGTTTGTATAGTTATGCCAATGAATACATGATGTTTTATAATATTAGTTAGAATGTTCCAAACCAGAAAAAAATCCTCAAATCTATAAAAGTTGAATGAATAAGTTAATTCATGAATATGCAGATAATGGGCTACTATAAATCCATGAAAATAAGCAATTTGCAAATAAATACAAAAATATGGGTCAATAGCATAAACATAATTTTATGCTAAAGAAGCCAGACACAACTGATAACTGATTGTATGATTTTAGTTACAGTGTGTAAATTTTAAAAATGAGTAAAACAAAGCTACTCTCTCAAAAATTAGGATAGTGGATGTGTTTGTGAATAATAATAAGGCTTTTGATTAAGAGGAAAGAAAAGCGATCACTTGGATATGTTATTCACAGCTTATATACTCAGTGGCATGGTGTTCTTCTGGCTTGTTCATTTTTCTGAAATGTGTGAAGCTGTATATGTGTGATTTGCAGATATCTTTTAAAAGAATATGTTGTTCCGTGGAAAAATATTCAAAAGCTTAGAAATGTTTTTAATTTTCAAAGTAACAAAAAAATAAATCCATTAATCACACATCCTTATTTCATCACTTCACTGTTATTTTCTAGTCTACCAGAAGGCTTATTGTGCCGACTCAGGCTGTCCAAACAGTATTAAGGTTATGGCTCACACAAACTTCAGTGGAATGAGGATTTATACTTAACACGTGTAGCTTAACTCTAATGTAATCCATGTCCATGAAATTGGCAGTCAACAAAAGATCAATAAAATAAACACCTTATGTTGGCTCTGCATCACTTTTATCACAGTATCATAAAGAATACAGCCATCTGTAAATATACATTTTCCCCAAGAATAATATTAACTGCAAATGTTTAGGCTTGAATTTTAATTTTAATTGGACCATTGGTAAGAATTTTGGGGAAGGAGTTGAGAAATGACCTTCGTGGTGAAAATAATATAGCCTTAGTGACAGAGCCATAGCACAGACAAAGGGGAAATAAATTGCAAAAAAATGAGCACCTGCATTTTGGAGACAGTTTAAAATTTGCTAGGCTATGCTGCTTTTCTTAATGATTTTTTGAAAATACAAAATAATAGATGAGAAGGCATATTTGTTCCATTTTCAGGATGTACAGAGTTATGTAGAATCAGATCAGTTAACATCAGCCTAAAAATCACGGAATGCTCACACAGTGCACGTCTTTTTGCAAAAATCAGCCCTCGCATTTCAGATGAGAGGTCCTCATTCCTCCAGCTCCTGCAAAGATGGCCTGCTGACAGATCACATCTGAATGCTTCTTCAGACATTGCCCATTGCAGAAAGAAACTGCTTTTCTCATGGCTGGGAACCTTGTATTAATCAGTTTTCCTGTCACAGGAAAACTAGCTAACACCCACAACTTCAAGAAAGAAGGATTTATTTTGTCTCATGATATAAATGAGACAGTTACCAGTTGTGGCTGTCATGAAAGAAGCAGCATGTAAAGTTCATGGCTGGCATGGAAGGAGCAGCATGGTGAACATGCATGGTAGAGAAAAGATGCTCACAGAATGGTGGTGAGGAAGCAGAAGCTGAGAGGAGACACAATTCCAGTGGCACCCTTCTTCCACCAGGCCCAAACTCCTAGCCACACCTTTAGCTTTGAACTCATCAATGTATCAAACCACTGATGAATAAAATACCCCCATCATCCTATTACCTACCATTAGCCCCACCTCTGAACATCTGAGACTTTTAGGGATATCCTAGATCTGAACACAACATTCCCCAATCTGTAGTGTATTTATGATGGTAAGTGTCAAAGAAAAATTATATCAAACAAATTAAAAGAAAATGAAATAGTTTATTGAGGATGATTTGATTCTGGAATAAAAGTATTACAACAGGGGACAAATATTGAATTGAATTCAAGTGAAATATGAGGAAGGAAAGTTTTAAGCACTGGTAATTGGTAAGCTGTCAAAACCAACTAAACAAGTTTAGGGAGGAGATCAGTCAGTGCAACACAGCCAACTATTGTATTAATTGGTACCTATGAAAGTTAGGCTCCTACCCCCTCAGAGTCTGAGAATTAAGGCCCTATCTTTCTTGATGATTGCACTCTAAAGGGTGACTCTCACATCTTGAGAAAGACATTCCTGGGCTATTCAACTGACAACACAGTGGAAAAGATTTCCCTCTCAAATAGACAGAGAAAGTATTTGCTTTCTAAACCAAATAAGAAAGGAAGGCTAGAAGTCTGCGGTAAAGAAGAAGCCTGTTTGTAGCATAGCTATCCTCAGCAAAAAGGGTTAGGGTTAAGGTTAGGGTTAGCCATCTCAGTCAAATGCCCCTGTGAAGTCAGCCCCATGCTGCAGTGTGGGACATGTCTATAGGACTATTAAAACACCAGGTGCCCTGTGGAATTATCTGAATCCTCTTTGGAACTGTACTCCTACATTGTCCCTATAACTCCTGTTTTTTACCCCTCATCTTAATCTTCAGGACACTTCTGACTTGAAATATTATTTCCTAATGTTTATGTTTTTTTGTCCTCACTAACATTAAACATTTTGGATGATATAACAATTCATATTGGATTTACTGACTTTAATATTTATAGTAGCTGTACCTGGATTAAGAATATGCACTTTGGAAATACCAATTAACCATTTTTTTTGAAACTCCTCAAAAGTAATGAACACCTGATATAAGGGAATAGTGAAAAGAAAGAAGGGTAAAATTATGTATATATGTGTACATAGGATAGCTAACATAGTTGTACTACTGACTTCTATCACTTTATTCAAAGGAATAGTCAATGATTAATTATTTGATCAGTCTTACATGGCTATATTTGTTTTCCTGAGTCACCACTTTGAAGATATCAATATGTACTACAACAACCACTGCCAATTTCCTATCACCTTGTCTGAAATTTAGCACTGCTTGTATTGTTTTTGTGTTATTTTGTAAATGTATGTTTGTTCATATGTTTTCATTCTTTTATTTTTAAAATAAAAAAATTGAATTACTTAATATAGAAAAAGAAAGTGAGTCAGAATTCTACCTACCGTTATTACCTTGGGTAATTTGATTTTATTTCTGATTTAAAAAGTAAGACATTTGTATATTTATGATGGCTTAGATCTAAAATGTCCTCCAAAGTCTCAGCTGTTGATGCAGAAGTTCCTTGGGAAAGTGATTGGATCCCAGGGGTTCTGTCCTCATCAGTGGTTCGATCTTCTAAGGAGTTCATAGTGCAATGCAGTGTTCAGAGGTGAAGCCCGGTCAGAAGAGCCAGGACCCTGGGGGTGTGACCCAGAATGTCATGTTCTTCCTCCCAGCTTCTCCCTGTTGTTGCTGCTTAGCAGCTGCCAGGGGTTGATTGGCCCTCCTCTGCCATGTGCTTCCAGCATGCTATTTCTCTCTTGGAGCCGGTCAGCCATAGACTAAACTCACTGAAAACAATACGCCCAAGGAAACCTCTTTATTTATTTATTTATTTAATTTTAAAGATAAAAGTAGGAAAACATATTAACAAACACACATACATTTATAAAATAACACAAAAACAATACAAGCAATACAGAATTTCAGATAAGATGATAGGAAATTAACGATTGTTGTATTACATACTGATATCTTCAAATTGATTACTCAGGTAAAGAAATATAGGCATGTAAGACTGATCAAACAGTTAAACATTAACTGTTCCTTTCAATAAAGCAATAGAAATCAGTAGTACAACAATCTTAGCTATCCTGAATATGCATACATATATAAGTATTTTTTCCTTCTTTCTTCTTTTCTGTTTTCCCTCATCCCAGTTGTTCTTTCCTTTTGAGCAGTTTCCTACCCTTTCATAATATCTATTGTGCCTCCTAGATTTTATTCACTCTTTTAGGTTCTTACACTAGTGAGACAATGCAGTGTTTACACATGTGGGTCTGATTTATTTCACTTATAAATATGGTCTCTAGTTGTGTCCATTTACCTATAAAATCTTTGAGTTTAAACTTTCTTTATAGCTGAGTAATATTCCATTGTATAAAAATACCACAACTTTTTTATCCAGTCTTCTGTTGATGAGCATTTGGGTCACTTCCACAATTTAGTTATTACAAATTGTGCTGCTATAAACATAGGTCCACATACATCGCTGTGATATATTTTCAGTTCTTCTGCAAAAACACCCAAAAAGGAAATAGCTGGGTGGAAGGGGACCTGTAGTCCTAGTTTACTGAGGAATCCCCAGACTGATTTCCACACAGGTTTAACCAATCTACACTCCCACCAACAGTGCAGAGAAAGCAGGTAAAAATCTTGAAGACATAGAGGTAGGCAGAGAGTTCATGAACAAAAACCAAACTGCACAGGAAATACTTTAAAGAATCAACAACTGGGATTTCATTCTACTGAAAAGATTCTGCACATCTAAACAAATAACCAGCAGACTAAAAAGAAAACCCACAAACTGGGAAAAAATTTTAGCCAACTATCCCTTCGACAAAGGACTTCTATCTAGAACATATAAAGAATTAAAAAAAAAATCAGCCCCCTTAAATTCAAAGACCCAGTACAAAAATGGGCATCTGAGATGAACATACATTTCTCAGATAACGAAATACACATGGTAAAAAAATACATGAAAAAATGTTCAACATCATTAGTCCTTTGGGAAATACAAATTAAAACAACACTGAGATTCCACCTCAGCCGAGAAAGAATGGATATAATTAAGAATTAAGCCAATAACAAATACTGGCATGTCTGTGGAGAAAATGGAACCTCTCCTTCTTTAAATTTTAGGTGTCAGGTATTTTGGGCACAGTGATCTGTGTATTGTATTAATAAATCTGATTAATGCAATATTCAAAAAGAGTTTTCTCTGGCAAATTAATGAGTGCAGATGTGTTAAGATTTTAACTCATGTAATGGGGACAGTTGCATTTTAAAATAGTGGGATTTTTGAAAAAGTAATTTTTTCTATTCATTTTTTAATCTTATAAGATTCAAGAAGATTGTTCCCTTTCTCTGAAATACACTTCAAACTGAATATTAAAGCTATTTCAAAATTAAAATCCAATTTTAATTCACTGGTAAATATTGAGGGTGGTAGTCATTTTCTTTTTCTTTTTTTTAAGACATTCACTATCAGGTCAAATAAGAATAAAATAGTTTTTAAATAAATATGACCCAGAGAAGAGTTGAGAAAGACAGATGGATTTACATGAATTTTAAAGGAGTTCAAAGGGTAGGTGCTCTTTGTGGAATATTTACAGCACTAGAAAATACATATCTTGAAAAACTAACCCCATGTGATGGGGTTAGAAGGTGGGACATTTGCAGTTATTTAAATCCCCAGGTAAGGCCCCTTTGAATGAGATTTTTGTCCCAAAAAGGATGAGTCAGAAAACCAGCCTGCTCCCTTTCCATTACTTGAGGGTGCACAGAGGATGTCAAGCTGCTTTTCAAGAAGGCCCCTATTTTTAAAAAAAATTATGTGTGTGTGTATAGAAGGATAGTTGGAATAATTGTATTGCTGATATCTATTGGTTTATTAAAAGGAAGACTTAATGCTTAAATTTATGACAAAATTTGCATGCTTATATTTGGTAATCTGAACAACTGCTTTGAAGAGAAACATATGCTGTTTTTTTTTTTGTTGTTGTTTTTTGGTTTTTCTCCAGTACCGGGAACCGAACTCACAACCTTGCGCTTGCCAGGCAGGCGCTTTTGCCGCTGAGCTAAATCCCCAGCCCCCGAGAAACATATGCAATAAAACAACCCTTGGTGAAGTCCTATCACCTTGTTTACCAAAATTCTGTGTCATTTCTAATTTTTTAAATTATTTTTTGTTCTCTTTAATGGTTTGATCAATCATGCATTCTTTTTTATTTAAAGATAAAAGAATAAAAACATTAACAAACACACAGACATATAAAAAACAACATAAGAACAATAAGCACAATACAGAATTTCAGACAAGGTGATAGTAAGTTAGCAATGGTTGTTGTGTTACATATAGTTATCTTCAAATTGGTTACTCAGATAAACAAATATAGGCAGGTAAGATTGATCAAATGATTAAACATTGTCTGTTCCTTTCAATAAAGCAATAAAAATTAGTAGTACAAATATTCTAGCTATTTTGTGTATGCATATATACATATTATCCCTCCTTTCTCACAGTCTTACATCTGGTAATTTGAGCAGTTTCGTTGAAGATAACAATGTGTAATATAGCAACCACTGTTAATTACGATCATTTTGTTTTGCAGCCCTGTATCATTTTTATCGTCTTTGTGTTGTTTTGATTTTGTCTATGTTGTTGTTATTTTATTATTTTTTATTTTCTTTAAAATTAAAAATTAAAAAAGTAAAACTAAGGCACCATGATATACAATTACAGCTATGAAAAGTAAATTTCTGTGTCCTATAAGCCATCCAATCTATGACACTTTGTCACAGTGGGCAAATTTAAGAAACAAGGTTTAACCTTATTAAAATCTAAGAATCAGCCCATTATAAATCTGTAGGAGTAAATTACATTGATAAATTAATCAACACATAATGTACATGAACTTTGCAGCTTGTAGAACAAAGAAGGGATGATATTGATGATCTTGGTCTAGACTGCTACACTGAACTCCTTGGAACTACATCTACTACTTGGGAATAATCTTTGCAAATATAATGTTGAGTTCCTTCAAAATAAGTTTATACATAAGGAAATTTGGAATGTTAAGAAATCACAGTAATATTTTAAAAGAATTATGAATTAAAATATATGTTGTCATAAAAATTGAATATTTAGAACTGAACAGTAATGAACTGATTATATATTTAACTTGTGGGTTGCCGTTGAAGTATCAGTTAGAATGAAATTTATGGCCATAACGAACATTTTGGAAAATATAAAATAATGAAAACTAATGCTGTAAAAAATCCATTTTATACTAGTAACAGAAAGTCACATAAATATAAATATGAAGGAAAAAATAATAGGAAATGGGCAAGAAGGAGTAGAAAAATAATAATGAATAATGATCAAATTACTAAGTAGCTCACTGAAAATGCATATCTGTAGCAGCTTTGATTATAAAAGTAAAACAAAAAGATAGGAATGGCCCATTTAATAACAAAATTGAGATGCACATTGCAAACAATTTATATATACATATATAATTATATAATATCTTGGATGATAAAGTGAAAGGGACAATTACCTAGAAAGCTCATCAAATCATGTAGAACACAACACTTAAGTCCATATGACTAGTATGAATTAACAAACTAACACTGATAAATAAATAATGACCAGTCAAAACAAAACACAAGTGTGAAAAATAAAAATAGGACTGCTTAGGCCATAAGCATATTCATATATTACAAAATATGCGTTCACCACTCAATAGAGATAACTGTGAAATAAACTATGGCAAAAGTAAGTAAATAAAACTAAAAACAATTAAGCTTCTGGAAAATGGTACATCTATCTGTCCAGGAAACGTATGTCATGAATAAATGTCACTAGAGCAACACATTCTTCATTAGACCCTCTTAATTTAATGTACAATTCCATCTATTTTTGACAAGAAACTTAGATGTAAAAGTAAAATTCTTAAATTAGTCCAAATCATATCTTATTAACTTACAGCACGGATAATTTTGAACATAAAGCAAACTTATTTCACAACTCAGTAAGAGTCTTTTGGTCTTAAGGAAACTGCAGTGTCATTTATTAGGTTGAGCTCACTGACCTCCACATGTTATTTCTTTACTTTCTCTGGTGCAAAAATGACACTGCTGTATTGGCCATGAAAGCAGCACTAAGCTCCACTGAGCTGTGTTAGGGAACTGCATGTACACTTTGTGCTTCTTCGGCGTAAACATTCAGGCAAAATCACGTGTTTGTGTTAAGTGAGCTATTTTAGCACTATGAATTGTTCTACTTTCCTGCCAAAGTTAATAGACTAAAATATTCTAACACATTCCTGGGAAGAAGCTTTGTGTAGGATTCAACAGGAGCTAGGTTGGGTTGCTCAACGACAGAATATTGAATTGTACCCTCTGTGTGCCAGTGATGGCTTTTCCCTCCCAAGTATTTATTCGTGCCAAGGTAACTAAATAAAGTGTCCTTTCCTCTCTCGTTCCTTAGTAACACTGTTATATATCATGTGAAATGCACGGTTGTAATTAAATAACTCTTACTCTGTTGCTAGTGCTGTCAAGTCCATGTTTATACACTTCTCAGTATTTTCAGGGTCCACTGATTTTTCCTTACTTCCTTTCATGAGTATCAATCCCCCACTTTTAAATCAACTGCTGTCCTTTCCCACCCTAGGCCTGTGCCTACTGCTCTGTAACCTGCAAATTCCTTCTCATTTTGTTTTTCTGATTCCCCTTGAACACGTCCTTGTAGTCCCCTGGCTGAGTGAACCCCATTTCTCTTACTTCTGTAGCACCTTGCACAGGCCTCTCAGAGTATAGGGATTATTTGTAAGCCTTAAAGTTCTGCACTACTGCAGAGAAATATGTATAGTGCATATTAATAAATATGTATATTACACTTAACATGTATATACGTATATTAATCTAATTGTGGTGTGAAAGACTTAATGCCACAGTTAGGAACAATTCATGCAGCCTGACTTCCACTCTTATCACAGCCATAGGATGCCAGAGAAGCTCTGTTGGCTCCTGAAAAGAAAGGAAATTGAAGAGAAGGTGAGTCTTTTCAAGTACCACCATACATACCAAGAGTTGTCTTGTGCACCACCCAATACATAGAATGAAGCAGCTTCACCTTTGACTATCTCAGCTGCATATTACAAGTAAGAAAATAAAGTCCCAGGTTTCTTTGTTTACTCCAGCCCAATAACTTTTTCCTCTTGTAGAAGAAAATAAAATATTTTTCTTTATAGAACAGTTTCTTTCTCAGATCAAAAATCTCTTTCTGACCCAAAAACAACTGGATCAGCAACTTCTCAACTAAACCTTCATTTTCGTTTTCCCCTTTCCTTTTCTTTTAAAGAAACACTAAAGAAGAAAAAAAATCTAAAATAGATATGCTCATGAAAAGCAAATTTAGATACCACAGTTTTTAGAGACTGTTCAGAGTGAGGGACACCAGTAACAAGTTAGCTCATCTGGCTGAAAATCTGGTGCTTGGGTAACAAAGGAATAGATTCAGTTCATGAATACACATGTCCTTACTTCGACTTCAATACTCTGTGTTATCAGATACCTCCTGAATATGAGGACTATAAAAGGACATAGCCTGCCTGGCAAGCGCAAGGTCGTGAGTTCGGTTCCCGGTACCGGAGAAAAACCAAAACCAAAAAAAAAAAAAGAATAAACAAAAGGACATAGCATGGCAGACTCACTGAGCTGTAGGGAACACTGCAGTGTTCAGAGTCTACTGGCAAACATCAAGCAGTGTCATCATATCAATGAGGGCTGGGGATGTAGGTCAGTGCAAAGGCCCTCAGTACAATCCCTAATAACAGAATTGGGACAAAAAAGACTGCACAAGATTGTTAGAAGAAGGTCTATATATTCCAGGGGGCACAATTAGTTTGTTGTACTTGAGTTATGTCATGTTTAAATCATTCTTTGCAGAAGTGTTACCAGGTATATAACCCAACATGAAAGTCTATGGTTTCCATTCAATACTTCTAACCTGAACTTTTAAGAAGGTAATAAACATGACATCATTAAAAATTGCTATATTATGTGCTGAATTTACAATGATTATAAGTGCTTAATAAAAGCCCACAAGATTTTGTAATTAGAAACATCAAGTTTTATACTTAAATCTCAAATTTTAAAGGAATGAATTTTTATCAAACATTCAGACTTGCTGGCTTAAAAAAAATCTTCTAATGACAGCTTATAGATCCCAAATATGTTTTACTTCAGTATTTATGATATGTTATAATGAAAATTTCTGCTTAAAATGAGTTACATGGAGAATTAGAGAATACTAGAGCACACAGTTGTTACAGAATTTGTTAGTATAAGTTATTTTCTGTTAGTGAAAATGCAGGTGTTCTAACTATGTAATAAAGCCTGTGGAAATTACTTATTTTTTAGCCTTAGGAAAAATATTGCAATAAACTTAACTATGTATAATATGGGGAGCAAAGTAATTCTATCATGAAAAGCGACTGTGAGAAAGAAATGACTCAATTGTTTGACTGAGCAGGAGATCTTAGCACAGCACTGAACAATTAGCAATAATTAGAAAGGTCATTATTATAATAACAGCCATATTTTTCATTTATGTACTTGAATTCCTTCATGCACATTTACTGAGCTTTTGCTTAGCATGTGTAACATGGTAACATAAAGATGTAGTGAGCAATTTGTTTTCATGGCGTCCACAGTTCACCACGAAACATCTTTGTTCAAAACCAACTTCGGGGGGCTGGGGATTTAGCTCAGCGGCAAAGCGCCTGCCTGACAAGCGCAGGTCGTGAGTTCGGTTCCCGGCACCGGAGAAAAACCAAAAAACCAAAAAACAAAACAAAACAAAACAAAAACAAAACAAAAAAAAAAAAAACAACAACTTCGCTGGTGTTGTTCCAGCTGTTGAAGAAAAGTGTCATGGGGGATGGAGGAAGGAGCGTCATCTTCATCCGACCTGTGAAAGGGAGGGCACTGCCTAAGGAAACCCTGAAGAGCGTAGGCACTTCAGAGATGGATGGATTTAAATAAACAAAGCAGAAGGAAGACATCATGAATAGAGGAATGGGGCAAGGAAACTATTTTGAAATTGAAAGTAGCCCTCTATAGTTGAAACACGTCATGTCCTGGATTCCAGTTTTGGCAAAGAGATTACATCATCGTTCACCTCGTGCAGAATTTGAAGGGGTTGTCTTAGTTCAGCCTATTGAAAATGAAAAATTTGGAACAGCAGGAGAGGTTTTGAGGAAGGGAGAATAATCACCTACAAAAATAGATGCCAGAGAGATAATTCTCGTTTCAGTGCAAAGGACAAACAGGGAAGATTAAAAAAAAAAAAAAAAATGGAGAAAATGAGACTGAAGAATATAGATCAAATTCTCTTCTCCAGAAAAGTAAAAACCTGGAGATAAAGAAAATAGTGTGAGACAGACATTGAAAGATTACTAGAAACAGTCACTTATTGAGGTGATTTCTGACATGAAGAGAAAGAGCACAATGTTTTTATCAAGTACAGATGAGGAACTTGACAGGTTAAATAATTTTTCCAAGGTCAAATGCCTCCTTTAAAATATCACATCTTCTCTCTCATTGAGCACTTTTTTTTTCTCTTTTTGATGTTCAGTATGGAACCCCTTGCTTCACACATACTAAGAACTCAGCCACTGAGCTGTATCTCCAGGCTTGCCTTACGAATTCTTATTCCCACACCTGTGGAGTTCTTTTTCCACAGTGTCCACATCCTTTCTTAGGGCAACGAAGATCACGTGCACAAGAGTATCTGATTATATAAATGTCCCCTTCCCTGCTTCCCGGGATATAGTGCTAATATTTAAAATAAGCCGTAGGGATGTAATGAAGCTGGTTTTGCTCCACTTCTGGTTTAGAGAATGTACCACAAAAGGAACAAGCATACTGGTGAGTTCTGTTCTCATCTCTACTATGTCAGGCACATTTAATTAGTGGCAAAAATAGAAAGGCATATTTAGCTCCTTATTCAGCAAGAACTGAAAAGACACCAGATTAGAGGCACAGCAAGATACAAAGATTGACATTCTGACAAAGCCTTCTCTCTGAGACGAACATCCGAAAATGATGACTCAGGCAAATTATCTGCTAATTGCTGACCAGGTTTTAACTAGGTCAGCTCCAAATAAGGACATACATTGAGCTCGATAGAAGAAATGCTTGTTACCTGATTTGGTTTAGATAGGATCGGCAGAATTGGGGTTAGATGACAAGAAACATTTAGGGCTGCACTGTGACGCAAGTTTAATGACTCAAGTTTTTAAAGAAAGAGGCATTTAAAATGAGACATTTTTCCAAGAAAACTGAACATTTTTCCCGATATGTTTATTTTGTTTTTTTGTTGTTCCACAACAACTTACCACGTATTTTGCAGCTTAAATGTAATACAGGACATTATCTCATAGTCTCCGGGGTCAGGATTCTGGACTTCGGTTACCCAAATCCTCTGTTCTGGCCTTGCCAGGATGAAATCAGTCTTGTTGGAGATCTTCCAGGTTCCTAGCTTATTGATATAATTCAGCTTTTGTTTTAATTGTAGGTCTGAGATTGAGCTCTTGGAGGTGAGTCTCTTTTTCCATAACATGACAACCTTCTTAAGACTAGAAAGAGAATATCTCTGTTGCTCTAAATCCATCCTTTGTTTTTCATCTCTGATTGATGTATTCTGTTTCCCAGCTTTTAGCAGATCAGGTATGGTCTACCCTTTTGTTTAAACTCAAAGCAACTGTTGAAGAGATTTGATCAAATTTTTGAAACACCTTCACCTTTGGAATTCAAAATACCGTAATACCCAGAGGAATATTCATCATACTCATTGTTAAGTCTTCTACTCAATATACAACAGGATACAGCAGAAAGAAGAAATCCTGAAGTCAATTTAGAATCTTGTCTGGCACAATACTTATATGTAGATGTACTTCTAAGGTGTCTAATATTCACCGTAACTAATACCAGATGTGGAGAAGTCCAAAATTATTCTACTGTGAGACCGGATCCAGAAGCTGACCTATATTCTACTCTAGAATCTAGTTCTAAATCCTAGACTCTTCATCTCAAAAGGGAAACAATGAATAGTTACAGTGTTTCAGTGTCATCAGTGTGTAATGGCATTAAAATGTCTCCTGTCAGGGGCTGGGGATTTAGCTCAGCGGCACAGCACCTGCCTGGCAAGCGCAAGGTTGTGAGTTCAGTTCCCAGTACTGGAAACCCCTCCCCACCTGCAAAAGAAAGACTCCTGTCAGTTCAGGGCACATATGAGGATTGGATAAGAAAATTGTGGTACTTTTATGTAATGGAATATCACTCAGCTATAAAGAAAGATAAACTCGAGGCTTTTATAGGGAAATGGTCACAACTAGAGACCATACTCATAAGTGAAATAAATCAGACCTTCATGGGCAAGTACCGCATTGTCGTACTAGTGTAAAACCTGAAAGAGTTAATTTAAACTAGGAGGTATGATAGACATTGTGAAATGATAGGAAAACACTTAAGGGTAAAGGGCAACTAGGATGTGGGCAAAGAGAAGGGAAAGAAGGAGAAATGTTGTATGTATGTATATACAGGGTAGTTAACATAGTTGATCTACTGTCCTCTATTTCTTTGCTGAAAGAAACTATCAATGAGTCCTTGATTGATCAGTATTGCATGTCTCCATCTGTTTTCATGAGAAACCACTTTGAATATATCAATATGTAATACAAGAAGCATTGTTAATTCCCTACCACTTTGTTTGTAACTCTGTATTGTCTGTACTGTTCTTTTGCTATTTTGTAAATGGTTGTCTGTCTGTTAATGTTTTCCTCCTTTTATTTTTAAAATTAAAAAAATCATATTTAAAAGTTAAAAAAAATGTCTCCTGGTATACAGTAAATGCTCAGAAAAGTTGGCCAATTAGTGATCCAGTTGTAATCTCTGACTGTAGAGGTGTGAAGATAAGTCATGTGAAGGACATATGAATAGACAAGGATAGTCAAGCCATGGAAATGCCATCTCAAAGATTAAGCAATGTGACACCCTAAAATTAGCTAACATCACTCAAGAACACTTTTGATGACCATAAAGATACATATTATACTGATATAATATATGCCATTTTAAGTAACATAACATATGTAGCTGTGCTCATTTGTTGAAGAAGGATACGGAGACTCAGTGAATGGTAGGAAGAAGACTCTTCACATATTGGCTCCAAAGTCTAGTGCTTTACACATCACCAAACTAACTCTGAATAACATTAATCAGAATGAGGTCAGTGAAGAAAATTTGCCAGCACTAGTGTGAATATTCAGAGATTCACAAAAGAGGCAAGCTTGTCAAGAGGTATGCAAAATTTAGCCTACTAACTTAGGAATAATTTTTTGCGGAGGAAGGTCAAGTAAAGATTTTATTTTATTTTTGTGGCCCTTTTTCTATAACGTGGCAGCTGAAGAAAAACCTGCCCATAAAAATAAAATAGCTTCAGATACTTTATAGCAATCTACTTTCTACTGTTCTGTAACAAATTAATTCAAACTTAAGGATTTTACAAAGACACGCTTCTTGTATCACCGCTTTTATGGTATAGAATATGGTTATGGCTTGGCTGATCCTTCTGCATATGGTCTCTTCACAAGACTAGAAGTAGGAGATGATTCAGGCCTACATTTTCATTTTTGACTAGAAACAGATATGCTTTCAAATCAATAAAAATTTTGACTTTTCATAACACTAATTTCTCAGTCTGTTTCAGGTTTGAGGACCTGAATTATTTCCTGAATTCCTGAAAGATGAAATTCGCCATTGGTTATTCACCTGCTCAGCAATTCGCCATGTTGGCTGTGCAACATGGCAGCTTTGCACCCTCCAACTGATGGAGCAGATATAACAAGAAGGGGCACAGGACAGAAGTGACAATCTGAAGTCATTTAATCCCCGAAAGGGATATAACACTTAGCGTATGCAGTTAGATAAAAGGAAGTAATTAGCTAGAGCCCATAGTTACGTGGAGAGACTACAGAGCCTATCTTAGAGAATGTCTGCCCTAAGATGCATAGCTTCAGTGTTGCTGACACATACTTTCAGGGCCAGCTACCTGGGGTGAATGCTTGGCTTTTTCCTTTAATAACTGTGACGTTGGTGAGTTTCTTTTCTGATGGTGCATATTCACCATCTGAAACAGTAGTATCTGTGTTCATTAAATGAGATAATGAATGTAAAACACTTACCACAGCACATCTGACACAATACCTATCATCATGGTACCTCAGTTCAGGACCTGAATTCTTTCCATGATTCTAGTCACAGAGTGAATTGGACAAGAACCAAATGGAATTTTCCCATAAAGTCAACATGAAGCCTAACCCTTGAATTTGATTGGTTCTTGTCCAATTTGGTCTGAGACCAGAAACGTTGAAAGAATTAAGTTCCTGAAGTGAAGTACCACTGTTCCTGTTATGATTGTGGTCAATAAATTAAAATTTAAAGAAATAACTGTTGGCATGGTATTCTTCTTATGTGCTTATCTTATTTTTATGCTGATGCTAACATACAGTAACATGATGTTTTTGTTTTACCTTGGTCCGGTTTCATCCCCACGTCTTTTCATCATCATTAATGTCTTTAATACACTTGACCAAATATTCAGAGATGTCAGTTCTTTGCAGCATTACTCAGTGTTGAATTTTATACTTCTAGTTAGTGTGTACCTTTCCTCCTAGGCTTCACGGGGCTTCCTTTGACCAGCAATTGTACCAGCAGTTTCACGTGAGCACTTGTTTCTTGATCTGACAGCACCTAGAATGATGCTGCGGTCATACAAAATACTCAGTAAAATGACTAAATGAATGACTATGTAAGTGCACTGCTGGGTTAACTGGAAGAAGGAATTGATAGATACATGGACACATCATATTTTTTATTGATAATTGAGCAGCTAAAGCTTTCTCTGTATTATTTTATCCTGGTTGAAAACTTGTTTTGATAAAAGAGAACTTGTTTTGAAAGTTCTGAGTTAATGAGTTGTGTTCAAGTCTCTGCTGAAAGTATGGCATAAGATGAAGTCGGCATCACAGAGCCACGGGTAGCCAAAAAGCAGAGGGTGAGATAGAGGTATAGTCTTTTGGATCTACGTGTATCACATTCGTGAGTGACTTGGGCCAAGCAAGTTACTTCTGCTCACCACAACATTCAATTTGGAATTGGAAACAGGCTGACCTTGTATGTGTTCCCTGTGGGACAGAATCCTGACAGTTCTAATAACTAATCTATCAATCTGAATCCAGTAAAAATATCTTAAAAATAAATAGAAAGGATAGGTAAATGGATGCAATTTGAGACCCTACTCATAAGTGAAATAAACCAGACTCACATATATAAGCATTGCATTTTCTCTCTAGTGTGAGAAGCTAAGCGAGTAAATACTATCCACAATGTACAATAAATATTGTAAAATGGGCAGAAACTGCTGAAAAGGAAGACAAACTGGGATGGAGGAAAGGAGAAAAAAAGGAAGAAGAGAGCAATAAAACAGTGTGTATATATATATATATATGATAGTTAAGATAACTATACTACTAATTTTTCTTAGCTCATTGAAAGAAAGGTTTGTGCTAATATTATTTGGACAATTAAGCCCCTATATCCTGTACTCTGAATAACTAATTTAAAGATAACAATACACAATATATTAACCATTGTTCCTCTCTGTAATGGTGAATACATGGTGTCAACTTGAGAATTGAGTTTAGAAGCTTAACTAAGTGACTCAGCAGGCGGCCAGGGTCCTCACCTTGTAAACATCCTGAGCCTGTGCCAGAGGAGGGCATGGAGATGGTTTTGGGAGGGCAGCCTGCTTACAATATAAAGGAGGAAAAGAGGCTTGCTCCCCTCCTCTTGTGCTCTTGCTGCTTTTACTGTCTTCTGCTGCTATAAGCTGTTGTCTCTGTGCCACACCAGCCTGCCCTGGAGCCAGCTGATTATGGACTCAAACCTCCACTAACTGTGAGCTCAATAAACCCTTCATCCTTTAAATTTGGGTATTGGGTATTTTGTCTTAGCAATGACAAGAAGATAACTAAGACACTCTCCTATTGCCTTGTTTTGAAATTTTGTTTTTTCTCTTTAAAATAAAATTTAAAGAAAAAAATAAATGACTTCTTGACAAAAAAAAATAATAACAGGAAGGAAATGAAGAGAATCTATTAATACCAGGTTCAAAATGCAAGAAACACTAGGAAATACCTTTGAGGGAATGTCAAAATGACCCTAGTAGAAGCCTAGGAAGCATAAAGGGGGCACATGAAGGTCAAAGGCAGAACAAACATACGTGTCCATCCTAGTGAATGCTAACTGAATGACTCCAATACCTGTGATCTTTCAATTCCCTTTATAGAATGAAGATGTACTGTAGCATAAACAATTTCTCTAGAGTTAGCAAGGTTAAAATATTTCCTGTATACCTTATATATTATGCCTCAACTTTAATATCAGAAGTTTACCTAGTAATTTATTGTGTAGCTCCTAAAGGAAGATGAAACACAAAGAGATAATAGAGAAGTGGAATAATAAAAATATTTATTTTAAAAGTAGAGAACCATTTACATGAAACAAAAGTTTGTAGAAAAAATAATAATTTAGTTTGTGTGTCATCGTATTTACATTATCTCCTCTTACAGTGTGTTAGGATTGATAATACAAGTTTCTCTTCAAATACATTTTAATAGTTTTGGAACACTTATGGTTTCTATATTTAATTTAAATTTTTTCATGAGACATGAATAAAGTCATGAAATTTTTAAACTTTTTAGTTGACTACCCAGTTTTAACAGTTTTTAAGCAATTTATATTTTCTGCATGAATTTGAAATGACATCTTTTTTGTGTACTATACTCTGATAAGAAATTTGTGCTTTGAACTTTCGGGCTACTTCATAGATCTTGGTCTATGAATGTGATAAAAATATACTTTACATTTTTACAGCTTGATTATGAGTTGTAGTTACTTGATCCTCCATTATTACTTCTCTGCTGAAATATTTTTTCTGAATCTTTATAATCATTTTCATCTTCCATTTGAACATAAAAATACTTATTTAGTTCCCATAAGATACTATAGTATTTTTATCAGGGTATAAAAAATGAATGCTTTCTTAAGAAGAACTGACATCATAAAGATTCCACGTCTCCAAAATGAAATTACTGGCTGCTTTTTTATTCTGCTGAAGTAAGTTGTATCTCCCAGTGGCAGTTAGAATATCTTTTGGTAGACCTGGGATGACTTCTTTTGCTATTGTATGTAGAAAATCTATAATAGTCACAGAATATATTTAGAATGATTTGATTCTTCATTTACATTAATCATAATGTGGTGCTTTTCTTATTATTTACAACTGAAATCAAAAAATTGAGTCAAATGTGATTTTAAAAGAATAAAAATATCATTACCATATAGAAATCCATTTGATTTTCCGAAGTGGTATTAAGAGTTTTTCGGTAGTTTACTGTTACAACTTCGGTGTGATTCAAAAACAAAATATATCAAACATTGTGGCAAGAAACCATGGTGCTCATGTCAAAGGTCAGGAGAAGGAAATTAGATGCACCTGGAATGGATGTTCCTGGGTAGCTTCTGGGTAGCTGCTGGAACTGCCCTGGAGGAACTATATTATGTATATCTTCAAAGACATTAAACTTCACTTAAGACTGTCACCAAAGGGACTGAATCCATAAAAGAAGGGCATGACCTATTCTTTGAGTTACTGACAATACTCTTGTGAAAATCTGTGAACCACTTTGTGGATTTGCCAAGAGGGGAGATGATTTTACTAGAGTGATGCATAATCACTCTATGTAATAATCACTCCATTACCAAAAGGAGTGATTATTAAGCATAATAAAAACCAGGTAGACCTGGTTAAAGGTATCTGTGATAGAATAAACTTATTTTTGCCCTAACACCATGCAGAGTACACTCTATTACAAAGTCATGTACAGACATACCATATATGACTAGGTACATATTCCACATTAAAGACTGTGCTATAAGTTTCTTTGTAGGGAAAATTAAGAAGCCAGTGCTCTCCCAGTGCTGAGGTGAATATATTTATTGGACGGTGTAGGCTCTGGTAGAACCCTGCTTGCATTCACAATCCTATTCACTGTTTATTCTCACCTCTAACCTCTGACATGTGAATGTATTTTGATGGTCTCCTTGCTTTACAAAGATTGCATACGAATAAGTATTTGGGAAAATTAATAAGGCATAGTAGGAGTCCTTACTCAATTTCTATTTGGAATTGGTGTACAGATACTCCAGCTTCCTAGTGAGTTAATGCTTAGGTACAAGGAATTATACTTCAGTTGCCCACTGCGATAGTTGGATTAAGGCTGGACCCTGAATTCATCTCCTAAGGCTGCCACCATGAAACACCACACACCGGCAGATGAAACCACAGATATTTGTTTTCTCACAGCTTTGGAGTCAAGAAATCAGAGATAGAGGTGTCAGCAGGTTTGTTTGCTGGTGATGCACCACTTCCTGATTTGTGAACATTGGTGATTTCTCACCGTGTCCTCCTTTGGTCTCTCCTCTATGGACATTCACACACACACACACACACACACACACACACACACACACAGCAACACATATGGAGTGAGGATGAGAGGGAGAGCTGTCCTTGGTGTGTCTTCTTTTTGTAAGGACACCAGCTCTATAGGATTCATATCCTGTTTTTATGATTCCATTTAATTTTTTCCTTTATGGTACTTATCTCCAAATATAATGACCCTGAAGGTTGAAGGTTTCAAACAATGAATTGGGAGTGGGCACAATTCAAAACATAATATAGTCTTCACTAGGTATCTCTCATTCTGTGTGTCACAAATAAGACCTCAGAGCCATTACCCCCCCCATCCAAAAGAAACCTACCTCTATTAAAATCATTGAATATGTTGTTTATGGAAAAACTCAGCTAAAATATTGACCACACATTATAAAGACAGTGACCGGGGTCAAGGCCAGTGTTTGCCCATAGGAAAACTCACAGATAAGTTATTAAACATAAGATTTCTTATTTTCATCAGTCTTATTTTCTACGTGTATGTATAGCTATCTACTTTTCTATAATATAATCTATCATCTTTCTATCTTATAGCATTACTTTTGCAAACATCAAAGCTACACAGAATTCTCCAAGAAAGTTCCCTTCAAAAAGATTCTTTGTAAATAAATTATAGGCAGGAGGCTGAAGTTTCCAACTGTTATTAAGGTTCAATTCAGAGTAAAATTTGATTTTTTTTTTGTTTTGATGGCAGTACCTCAGCAGGGTTCCAAGGCACTGGTTTTTGCAGAGCCAAATCATTATTCAGGAGCCAAGTTTATTTCGAAGGCGCACCAAGAATCCTCAACTGTGAGCGGTGGCATATCTCACTCCAATTAGGGAGGAAAGAAGATTCATTCCCCTCATGGCCATGGAAAAATGGGATGATTCCAGGGGTAGAGAAGAAAGAAACTGGACGTCCAATGTACTGGTGGCAAATTTCTGAGGAAATTCCTCATATGAAGTTGTAAAGTGACATGTCTAATTAGGACCTAGTGGTTGGAAATGAAGGAAAATGCAGAGTTCACATGAATCTCTTTAGGACACCCTCAGGTTATGAAGTTCTCAAGATTTCACAGCAAACTTTGTAGAAATGTCTGTGAGTTGTGGCCCTGAAGACAGACCTGGGAAGCAGACATATTCAGCTAATGAGTTATGTGACTGTCAGTCTATCATTCAGGGCCTGAGTTTCCTTAGGTGTAATTATAACCAATATCATTATGTAAGTGGAAGATTGACCATGCAGTGGTAGAATAAAGAATCACACACCTGAGTTTTTATATCACAGCTTCAAACACTGGCTTGGTGACTATAAACTTGCTAATGATGTTGTCCATATGAATTCCTATTTACTGTTTGAAAACTAGTCCTAACTCAGAAACATTTATTGCCTCTGTGATATCATTTTCAAGGCTACAAGACTAAATCAAATCATGAGAAAATTTCAGGTGAACTCAAACTAAAAGATTTTGTATGAAATACCAGACAGTCTTGTAAACATCAAGACGGAAGGAAATGTCCCTGTCTTAGTTACTTATCTCTTGTTGCTCAGACAAAATACCCAACATACAAAATTAAGGAAGGAGAAGTTTATTTAGCGCACAGTTTGTGAAGGTTTCAGTCCATAATCAGCTGGCTCCAAGGCAGGGTGGCATGGCCTGGGCAACAGTTCAAGATGGCAGAAGACAGCAAAAGCAGCAAGAGCACAAGGAGCAGGGCAGCAGGCCTCTTTTCCATATTGTATATCGGCCATCTGCCCATGGCTACACCATCCCGGAACCCTCCTTTTCCACAAGCTGAAGATGTTTACAAAGTAAGGCCTCTGGCCATTGATCACTTAGTTGAACTTTTAGACTTTTCAAGCTGACACAATAAGCAGCATACTAGAGGAGGAAGGGCATGTCCTTTTCACCGCAGGATGTACAATTGCTGAGTTAATTAAGCTTCTAGATTCCTCATGTTGATACAATGTATCAGTGATAACAGTCCCAGCTAGAAGGTGCTGGGGAGACACAATCACTGGCTACTGTGTTGGACCCTGGATTAATTCCTACAGGATTAAAGGATATGAATGGAAAAACTAGTCAAATCAGAGGAAGTTTGTACTTGTGTTGAATCTTTAAAACAGCAACATAAGGGCAAGTAAAGTAAACAATTTTCTTTTATTTCTAAAAGGGAACATGTGATCAATCTGGTTTTGTCCCTGTAGTCCCAGGAACTGTGGGGACTCTTATTTTGCTGCATAATTTCTGTGCAGCTGTGGACAGCTTCATGCTCACTATCTGAACTCCTATAAGCTTCTTGATGTGTCCGTGTCATGGATTCTACTTCAAGCATTCTTCCTCAATAAGCATTGCCCATTAAGCCCATCCTAGATGTGTGAGTGTGCAAAGTAGTAGATTTCATTGGAATGTGTTTCTGTAACAGTTATCCTGGATTTAACTCGCCTGGTCATAACATGCCAACATAAATCATATTCACACTCATCGGAAGTGTAAAATTTCAAACATGGACTTTACAGGGTGAAAAGCCAGTTTATCCCTCTGTCTCTCAGTGCCTTTTTTGGAAATCAGTAAGTTTCATTGATAACTGTGCATTGTCTCCACCATTCCAGAATTATTTACCATGATTAGAACCAGCCAGCATTTGTGTTCACATGTATTAATTTCAGCTGCTGCTTCCAAGCACCCATAAAATATGCAATATGGAAGAGAAATGAGGGCAATCAGAAAAAGACCAACTGAGATTCACTGTGATTCCCACTGCAAAGTGTTTCCTTTTACTTAGAATTTCCTGCTTCAATTTATAATTAATTTCACCTCTTAAGTTCAATTCTCAAAGTGTCCATGACCCAGATGATTCCAAAGAAGATGAAAATCTCAACTGGAAAATCCAGTTATAGGAAAATAAATTTAAAAAGTGCATGTGAAGACAATTGTTTCACCACTTGGCTTTGTTTTATTTTTAAGAAAAAAGTGAATATAAATGAAAGATGTATTTTTAGAACTCCTTACATTTTCCACAGCCCATCACTGCCTTTCACTGGCTGTCTAACAACTGAAGATGGAAGAAGTTTGAAATATTGTGGCAGAACCCACTTTTAAAGCAGTTATGTTTCTGTTCTAAATTAAGAGCACAGCTGCCTTTTTCTTACTGAAATGAAATTTTTATGTTATTAAGAAAACCTGGCAACATTACAGGAGAAAATACAGAACATTTACAAGTGCATGGTGCCTTTAGAATTAAAATACTTTCTTAAAAAAAAGAATAGTTCTCTAGTATATATTCTAAAATAAGTATTCTTGTCCTTAAATTTCAAAGCTGTGTTTCAATATGTTTGCCTCAGGCAAACTGAGAAATTACACATTATTTCTATGTTTCCTGTTTGTATATAAGTCATAGAAAGATGATCACAACTAACTTAATTTATGTATTCATATATGATTTACATTATGTTGAATTTTCACTTCATATGTGCTATAATAAACCATCATTTTCACGGAATGGTGTTTATTAAGATCAGTCTGCTCTGCTGAAGAAATGATTTTTCATATTAATAACAGCTTCTCTTTTAAGATGTAATTAAAAAACAGACATGTAAGGGAATAAAAGTGAACAAAATGGATCTAGTCCAAGAAGAAAAACATGAAAAGAGGTAAAAAAAGAATTTGCTCAGGCAGTGGCATTCAAGCTGGTCCCACAATACACAAAACACTAGGTGTTGAGATATGTAATATTTTTTAAAAGTACTCTGTCACTGACTCCAATCTGTAGACAGAGGAAAAGAGTAAAAATTTAAATTGAAAAGCCTGATTACAAATCAAGTCTTTTTCTTCAATTAGTTGAGTTGCTGCAGGAAAAGCTACTTTCTTTCCCAAAGTAAGCAATCAGTACAGGTAGAAGAAGTTGGAAACTCCCTGAGTGATAACTCTTGTGTATTTTGAGATAAATCAGAAGATGAGACATTAAGACTCTATTTCATCCCCATGAAACCCAAAATCCTGTGGAGTTTAAAGGCATACATTCTGATACTGAATGGATAAAACATGAGATGTTTTTAACTTGTATCCATGTGTGTTGGCTTGCAGAAAACCAGGCCCAAAGAGCGATCAGCTTAAAAAAATGGTGCGATTCATCTACAGCAGAATTAGCTACTTCCTCTGTCCCATGCATGGTTCTTAGTGAATGGGTAGAGTATACCATCCTCTGTACCCATATAGTTTCCATTCCAGCTGATTGAAAAACAGATAATAATCACATTCACAAACAGACCTGTCTTTTTATAATAACTGGAAGAAAAATCATCCATCAAAGTGCAATAAAGATCTGTTTATTGCATGCTTGGAATGTGAAGTCATTCAACATACAGTTTTAAAAATCTTAACACTCACAAGAATTAATATCATTTATATTTTATGGAGGATGAAATCAGGCCTCCTAAGTCTTTCTAAAAATATTATTCTTTTCCAGTGTAGAAATGTAAAGTGGGAATTGCTAATGTTCTTGGCCACAGAATCTTTTTTTTTTTTTTTTTACATTATACAGTCCTATAGACCTGATAAGTATTGGGCATAATTATTTTTCAAGGAAAAAATACCCCTTAACCTCACTTGGCTTATAGTGGAAGTGGGTACTATAGCAGATATTTGCTAGGGAGCTAAGAATTGTTTTGGAAAGCACATTCATAAATTATCAATGTTATGCAGAGAAAATAGCAGATGGGCAGAATATTTAATCTACACTGTATTTAACAATTATGGAGGACCCCTCTACTCTAACATTAGGTACTCCCTCAAATAAGTATGGTGCCTCCATACATGAAGTATCCACAGTACCTCCTCTTACTCCATGTGAACTGTGGAAGTGGGAAACCACAAGGAAATGGACAGAGAAAATGGCATGGCAATAGCTGCATTGGAGGAGGTGTGGGGCATTACGGGAAAACATTGGAAGAACACTCAGCATGGATTGAGGAATCAGGATTAGAATCACTAAACCTACGTGTGAATAGAAATTTTGAACATTTCTGTGTTTGCTTTATCAGTATTGATATGTTACTCACAATATTTAAATCCATTTTCTAAAAGATACGAGGCAGCCAGACGTGGTGGCACATACCTGTAATCCTAGCACTCAGGAGGCTGAGGCAAGAGGATCATTGTGAGTTCAAGACCATCCTGGGCTATACAGTGAGCTCAAGGCCAGCCTGCAGTGCATAGGGAGACCTTGTCTAAAAAAGGCAAAAACATTAAAAAATTTTAAAAAGATACAAGGTAATTCAAAATAATAATACCAATGACTATTAGCAAGTACTATCTGGCTGTGAATTTGAGTAACTAATGTTTTCTTTCAATCACAGGTCATCACCTGTTTGATAAGACCAATAAAACACATGCCTTGCATGATGGGAGGCCATAAAGGAGTGATAAATGTAGAGAAAAGTGATATTTAAATAAAATTGTAATTTCCCAAAAATCTACCAGGTATGATTTGGACAATTAAATATACCAATGATTGGAAATAAAATTAGTCATGTAAACCATCAGCTGATTTATACCAAATACACAGTGTTAAGGGACAGAACAATGTGAGAGCTATCATTCCATAGCAAGTGTTCGGTGGATGGAATCCCAAGCCAAATATAGAATATACTGAGCTGAGAGCCACTGGAAATTGTTGTGTGCACTCAGTTCTTGGACAGTACTTCGTGCTCTGGACAGTTCTTTTCTTCTTGTAACAAAAATCGCATTCCCTCTTACCTCGGGATACCTTCAGTGATGATAATATTGTAGTTGGATAGTTAGATCAGTTAGGTATTATTTTTTAAAAATTTTCTGGATAGACTATATTTCCCTTCGAGGCTTACCTTCTTTTGATGTATACATGCTGAACTGTAGAAAAAATATACTGTAGATTATTACTATAAGTAGCATAGACACAGCATTCACGGAGTTAAACTTAACACTTGGTCCACACTTACTAGCATCACATTCCTGATTATCTTGAATTCCTGTAGAGACAAGTCCAAGACATGGGGATGAGGGCCTGTGGTTTAATTTGGAAATGTTCCCAAGAAACATAAGTATAATAGTGGGATAGTGGGGGCTGGGGATTTAGCTCAGCAACACAGTGCCTGCCTGACAAGAGCGAGGTCCTGAGTTCAATTCCCAGTACCAGAAAAAAAAAAAAAAAGAGTGGGATAATGAGCAGGGAAAGAGGAAATGCCTATGAAAAGTAAATTTCCATAAAATTACTCTGTGGGCCTGGTACAGAATATGACCATTGATGTGATCCTCCTCAAAGAAGACCATCCTAGATTACTTAACTGCCAACTCTGAGCATTCAGAGTGCAGACCTCAGTTCTTATCACGGCTGTGATAGGAAACATGACACTTGTCCCACTTGCAGTCACAATAGGTTCAGCAGCCAGTTAAATTCAACAAAGTAGGAATATGTGTTAAAAGCTGAATTTCTACAGTCATGCACATAAACATTAGATATAGATTCATCGCTAGCAGTAAGTCAACATTTATTATACCATGAATGCTATTATTATTATTATTATTTTTTCTGGTACTGGGAATCGAACTCATGACGTTGCGCTTGCCAGGCAGGCGCTGTGCCGCTGAGCTAGATCCCCAGCCCCCCATGAATGCTATTAAATCCATGCAACCAGTACAGTATCATAACCTTAATGTTATGAATATGGAAACTCAAGTTCTGAGGACTTAGTTAATTTCTTTAAGGTCGCATAGCTAGTAAACAAGGGATCTCAGTTCCATATCCCAACACTCTTGATTTCAACATTCCAAATCAAATTCTCACATGTGCTACTTATTTGGTAACTATTCATTTGGAAATGTTGGTTTTTCTTGGGAAACATTAAGGGGGTTCCAACAAAAAGCTGTGAATAAAAACATTTTTTAAACTTGAAAAAATTTAAAAAATTATAGAGGAAACATGAAATCCCTGAAGCAAAATATAATAATCATCTGACTTTCTTTCCCTTGCCTTTTTAGTGTGTCAATTTCTGTCATATTTCATATTTTTGTGTATGTATGTCTTGTGTACATTTTAAAGGGGCATGATTAATATATAAATATATGTATATATCTTAATATAGATTTATTATAAGATAAATTTTATTATGAGAATCAGACTTAGATGATCTCAACATCTCTTTTTTGTATACTAATAAATACTTTGAATTCCATGGATTCTGTTTTGCTTACACAACTTAGATTAAAATTTCACAGTGGTTCTTAGGGAAGCCATGTTTCACAAGAAGGAAAAATTGAAATGAAGGTAAAATGTAGTACTACAAAAGGAATTGAGGAGAAAGAAAGCCATTCCAGGTAATAAAATTTGATATTTGAGGGAGCAAGACACTGCCACATGCATTCTCAAGATATGAGCAAAACAATTTTGTAAAATGGAATTTGAGGCCTATTAGACTAAAGGTCAGCATGCTATACCAAAGCTAGATTGTGGGTGTTCCTGAATTCCATGCTTAGAAGTTTGTGTTCTATTCTCCTTTTCAAACTGAGAGAAGACCTTTGGTTTTATAAATAAAAGCACCTTTCCTGCCTAGTGTTCATCATAGCAAACTTATTGGTTCTATTATATCAAACTTGATGCTCTATTTGATTTATTTTGCTGTTTCATGTAAATATTTCATAGCAAACAAATATTACAATCCAGAAAAATCCAAACTGCACAATCAATATCCTTCATCTATCTACCCCGAAAATTGTAGTTTGGTTTATTTTCTATGTATATGTGTTCAAATATGAATAACATACACATAGTCTTAATAACACATTATGCTTGGATAATTATATATTTCTTCTCTTGATAGAACATGCAAATATTTTTGTGCTGACATAAATTTTTCTCATCACATTTCATCATATATTGTGAAAAATTTTTTAAACTAATGAAAAATTCACAGTTTTACTGTGTTACTCAATTTTTTGTTTTGTTTTGTTTTGTTTTTCTTCGGTACCAGGAACCGAACTCATGACCTTGCGCTTGCCAGGCAGGAGCTTTGCCGCTGAGCTAAATCCCCAGCCCCTGTTACTCAATTTTTAATCCCTGTAAAAAATACTGTACATAAATGAACTTAAAGGAGGAAAAGTTAAATTTTACTTACAGGTTCAGGGATTTCAGTTCATGGTTACATTTTTCTTTTGCTGTGGGCCTGAAGTGAGGCAGACCAAGATGACAGAAAGTGTATTGGAGAAGAGCTCCTTTCTCACCAGCAAGCAAAGAGTGAGACAGCTAGAGCTTGAGAAAAAGAAGCCAGGACCAAACACAGTCCCCAAGACCACACCACCATGGTGCCCTCTCTTCAACTCAGCCTTCCCTCCTGTTTGTATCACCTCCCACAAGTCCATCAAAATATGACTACAATAATGCATTACTCTAGGGCTTGTAGTCAGAGTTCTTATGATCAGCTGACTTCTCAAAGGCCCATCAGCAAGAGAGCCTTCAAGACAATGAGCCTTTGGAGAGACGTATTATATCCAACCCATAACCCTCATCGTGGTTAAAAATATAAAATTTATACTAATGGTAGTAAAGTTCACTCTGAACTACTCCATCTAATCCTGGTAAGGTATTTTACTGGCAACATATAGACTTGACTTAGTATGCAACTGTTTTTCTTTTAAATAATGTAGTGGTTCCAGCAGCCCAGCAGCAGCAGAGATGCCAGGGGGACCCTGTCTCTTGAGGGGTCTCATAGAGCCAGCAGGTAAAATCAATCTACCAAGGGGAAACTCATTGCACACAAGTTCCTGGTACATGTTGAATTTTGTTATATAACCATATAGCTTGCTCCTATGGTTAAAGGTACCAAATTAATAGTTACTACTGTTGGTCAGTTGCAAGGCTGTGCTTGACGCTATCATTACTGCTAATAGTAGTACTTTATCCAGGATGCCATACATGTTATAATCAGGTTTTCTCCCTTGTATATGTATATAAATGAGCACATATACACATGGACCCTCATACTTGGAAAGGAGGACTAAAACTTTGATATGAGGGCATAAACGTGAATTTATCCATATATATGTGTGTTAATAAAATTATACTCTTGTCATACTTACAAACCTACCACTTGCAGTTTTCATTTTCTGCATCATAGAAAATATATGTCTCATTTTTGCGCATACATATATCACTAGCCTGGATTTATTCAGCTGTTTTTTGCATTGTTGCAAATAAAATAATCTTTTACTTCATATAATTTTGAGTGGTTCATTTTTATGAATTTGTGACATATATTTTAGCTATGATTTCAATATGGTCTACTTGTTTGCCCAAACCTCCAGACTGTATTGTATTTCAGAACAGTGAACTCTCTGAATTGTGTTCCATCTGATTAAATCAGTACCACATTCTGTAGCCTGTCACTCATCTACTTAGGCACTAACTATTTTTGAAAAATAACATGCATAGAATGTATCAGAACCTTTCACATTAAAGACTCAAACATGTTTAAAATTTAGTCACTCCTTTCATGTGTTTTGGTATTAAGTTGAGAACATAGCAAAGTATGGAGTTTTGCTTTTAAAAAGACTTGTTTCTGTCCTTAATAAAATGTAGATGACTTATTCCCTATGACTCAAATATATGTGCAGTTGTTGCCAATTGCTAATTGGTATACACATGCCATATGCTGTACAGAGTTGACAGACTTAAGTTTTTCGTTATATTTTTGTTGTTGGTTGTTTCTGTGGAAAACTCTACCCTCAAACAAGACCTGCAGAGAAGAAGTGATTTTTTGAAGGTAGTAAGATCAAGCTGGAATGTAATTTAAAGATAGGAAAACTAACCTCTAATATCAAGATGGTAAAATTTTTGCTTGAAACACCAAGTTCATTATATTTCACTTTAGATAACACTTTAGATAGTGTTAATGCTGTTTACTCCTTAGTTTCTCCAATTAAATTTATGATTTTAAAGTGACATGCCTCGTAGAATTGTTGTAAGAACTAAAGGAGAAAGTATAACCTAAGCACTGATCATAAGTCCAAACTCAAATAAATAATAATTACATAAATATATGAATCAGATTAACCAATCAATAAGCTCAGTAATCTTAGCTATTATTTTATTAGTACTTATTTTACTTATTTTATGAGATCACATTTAGTTTTTCCTCACATGTGCAATTAAAAAAGTAGAATTTAACATAATAAAATTATGATAATCACCAAGACCCTTAAGGTATTAAATGTCAAACTGAATCTGTGGTGATTAATGAGCTGCCTTTGTTTGGTCAGTTTTCCTCTTACTGGGACAATTTATCTGAGACTCACAATTTGAAAGAGAAAGGTTTATTTTAGCTACCAGCTTTAGAGAGTTCAGTCCATGATTAGCTGGCCTCAAGGCAGTAACGTCATAAAGGAAAAATGTGACAGAGGCGAGTTGCTGAACTCATGCTTTCCAGGAAACAGAATGCAGTGCAGGGAAGAGTAGGAGTATAAAGGGCAGGGACTAAATATACTTTCCAAGGTCACATGCTCATTACCCAAAAAAATGTGACCTCCTACTAGCCTACTAGCTAATGGCTATTCAGCTATTACCTGTTAATGAGGCTAAGCCTTCAAAATCAAATTACTTATCCAGGAGTCTCTATTGACAATCAAGACTAATTGGTACACATTTATTTGGCAATCAAGTCAAGATTCCCTTCAAATACCCCTGATTCAACGATTCACTAGGAGAACTCACAGGAAACACTGTAAAATCAAACTCATGACCAGGATCTATTGAAACAAAAGAAAATCAATGAAGGATAAATGAATATAGAACAAAGTCAGTAAGAAATCAGGTGTAATATCCAGAGGTTTCTTATGGTATAATTAGTAACACAAGTCCCAATTAATTCCTCAAGCAATGAGTTATGACAATGAATGAAAAAGTCAGCTACCAGAGATATTCATTGGGAATCTTTGCCTGGCATTTTATTCATGACTGCTCATGTAGGAAACCTGGGACTTACACGAAGACTCTAGAAAGAAAGTAGGTGTTTCACATAAAGCAGAGTGTTTATGTAAAACGTAGTTTAGGTATAGAGTACTACATTTGTCAGTGCTAGAACTGTAGGAAGTTGAGGTTATCAAATGCCAGCCAAGACCAACATTTCAAGGAGGGCTTCGTAATGATAACAGTCTCTGTTATGTTATGCTAATGACTTACTGCATAGCAATGAAATACAAAGTATTGACAATAACCATACGAACGCATATAATCACAAGACACAGTGGATGTTGCGCTGTTTGCAACAGTAGTGGTTAGATGCAGTGTGTAAAACATGTGTTTATTCTAGAGATATCCCAAAACTCATTTCACCCCACTGATATGAGGTAAGCTTAAAGTGGGTAATTGGCCAGTTCATTAATCGTTAGTGATCCCATCTTTGAAAATTTTAGAAATCCCACAGCAAGTTTGGGCAAGGATATTGACAGCTCTGGAGGCAACTTCCTTACGGTTTTTATTTTCTTTTTGGTTTCTAAAGCTGACAGCTCTATCCTAGAAACCATCCTAGGAATGGCAGGCAGTATGTGAGGACTAGCAGGAATGCCCTTGAACATGCATAGTTATCAGGGATACAGTCTCACATGGGAAGTGTTCTGGACTGACAGCTGACACTCTCTCTCTTCAATAACAAAGTAATATATTGAAACCATAACAGAACCCACAATATAATGGTACATGAAGGTGGGGTTTTCAGGAATGAGTTGCATCACCAGAGTAGAACCCTCAAAAATGAGGTCAGTTCCCTTACAAGAGACCCAGAGAGTTTCCTCAAACCCGTCAGGTTGTAAAGATCCGATGAGAAGATGCATGCCTAGGAAACAAGAAACAGATTGTCACTAATTACCAATTCTGTCAGCACCTTGATATTGGACATCTCAGGCTCCAGAAGTATGTGAAATAAATGTTTGTCACTTAGGACACCATTTCCTGATAATTTATGATAGTAGCCCCAAATTGCAGACACTATACAAAATATAGGAAAATGTGGCATTCCAGTATGCTGTGGAGCTCAGAATGAAGAAACTCTTTAGAAGTTCTATGATCAGGTAAGCTTCACCTGAAGTGAGTGATGGTCCTGAAGAACCATTCATACTGCCTTTCCCCAATATTTGTGCATTTATACCAACACAATCATTTTGAACATGTCTATCAGGTGCATGTTTCTCTAGGACATGGAAATAAAAAGTGCATCAGGAAGGAAAACATCTGGCCTACATAAGAATATACAGTTTGGTAGAAACAGATTTTAAACCTGTCCCAAGTTTGTTAAATAGATCTTGTATGCCATCATTCAAATATATAAAATTCTCAGTGGAATGGAACTACGGCTATCAGTGAATTCTTTCTCTAAAGAATTTCTGTCTACCTATGATGACAGAGTTGTCAAACCAGCTTCAAATCCAATGAAAATAATATGATCCTGCTTTCATTACACCGCATTCATTCCGCAATGAAATATTTAGTTACTCAACCCACAAAAAAGAAGAGAAAAAGAAAAAGCCCTGAGAAGTTTAGCGAGACTTGCTCTTTAATGGCCCATGCAGGTCTCCAGGCACAAGAACTGCATTTATTCAGTGAGAAATCTGTTAACAGGTATTTCTCAAGTACCTATAATAAAGACATTGCATAACTTAAGTGTTTGAATATAACATTAATTTAATTGCATATGCCAGAGAGTGAGAATTATTAGCAATTTCTGATAAGAATTATATTCCTCCCTTTAAAAAAAACTGGGATATTTTTTCACCTTTATACCTTCTGGCACTTTTCCTTTCCTCTAGGATTTCTCTTTCTGCAATGACAGCTGCTCAGATATCACACTGGCAGATTCGTTGAGCATCCTGAGATGCTACTCCTGACTATACTGTATAAATTAATGTGGGAGTGCAGACTTCCTGTAGCTCTGCCATTCAGAGACATCACACTCCAGACATTCACTATCATTACCTACCAATGAATTTAATCAGCAGCATCTCCTTGATACCTTTGCTTCACTCAAGACAGACTTTTTCTTAATCCCTCATAGGATGGTCCCATAAACCTCTAATTCACCATCATGGCCATTTAATTTGTTTTGCTCTAATAGTTGTTCTGAGGGGAGAGGGATGAACGTTGAAAGTGTAATTTATAGGTGACATGCTGAACTAAGTTGTTGACAGGTTTTTACAAGGACACTGTCAAACATAATTGGAAGAAATGTGGCAGAGCTGTTGATTCTTGGGAAGTGACAATCGCAAAGAGGCTATGTGTCAATCTCAACCACATGGTTCTGCTAGAGAAGGAAAAATCAGAACTTCCTCTGAAATAGTAAAGTTTTTGAGAGGAGGAGTGGTCTGAAAGTCACTTTTCATTGGGGACAATATTACAGACACACAGAAAACAAATATCTTAGGATCATATATACCCATGAAGTCCATGGATTCACAGACACTGATATTACTGAAATGTTCAGAAGAGTAAGATGAATACTGAGCAACTGCCTTTCAATGTTATGAAGCCATGCACACATACACACACACACACACACATACACATACAACTTCAGAGTATGAACCTAGGACTCTAATTGGAAAACTGCATAGTATACTGAAATGTCCTGATCAATAATGAAATATGAGTTCTTTTACTGGTTTTTCTATTTTGTTTTGTTTTTGTTGTTTTGTTTTGTTTTGCTTTGTATTTTGTCTTTTTTTTTTTTTGAGACAGGCTCTTGCTATGTAGTTCTATCTGGGCTTGAACTCATTTTGTAACCCAGGATGGCCTCAAACTCACAGCAATTGTCCTGCCTCAGACTCCCAAGTTCTGGGATTACAGTTGTGTGCCACCTTGCCTTAGTCTGGCTTTTCTCTTCGTATGTGGGAGAATCTCGGGGAAGTCATTTCATCTCCTTGTATCTCACTTTCCACACCTTAAGGAAGATATTGTTTGCAATATCTAAATCTCCTACCTGTTTTTCTGGTCCTAATATTGAGTAAATAATTCTAGGCACAATATTAAGATATAAAAATTTAAATTATGGGATACCATATAACACATCCATGCTTTCAACTCCTTTTCAAATAAGACATGTTCTTAAAGTTTCTGTGGTGGAGAGAAAGACTGGAGCAGACTGAGAGGGAGAGAAACAGAGAAACAGAGAGAGAGAGAGAGAGAGAGAGAGAGAGAGAGAGAGAGAGAGAGAGAGGAGAGAGAAAACGAAAGTGTAATGGATTGACAACTGGTGGTCAACTTATAACCATCAGCTGAACTGAGCAAGTGTGGTGCTGGGTGTGGGAGCTCCACCTGGGGATTGTTGCCAGCAGCATAAGAGGCAGACCTGGAAAAAAGAAGGAGGCTGTTGGGAGTTGAGAGAGGTTGTTGGGAGCTGATAGAAGCTGTAAGGAGCTGTTGGTTGTTTTGGAGGAGCTCATCATTCTGCCTTGATGAACTTGGCTGTTTTCATCCTGCAAGGAGTTTGAGACCTTGTTGGTACTGAGAATGGCTTTGGTTCACCTTGGAGCTCTGGTCCTCACTTTGATCATCATTTGTTGGCTCTGAAGGGGAAGATGGTGCACTGCAGGCCTCCTGAAGAAGTTTGCTGCATTAGATTCACTGGTGGGAACTTGGCCATCTTGATCATCGGAGGAGCTTGGGACTTCACTGTTGCTGAGAATGGCTATGTTACCTTCTGGGGGAGCTTTGATTCTTCTGAGCATTGCTTTCTGCCTGCAGTGCAGATCCCTCAGCCTGCTAGCACAAATCCTTCATCCCGCTGGCATAGACTTGCTAGATTCCACCACTGATTTTTGGGCTTTTGCATGCAGATCCATGAAAAAGGCCTATGTTATGGGTTCATATTATTATGGGTTCTGGGCCTCCAGCTGGATTCGTGGGAAGCATTGTTATGATCTCTAGGTATTCAGGTATTATGCAGGACGTTATTGTGGGATCCAAGCCCTCAGCTGGTTTCCTTGGTCTTAGTGTGTGAACAGATTTCCTGCACTCTTTTGTATATCATCCTTTGAGTGACTATTATAAATAATCTCACAAACTTTGTGTCCTGTTTTATACTGTTTCACCTTGCATAATATCCTCAAAATGATAACAGAAGGAGAGAGAAAGGAAGGAAGAAAGGAAGAAGAAAGGAAGAAAGTGTGAAAGGGAGGGAGGGAGAAAAGAAGAAAGGAAGAAAGAAAGGAAGTAGAACAGTTGTAAAAAAGAAAAGCAGAAAGAAGTCAAAACTTAAAAATTGTTACTATGAAATTACCTGGCATCTAGTAAGAACTCTGTAAATATTCAATGGAGTATAAATATATTAAACCATTTCTGGATTTTAGGTGGGAGTGAGATATCACATGTTAGAGAAAAACACATTTAAAAGTTTATGCATATGGCTTATATTAAATACAGAGTAGAATGGATTTAGCTTTGGATTCCTTTTCACTGTTGAAAAATTCTGAGCCTTCTTTAAGTGCAATTAGTAAGTGTAGCCATGAGAAAACAACAGCAAAGAAAACTTCTCTTTGGATAAATTATCATTAAAGCCATGATGTACACAGGATGATAAATTGAACCTACTCCCTTACCTCTCTGCTTAATAAAAAGCTATCAAAAAAATCGAGTGCAGCACTATTTTTTGGATTTGTATATGATAATATTAATGGTATCACCCCCACCAAGTCCATGCATCTGTTGAAAGATATTTTTAAAGCGGGTATATGACTCTCTCTTTGTTATTTGTGCTTGGTGTGTTTAAATTGGCAAAATTCACTGTTTGGTTCCAACTAGATAAATCAGACCCTCAAGTCTCAGCATGTACTAACCACCATGTTTCTGGTGCCTGTGGTTCACAAGCTGACTTGCAGTGTGACCTTAGCTCACCCCTTACTGGGAGAAGCAGAAGGAAGGGAAGGAAAGAGAAAGACAGAAGTGGACATGAGAAGGATTGGATTTCTAGTGGCATTCAGGCCGATCTTCAGGAAGGGGTTCAGATCATTGATCAAATTGGTGCTGAGAGAAATTTCAAACAAAGCTTTCATGTCAAAATTAATCATATAATAATTAATGTAGATTGATTTTAGCTATTTTGAAAATTAAAATAGGAAAACAACTTTGGTTTTTTAGTTATTTCTCTTTTATGTGCATATAGGTTTGCACAATTTCACAGCAGTCTTTATCTTCATTAGTGGATAAATGGATAAAGAAAATGTGGTATTTATGCACCATGGAGTACTACTCTGCCATAAAGAAAGATAAACTGGACTCATTTGTAGGAAAATGGGTGCAGCTTGTGACACAATGACAAATAAAGTCAGTCAGACACACATGAGTCTCTTATGTGAGAAACCCAAATTTTAAATCCAGAATCAAATAAACAATAGATAATAAGTATGGAGATAGATCTTTGTCAGTTGTAAAGGGGATCAAGAGATGGAAGGAAGGGGAAGGAAGGGCGGAAAAGGGAATGAAGGAAGCAACTAATATGTGTTTTGTGTATTTACCAGCTCCATGCAAGGAATGTAAACAGTGTGTACCACAAATACATGTGAATAAAAGACAGAAATGGTAAAAGAAAAAAGACTATTACTTTTAGCAATTGCCCAATATGTCAAAGGCCACATGAAAACACCTTTCTCTCATGGTGTTTCCGTAGACAGTGCATGTCACACACAGCACACAGTTCATTTATTATATACATTTCAAAAGAACTGCTCACTCTAAGACCTATCTTCTAAATTCAAAAGAGACAGATATTTCAAGGATAAAAGCAGAACTGATACACATTATTTTTAAAAGAAATATGATGATGCTATACATAGTTTGTAATGTTTTTCTTTGCTCATATTTAATTGTCTCAGATGATTAAAACATGCTGCAGGCTTGAAAGCAACTCAGGGAACTGTCACGTCAGCCTAAAAGAACAGAATAAGATGGCTTCTATCAGGAGTTCTGGATACATAAGATGAATAGAAAAAGACTTACATTATTGTTCATAAGATCATATCTTATACCTTCATTTTTAAGCCATTAACAAGGATCATCAAAGCAAACAAAATAAAAAAGTTTTTGAAATAGAATATGATAAGATGCAGGAGCTGCACCCATTTTCCAGGTTTTAAATAATTTAGGTGCTAATTTTTAAAAATTTAGTATTTCCTTCCTTTTTTTGTTTGTTCATTCTATTCTACCATCTCTGCTATTATAATCAGGTAATCAATAATTTTAATTTAAAGGAAAAAATGTGAAACAGAATTTCATAACACCATAAGAGGAGAATAACAAGATTTAGTACATTGCATAATGTCATCTTCAAAGTAGTTTCTCAGAGTACAAGATATGGAAATGAAAACATACACTCAATATTAGCAAGAACCTTCTTTTTCAGTGAAGTAAGAGATCCTAATTGATTATTATGTGTCTGGGTGTAGACTTATTTTGGTCGTGGCTAATTGAAGTACTATATGCCTCACTTGACTGTGTGTCAGCTTCTTTTCCCATGCTGGTGAAATTTTCTTCTATTACTTCTGCAAATAGACTTTTTATGTCATTTATGTGGATTCCAGCATATTTCTTGACCCCTATTGGTCTTATATTATTTTTCTTTGCATATCTTGCAGATGCTGAATTATTATTTCCTGATCCCTTGTTATTTTTAAGAAGGCTTTCCTTTCTTGATTATTAGCTGCACTCCTGTCTTCAAGATCTGAAAGTCTGCCTTTAAGTTTCTTCAAGTGATTTTACCAGTTTAAGAGAATTTTTGATTTCTTGGATATCTGTTTCAATACATTTCATGCATTCTATTTTTTTTTGATATTTTTCATTCAAGGTTTCCGTCATTTTGCTATATTCTCCTGTATGTCTGCTGTAGATTTGCTGAGCAATTCCTTCATTATGATTGTCATTTCTTTTTTTAACTGAGAAATTATTTCTGATATGATTTCCTCCATAACCTTATGTATTTATTTCTTTACTTTGGTTGTTATCATTTCAGAAATTTCAGGTATGTGTCTTCCATTTTCCCTTATCTAGATGTCTCCTGGACTTGTTCTGGGTAAGATGGAGGTCTGATGTTGCATTTTGCTCCTGCATCTTGTCATATTCTATTTCAAAAACATTTTTATTTTGTTTTCTTTGATGATCCTTGTTAATATTTGCAGTAGATAGCTATAGCATTAGTATCAAGGCCTCTGTAGGAAAAGCCTGTTCTTCAGGGATGTTTTCTGTGTGCAGGATTTCTTGGTTTGTGTGTGTTCCGAGATCCTACCTTCTCAGTTAATTAAGAGTGAGATGTTGGTTTCTGTTTGCTTGAGTCCCCAGTCTTTTCATGTTGGCCTGTGGCAAAGTTGCTACCCTAAAGCTTCCCGGTATTGTTACAGAAAGGAGAACTAATTTCAACTCATTACATTTTCACTAAAGTGGTATAATTAGTAATAACAATAGCATAATGCACATTTTAGAAACTGATAAACTGCAGTAGTTATTAATTTTCTGCCTTATACCATAGGAACAAAATTTACAGTTATATAATAGAATTAATGGTAAATTAGGAGTTTATATGTAACGGGTTTCCCCTTGGTAGAGTAGTTTTGCTCTGTGGCAGGGAAATATAAGAAGGATAGTGGATGAAATGAAGATAACTGAAAAGGAAGTAGAAGTAAGCCTGGAAGACAATAATGATCATGCAAGCTTTGGAAAACTAGAGAAGAGGGCAGAAAAGAAGGAATGAATGTGTAAGCAAGGGATTATCTGAACTTGGTCTCTGGGTTTAGGGCATGGAATTAGTTTCTGTGGCTGGAGTTCTATGCAGACAATTAGAAAAAAAGAAAAGAAAAAGCAAAAGAACAAAGGAAAAGAAAGGTAAAAATAAAGAAAAAACGAAAAAGAAAAGGGGCAGCCCCACTTGCCTACTTCTATTTCGTGTGTCTGTGTCCCCCAGTCACAATGCTGGCTCACCTTACTTACCACTATTGGCTCCTATTCTTAATGTTGCTTCAGACTTTTCTGTTCAGCTAGTCCCACCTGTCTATCCCATGTGACTTAGTCAGGGTCCTAAGCATGTGGCTGGCATTACCCTTGTCACCTGGTCCCACCAATGTAGTGGGGAGGAGACAGTCACCTGGACTCTTCCTGCTAGGCATGTTTCCAGGTCCTGTGGTGCAGGAGGAAGAGCCAGTACCAGGTAATCTATATTAGCACCCTCATTTACATTCGTCTGTATAATTTCTCAAAATTTCATACTCATATGCAAATACAAGAGGTTTTAAAAGTTTACAAAAATGTTATAATAAATAATGGATTAATATTGTCAGATATTATTTATAATGTAGAGGAAATGGACATACACTGTTGAAAATAATATAAACTAAGACAATATTGTAATAGGGAAATTTGAAGATATACATTAAAAATTTTGAAGTGCATACAGTCATCCAAGTGAAAATTCTCAGCATAGATATGTGTACTGAAAAATATCTACTTCTAAGCCTAAAGATGAGAAAGTTCAGTGTGGCAATGCAGCACATTTCAATAGTGAAAAATTTTCCCTGGTAGGGACATTTTAAAATTCACCAACTGAAAAGTAATTGTGTAAAGTTTGAGTATTCATATTGGGCAATACCCTTCTGTGAAACCCATCTTCAAAACTAGGTTCAGTAGTCATAGTTCTTAGAGTCCACAGGAGTGTTTTAATTTTAATTTATTTCAAAAGCAGATAAAATTTATTATGATATATATCATCTAATAAATATTTTACTGTGCATTATATTCACTTTTGGATTTTATTTATTTATCCTAACCAAGTCATAAGAAGAACTTAGTAGGAGGAGGAGGAGGTGGAGGAGGACTATGTATTTTAATTATGATGGTGTGTATGAAGAAAAAATAGCATTAAATTCCATGAAACTCAAATTTCATCTCTGTATACAGTTGTTCAAAACAATGACATGTATTTATATATGCTGCAGTTTTAGAATTTCACACATAACCTTTTAGGCTCAAAAGGTAAATTTTGAACTGACAATTGTCCACACGTCACTTCAAAAGATAGCCCTTCTCAAGTATATACAAAGAAAAAAATCTGGAAGAATGAATACCTAGCTCCAAACAGGAATTATTTTTGCTAAGAGGAGTGGTTCAAGGGTACAGGTAAAGGAGGCTTTACATTTAACTTTATAATCTAAGATACCTGTAGCAGTAGTAAGGAAATGGATTGGAAGAATCTTGTAATAACTTTCTCTATAAAATGTAGTGTTTTGGTTATTAATGTGCAAAATAATGTCAGAAGTTGGCGGTTTGAAGCAACCCTCCTCACTATGTTCTCACCATCTGACAAGAGCTTGCAGAGTGTCCACAGTGACTGTGCCTCTTCCATGGTTCCCCTTGAACATATCAAAGCCTTGCTATCACCTGATGGCTAAGGGATGAAATCATTTTAGGACCTTTCATGGAGATTCAGATGCCCAGCTTGGACAAAGTGGGGGCTGGTACTGCTGCTGCACTGCCCACAGATATATATTTCACCTTAGTAAACTAACATAAAGTTGTGCTATTCTACATTAACATTTAAGTGGTTAATACTGCAATGCAGAAGGCAGAGAGTAAATTTTCCCGAACTCCTCCTCTTCCTAGGCTTTCATAATCTTCAGACACTGAGTAGAAAGCTAGCAGGAATTTTGCTCAGATTTTCACGCCAGGTATTCTTCATTTTTTAAAGGTTACAACATGTATTTTTTTAATGTTTCTTAAATTAAAACCTATCAATTTCAGGTCCCACAGGATCTTTCCCTCCTAACAACATTAGCGTTTGCCAGTGTGAGATTGCCAATGAAACTGATACATGTTTCTTACTCTAATAGGCATATTTACCTCTTGGTGAGTGCACATTTATTCACCAAATGTTAATGAGGCTTATGTATCTCTCTTTCCAGGGAGACAGTGACCTCAAACACTGGGTACAGATGCACAAGGAAGGCAACCTGCCCTTTCTGCTGGTTATGCTACTGAGTTTACTCTTTTCTCATGAATCCAGAGGTAGTTTTGAAAGCCAGGTGGCCGTGCTACCTCTCAGCAGAAACATTTCCTTTCCCACTGTCTCCTTGAGTAATGTGCTAATAGAAAACAGCGTTATGGATCTCCAGGACCAGGAAAATAATAAAATCATAATGATATTGTTAGCAATCTGGCCCTGGTGCTCGTTCCTTCTCTCAGAGAAATACTGTCATGGAAATAGAAAAACTCATCAATCACAAAAATCACAGAAGAACCAAGCCAGCCTGCTTAAATAGAGACACAGCAGCACAGGTAAGACTGAATTTCACTGCTGGGGACCAGTTTCCTTTTTAAAAATCCAATTAGCACACTAATTGGTGTTTTTTTTTTTTTTTTTTTTTTTCTCATTTTCTGAGTAGGTCCTGGTAAGTCTGAATTTAAGCCATTTTCACAAGGTCACACAGATAGCAAGAGGTGAAACAAAGATTAGAGTTTAGTTCTGATATCAAAACCATGTTCCCTCTCTGGCATGGATACCTTAAGAGTTAGATGTTCAGTAGAGAGATAAACCCCAGATTTTGCCAATGGAAACATTGTAACACAAAATGCAAAGACAATAAAATAGTCAAATACTTCATTGAGGAATACAATAACCCAGTGAGGCAGCTCTAGATAACCCAGAATCCCTAGCATTTAAAAAACATCTTACCCTTTATAGTTCTGTAATTGATATAAGTGAAAATGGTGATCTTTAAAAAACAAAGGGAGATTAGGACATCTAACTTCCAAATTGTAAATAGCGCACAGCATACTCAATTTCCATGAGATTTGTACTCTTAGGAAATAAACTCTATTGCTAGTGATGTTTTTTATTTCCCCCAACTTCTTATATCTTCCTCACTCTGTTTAGCTGCTTGACTCACAGAAAGTTGTGAATATTTATCATCCTCAGCTAAAGGAGTACTGTCCAGCTTCCCCTGACCTTTGTTCTCACAGTTCACCCTCTAGTTCTAGGTGAGCCTCATATTTGGTGTTTGTACCAAGAGGAAGGGTTAAAAGGAGCCTCACAATTCACATGGGAAGCAAAGAGACCACATAATCAGAGACATTGTCCAAATTGGCTATGCTTCCATTCCATCACTCTAAAATGTACATCTTCAAGAAGGGGATCTACTGAGATGCTTTTGATTCCCTCATTTGTCCTTAGTAATGGCAATGCCTTTCTCTTCCAGAGTGTTGTGGGACAAGAAATAGAGCACCTGACACCTATGTGTTCTTGTATCATTCTCTGCCATTCCAACTTTCTTATACAGAAGTGACATCATCAATTCAGTCAAATCTGTAAAATCCCTCAAAAAAAGAAAATTGGGTTGATGAGAACTTCATTAGACAGAAAGAAACAATAATTGGATCACTTACAAAATGTATAGATCTAATTACATTTCTCCTAACATGACCACAGATTAAAAAAATAAATCATGTTGATAGTGTTTGTTTTACTAAAAAACTTGGTCAGTTTTAGCAGAAAGATATTTATACAATAAGTAATTTTAAAAGAATTTATAGTGCATGCAATTTTTATTAAATAAATATTTGTTAAATGCTTTCTCCATATCAAATTGTGAACAAATTTCTGTTTCTTCACGATTTGATTTCAGAAGCTACAAAATAATAAAGATGAAAAATATAAGATGTTGTATATGAAAAAGAATCAGAGAAGAGAATGTTTACTAGACTTTGATTAGTGTGGTCAGGGTAAATCTTACCATTAAAATGATATTTAGACAAAGTCTGAAAGAAGGGAATAAGAGATCAACTCTTATGGATATCTGTACTTAATTATTAACATGACTGCAGTGACATTTCTGGAGAGGTGATTGGATTATGGGGGTTCCCTTTGATCAGTGGATTAATCCACTGATGTTTATAACTAAACACGCTGTTAACAGGTAGCACCCAGGTAGAGGAGCTGGACCTTTAGGACCAAGCATTTGGAGAACATCCCTCTCACTGGTACTCTGTTACTGGGTTCTATGTCCCTGCTATTTCCAGCCCCTATGAAGAAAGAAGTTTGGTCTTCCAGGCCCTTCCATGAACATGTTTCTTTTTTTTTTTTTTTTTTTTTTTTTTTTTTTTTTTTTTTTTTTGGTTTTTGGTTTTTCTCCAGTACCGGGAACCGAACTCACGACCTTGAGCTTGCCAGGCAGGCGCTTTTGCCGCTGAGCTAAATCCCCAGCCCCGAACATGTTTCTACTTTGCAGCCAGTTAACCATGGACTGAATGCTTGCAAACCTTGAACCAGATTAAACTAGTCCTTTTTTTAAATTGTAGGTCTCAGGTAGTTAGCATACCAATGGGAAAAATGAACAATGCATGAGTGAACAGTATTCCAGAGAAACCGTGGAGCAAAAACTGAAACTCTAAACTGTGAGGATCTGGAATGCTCTACAAAGAACAAGAAGATTGGAACATTGTTGAAAAAAAAAAAAGGAGAAAACAGATGATTCAGTGGTATTATGGGTGCCTTTAAATTCTTGCAAATTGATTTTCATGAATTTGGATGCCATTTGTGACCAAGGAGTAGCATGATATGATTTGCATGTTAACTGGCTCACTGCAGTTCCCTTTTAAAAATAGACCAAGAAATAATTGTCAGAAAAGAGATCAATTAAAATGCCCAGTATGAAAACAAGTGGTGATAGTGTCTTGGATTAGGAAAGTAATGATGTTGACCACATGTGGTTAAATTTTAACTATGTTTTAAAGACAGAAACAAAAAGCTTTTTGAAAGATTGTCTATGAAGTAGAAAAATAAAAAAGAAGCACAAATAGAAATGCCAAGTTTGGGATCAGCTAGAGGAGTGGAGTTTTCATTTGTCAAGATGGGAAGTACAAGAAAGAAATAGGCTTGTTTAGGAAGGAGATGGAGGAGGAAGTAAATCTTATGGAATATTTTGAATCATTAGGCTCAGATATAGGAATAAAGTTAGTGAAAGTAGAGTGGGATTGGTTTAAGAAAAGTAAACTTGGTGTATGCTGAAGTTTTTCTCAAGGAAGCTTTCTTGAAGGAAACTATGCTGGATCTAAAGAAGCCTAGCATGGTGGGTGACAGAAGCAGGATAAGCCATAGCCCATCAAAACACAGTGTGCAGTAGTGCTTCTTTGGAAAGGTATTTTTCCAAAGCAATTGATCACATCAGAAATATACAAACACTTTGCATTTTGCTTTTTCTTATGGATAACTTTCTGAGAAACACTAATGAATGAATGAACCACAGCAAGCTGAATCAAACAAAATAAGGACAAAAATACCCTTTGCATCACCTCCAATGTCTACCTGCCACCTAGGTCCATGGTAGATTATAGGCCACACTCAATTTTTTCCATCCAGCATGACAACGTTCTAGATAATTTCAAATATTTCTTTGAGCACTTTCCAATAATTTACAAATTGCACCATTCCCATTTTTCTTGTGTAAATAAATCTCAAGTCTTTTTAAGGCCAAATTCCATTTTTTTTCATATTGCTATAGGAGAAATTTAATTTAGAAGCAGTAAGATGTCAGATGTGCAGAGTTCCTGCCCTCTAAAATCAAAGAATGAATTTGAAGAGACAGTGGAGGTTAAGAGTAGGATATTATTATGAGATAGCTCCTGAGAGACAGAAAGGTTCCTGAGTGGATTGCCACTGAGGCCCTTTGTCAGGGGTAATTTATACAGTAAAGTCACAATGAAGATACAACATAGGTCAAACTATGATTAACCTATAGCATTACAAGTATAGCTGATTAGCAAGTATTTATCCAATAGGGAAATGGAACATGCAGCAAAGGTATACAGTTTACATGATTAACCTTGGCTTATCCATGACATCTAAAATAGGAACACTTTGAAGACGAGATGGGTCCAGGTGTCCTGGTCACCCACCTGGATGTCTGATGCATCTCCTGACTTAGTAGGCTGGATGGTACTAATTCCAGCATTCTCTGAAGTTCTGCTTATCTCTTAGGGAAGTATTCAAGTCTGATCACTGTGACTCTATCTTGAGGTTTTGCCTTTTAGATGTACCTGCAGCCACAGTTCTGATGTCTTTATTTCTTAATTCCTTGAGAGCCCAATTCCTCTCTGACTATATATTAATTTTTACCTAACTTGGCTGCCTATAATATAATATTACTTATGCATTCATTAACCCTTTAGCAATTATAATATAGCACTTCTACTTTTACTACCTTACTGGCTTCTTTTCATGTAAGAACATAAGAACATTTTGAGTGTCTTGTGCCACAACCCCGCAATATTTGGGGTTTGTATAACAAAATCTTGCACTGTCTAATGATTTTATCAAGACTTGTCAAGATAGAAGGAATGACTATAACTGAAAGAAATCCAGGGGTTTGGGGAGGATATATTTCTGCAAAGGGCAAGGATAGGAAATCAAGCAAGAGGAAGAGTAGATAGAAGTGGGAAGCTAGGAAATTTCAGGCCACTGAGGGTCTCGCAAGCCAAAATCAGTAGTTTCGACTTTGTCATAAGGTCCATATAAGCATGACTGATAGTACAACTTTAATTCAGAAATAAGAGAAATTGAGGGGATGAGATAAGAGAAGGCTGACACTGTAGGTCAGAACCTCAGCAGGGGATCACTGAATACATCTTAGGATGGTGACTTTGATGGACAGAAGCAGACGACCTGAATCAGTTCTGGTTATTGGCATTCTAACTATTTTTGGGGAATATATGCATGACGCATGCAAAAACAGAACAGTCAATTCACAGATTCAGAGGAGCCTGTTATACACTCACCTCTGCATACTCACGTAGGCCCCTTTTGTTCCACCGTACTTTTTCACTTAATGTTTTTGAGAAGGAATGAGATTATGCAGGGTGTGATTGAAACATATAGTGTAGTGAGCGTTTAACTTTTGAAAAGCATAATAAAAGACACCTTGTCATAAATCACTTTCAAAATACCTCCCATTACTTTGAACACACGTATCCTATTGTTTTTTCCGCCTTCTGAAGTAGTAGTGGAAGCTCTCTTTTGTGAGTGTCTTTATTTACACGGTTGTGACTGTCTTGATGTCCTGAATCAAGTCAATACACCTGCCTTCCGGTGTCAGTTTGATTTTGGAGAAGAGCTACAAGCCCCTCAGTGCCAGACCTGGCGAACATGCAGATGAGGAAACGTTAATGGTTTCAGGACCCTGCACTTCCTTGGGATGGCACTGGACAGTCCTCATCAGATATTTTAATCTCGCCACATGAAGAATAGAAATCTCAACCATATAGTAATATTACGCACATGATGAGAGTGTGTAATTTTCAAAACATTTTGGTGACTGTTAACTGTGTCACAGGAATAATACAACATTACAAGTCTGCTATTTGTTGAGATATGTTATTGCCTATACAGTATAATAAGCACTGTTGGAAATATATTATTTAAAATGTTTTCATATGTCCTGTATAGTTATATCTAATATCCTCTTAATTGTTGCATTGTAATCCCAGTTTTTGAATAAGTAAATGGAGGGTCAGGGAGTTTAACCAATTTGGTCAATGTCACTGACAAGCAACAATCAAGATCCTTAGACCAGTGGGTTAGCTTCATCCTCATTTGCTACTCCTTCCGCTCCGCCTAACATAAAGGACTGAAATATAAATGAACAAGAAGTGCTTCTGATAGCTGTGCTGCACTCACCCTGGGCTTATCTTCTGCTTCCAGTTCCCTCAAACAGCCCTACTGCAAAACCCTAACCAGGCCCCAAGATCTGTTTCACCATTTTCAGGTTTCACAAAATTCAATTTTGTGAATTTCTTTCAGGAAAGTTCCTAATCCTTCAGTTAGTCCTCTGCCAGATTAATTAGCACAGAGTGGAATTAGGTATGGCATTAAGATTCTGGAATGATTTGATTTTAACCCACATTTTATAAAACCTGAAGCAGATTTCCTGCAATCTAACCCCCACATAATTTTGCTTTCTTTCTCTTCTTTCCTTTTTGTCTTTCAGATTCAAGTCCAGAATAAATAAGAAACTTTAAAACCCCACCATCTTTTCAGTCTCTAAATCAGAAGTGTTCGTTTTACTTAGAGGAATGATTCACACCAGAGATTCAGTATTCTGCTTCCAGTATAATTGTGTCTCATTCATGAAGGAAATCTTTTTCAGGGACTGTCAAGATTCTTTATTCATTTCATATTCTAAACAGCTTCTTAATCATTTTTCTAGTGGTGAAAATATATTTTTACTCCACAGTTCTGATATAAACAAAATTTTGTTCAGGAAATAGTTTCATATGCATCCAGATATTGAACCCTGAGAAATAACAACTTCAATTACAAATGCAATCTGGTGACTAAAACAAAGATACAGGGACAGTTACTTTTATGAGTCAACATGAATGAGCTAACAGATACCACACACAGCTTGTAAAACATTTCTGGTTGTTGTGTTTGCAAGATATCTTTTGGAAGATATTAGCGTGTGAATTGGATGACAGAGTGCAGTGCAGGACTCTTCCCCAACACGTGGTGGACTAATTAATGGTCAATTTGAGTGGGAACACCCAGCCAAACTGAGTCAGCATGGTTCTGGGTGTGGAAGATCCATCTGAGGATTGTTGTTTTAAAATGACATAAAAGGAGAAATAGAGGGGAAGACTTCAGAAGAAGCTGGTTTTTAGTGGTTTTCCTTCAAAAGAGATATCTTCCTTCTGGGAGAGCTTTAATCCTCCTCTTTATCTCAGGCACCATCTCCTGGCTTCCAGTCCAGGTCTCTCAGTCTGCTGGCACAGATCCTTCACCCTCCCAGTGTAGACTTTCTAGTTTCCACCACTCACCGTTGCACTTTTTCAGTGCAGATCCTTAATATAGACTTACATGGGACATTGCCATGTGCCCCAAGCCCTGATTCGATCCTTCATATCTCCAGCACACAGACAAACATTTTGAACTCTTCTATATCTGACCATAGTAAGCATAGACTAATGCCACAGGAATGCTCAGCATCACCCCATCTAATTCTGTTGACAACCAAAACAGAACAAAAGGTAGAGCAAAGACAAATTCTTTCTTTCTTCTTTAGATGAGAGATCCATTATCCTCTCCTTGTACATTGCTCCTGATCATGATCCTTTACCCTCAGAATGGAACTAACACCATTGACTCCCCTGGTTCATGGTGTTGGAGCATGGATTACAATTGTACCCTCAGCTTGTTTTGGTCTCCATCTTTTAGCTGGCAGACAGTAAGACTTCTTGGGCTCCACATTGGCATGAGAAAATACTTTTTACTAAGTCTATTTCTACTTGTTTGTGTATCTACCTACTTAATGTGTTCTCTGGAAAGAGCATTACACCTTGAACACACTATTTGTTGCTATTATTCTCACAATATTTCTAGAAAGTGCTTACATACGTAATTCTTCTATCACAGCACTTTATTATTTGTTGATTATCCTGAAGTAAATTAACTACTAATAAAAAGTGGAGGTTTTTATTAGTAAATTAATGGGGGCTGGGGATTTAGGTCAGTGACACATAACCTGCCTGGCAATCTCAAGGTCATGAGTTCGATTCCAGGTACTGGAGAAAAAAAAAAAGGATAATGAAAATTATGAAGTAAACACATAACTAGTTGGGAACAGTTCAAACATACTGGAAATTTCCAATGTTTTCATGTCTTTCCCTCTTGAAGAGATACAGGTAATATCAATTTAGTGTCTGCCTAAGTGCTATGAAGATCAGGAATTAATACAATGGAAAAGTCACCAGTCTAAAGCAAGCTTTCACCAGGTTGCTAGAAGATCATATTTAGTGATTCAGAAAAGAAAAAGCTCAACAGAGTTTCATTTCTTTGATGTGTTTGCTTGATTTATTACTGAAGCTTATGATGCTGGGCCTAAGGGATTTAAACAGAGTTTAACCAACACCAGTAACTATCCTTTCAGCCAGAAAAATCCTAAAATCATGGAAATGTATGTCTTATGTGTCCTGCATGAGAACTGAAGACCCAGTAATTGTGGACCAGGGGATGACCTCCATGCCGTTTATATTGAGTTTAGGTTATGAATTCCTTACTCCAGAAGCAGCAGGGTGAAGCCAACCTGAGAGAAGCAAGGAGACCTGCTGTGTTGCTGTAGCAGAGGCGGCAGGACAGGTGAGATAAGCCTAGGGGTGGAGGGGAGGCCCAGGACCAGCAGGGTCACTTCTACAGCCAACAGGTATTTATTAGAGCACTTGAAATAGCAGGAAGGAAGGTATGATTATATTGAACACTTCAGGTTTCCTATGTATTTGTTGTACACAATGTTTGCATTCATCCTAGGGTGCAGGCACATGTACTTAGCATATCTTAATCCTCCTCTCCTTCCCCTCATATCTGTCCCCTCCCTCCATCTCTAGATCCCTTCTCATTCACAAAAGATGTATCTGCCTGTTTCCTATTGCCTGTCCTTTGTTTGGTTTTAAAAATTATTTATACTTTGGGTTTCTCATAGAAAAGAAGTTGTGTGATATTTAAGCTTGCCCTCATCTCTGCTCCTATATATTTCCTATGTCTGTATCAGTTTCTCCTTAGAGTGATACCAGTCATATTCCACGAGAGTCCAGGCTACACGAAGAGGACCTCATTATGAATAATTAAATTTTCAACAACAGTTTTTACAAATAAAAGCACATTTTGAGCTAATCAGAATTGGGATTTTAACATATAAATTTGGGGGAGGGGGAAATAACTTAACCCATAAAATGTATCCCATAAACAAAACATGAGTATAAAACCAGAGAGGAAGATAATCTCACACACATTTTGTTCTCTTAGAGAAACAATAAAAAGGAGTAAAAGGAAAGGAGAAAAAGAAGATGGGAAGGGAGAGAAGAAAGAGAGGATCCTAACAATTACAGTCACTGTCTAATATCTGTAAGATATAAATCAGAAAAATAATCAAATGCATACAAATATACATGAACACATAAGTTGTATGCACACATTTATATAGACATTATATATATTCATACACATACATTCATGCATTCAGTGTTGTCTACAGATAGGGCCTCCCTATCTGCAGGTTTGAATAATGCTGTTGAGGCCAACATTAAAGATGTTGCTCTCTGTGCCTAAGAAATAACTTTGAAGTTATTGTTCCCTGCTGACCGGGAAGGCTGACGTCTGTGCTGTGCATGTGCTGCAGTCTTCACATCCCAGACTTACTTTTCCTGCATCCCACCCCCAACTGCCAAGAAGACATAGGTAAGAGAGGAATGACGTGACTACAGGACTCTCTTTCTCATGGCCCTCCTGTGCCTCTGCAGTTGGTTCATTACATTTATTTTATTTTAAGTATGTATTAGTATATCTTTGCACTGTATAGTGCTTACATTCCTTGTGCAGCACTGGTATACATTCTTGACACATTTTAATATTTTTTAATCCCCATTCTCTTCTCTAGCTCCTAACTCCCTCCATCTCTTTATCCCTGTCCCATTTGAGAAGGACTATCTTCTGACTTCCTATTAGCTATATCATATTTTATTCTCTACCTATAATTTGGGATTTTCATTTAAGCAAATCTATGTGGTGTTTAAGCGTGTGTGTTGTTGCATTTAATTTGTACCCCACTCTGATCTCTCTGTTAGGATGAGTTCATACTCAAGAAAGTGTCTCTATGTAATGGAGCTAAACACTACAATAACTCAAAGGTTCTCCAGTGCAGTTCCGTACTCTGGAAACTAACTTTCAATTAAAATAACTCAAAAAGAGAGAGAGAGAAAGAGAGAAAAAAGGAATGAACACTGCATAGTATGAGATATGAGAGGGAGTTTTAAAGTCAAACTTGGAATTGAATCCTCACCCATCTGCTTGGCCTCTACGTGGTATCAAATGAAGCATTATTTTAAATAACAATGTAACTGCGCAAAGAAAGATGCAAAAGTGTTCACTACCCAGGAGCATGGTGCTATGGTTTAGATATAAGATGTGCTCAAAGAGTCTCTTGCTTTCAAAGGTGGGGCTTGGGGAAGGTGATTGGGTCATGGAGATGTCTCAGGGAAGGTGATTGGGTCATGGAGATGTCTCAGGGAAGGTGATTGGGTCATGGAGATGTCTCAGGGAAGGTGATTGGGTCATGGAGATGTCTCAGGGAAGGTGACTGGATCATGGAAATGTCTTGGTGGAGGTGATTGGATCATGGAGATGCCTTGGGAAAGGTGACTGCATCATGGAGATGCCAGTTTGTGGCTGAATACTCCATTATGAGGTGTGGCCTTCTAGAAGCACTGGGCCACGTAGAGTGCAATTTAAGAGGATAGAACTCTCCTGTTTCTCTTGCTTTCTCTCTGCTTCTGGCCACCACGAAGGGAACAGCTTTCCTCAGGCCCTCTGTGTGATGCTTGTGCCTTGTTGCCAACTGTGGACTGAAACCTCTGCTATCGAGGCCCCAAACAAACCTGTTGTCTTGTAAGTTGTGTTTCTCAGGTACTCTATCACAGGAATGTAATTGTGAGTACACATCTCTAGTTAGGAAATATTCTTGCGGTGTTTGTTTTATAGTGAAATCAGTCAGTTTAATACTGTGTTCCTGCAGCTCCACACCTTGCCACTAGCAGTCCTGGCTTCAGTTAGGGATGGGAGGTAAGGAAGAGAGAGGAATGTGAGAACATGCAATGGGACTGTGGTAATATGTCTTTGTCCACTGTGATCATCAAGGACAGATCTCCATGTGCCAACTTTAATATTGACGGCCTATACTAAAATATAAGCCCTGAAATTATCAAATTACTACAAGAAGGCTTATGAAAAATGCACCAGAACATTGTAGTGGGCAAGACATTGTGAGACAAGACCCTCAAATCACAGGAAACAAAAGGAAAAAGACAAACTAGAAGTTACATGAAACCACAAAGTCTCTCTCTGTAAAACAGAACAATCAATTGAGGAAAGAAACAACCTATAAAATGTGAGAAAACATTTCTATGTTATATCAGTGATGAAGTATTAATGCCCAGAGTATAATAAAACTTTTGTTTCCTGGGTCACAGCGTTTTTATTATTCTATGCACAACAACAAACACGTTGTCACCTGTGTAATAAATATTTAGCATATATTTGTTGGTTGATTTGATGAAAAGCATAATTGTTAGTAACGACAAAGACTGTTTCAAAAGTTCTCACAATTGCCTCTACATTATAAGTGTGGATAGAACACTGCATTCCCAGTGGTAACATCTGAGAGTGGGTCAGTTTGAATTTGTGAGGAGAATCAATACGGGTGTGAATGTTTATGTGTGCACATGTACATCGAAGATTAAAGACTGGTGATAGTGAAAAGGTAGGAAAGATGGATTGAGAGCATGGAAAATATCACACAAGACAAATTTTATGTAAGTAAATTATTTTTAGAATGTAATTTTACAATTATTTTGGGAATGATGCTCTACCAGATATTATCTATCTATGTATCTATCTATCTATTTATTTATCTATCTATCCATCCATCCATTCCTCCATCCACCCATCCATCCTTCCATCTATCTATCAGGGACCAGGCAATATTAGAGCAGTTGAGACTTTTAGAGATTATTTTATTAAGCAATCAGTAAACTGCCTCCCAAAGGTCCATTGGCCTACTGTGTTCTTGTCAATAAAGCTTTAAGGGAGCAGAATTATATTCTTTGACCTACATATTGTTTATGGTTGTTTTCACATTAAAAGGGCAAAAGAGACCAGTGGCAGTGAAGAAGATAATGCCTACAAAACCTAAGCTATTTACATATAAGGATGTTGGCCGACCCCAGATATAACCCAAATGTGCAGTGTTCACTTAGAGAAGCTGTGTTCCATGTGGATGACAGGACATGCTGAAGGTTACACATACACACACACACACACACACACACACACGATTTACAGGTATGGCTGGAGGTCTGTGTCTTTGCTCCTTTCTATATCACAATGCACTGAACCACCTGACTCTGAAGTGCTACCCTGATTCACAAATAAACAACTTAGCTTTATTTTCTTATAAAATCCATTAATGTTATTTCCTATATATGAGGTTTATATTTTCTATGCAAACCAGCACCTTCCAGCTGCTTTGTAACATCTGCCACACACAAACACCTGGGACCAGTAAAGCCCAGGGGAAACTACAACACCATTAACTGGGCTTATAAAAACTGAGTTGGGAACTGACACAAAGCCATGCAAAATTTCATAGACAGTTGATCTGATAAAGAAAAGCTTCTGCAATAACTCAAAGGCCAATTTTATTAGGACACCAGCTGGTTCCTTTTCTTTGAGGGGCCCTTGATAGACATAAATGATAAGCACATATTGCCCAATAGTAGGACTTGCAGAACAGGGGGGAATAGGTCTGGACTCATTTGATCTCTCCCCTCCATTTGTGTATGCCTTGCTCAGGTAGTCATGGGGCAAAGCAGAAATCATGTAGAGGTGGTAGAATTTGGGAAATCCAGAATCCCCTTATCATAAGAGTATCTATAAACTCAAAATTGCAGAAATGATTTGTAATGGTGCACTTGACACTCCACAACATATTATTTAATTCTCTTGAAGAAAATGTTAGGTAGAAAAATTTATCTTAAATTTATAACAGAGGAAACTGAAAGAGAAATTCTGCAATGTAATGACACAGAGCCAATAAACAGCAGCACCCGTGGTTTGGGATCAGATTCTTCTGAAGCCAAGCCTAATTCTGCTGCCTTATACCTTGCATCTTAGGTAGGATTTGGAGACACACTGTGACTCAGTTTAGCATAGAAAGCAAATCATTGAAAGTGCTCTGTTCAGTCTAGAAGTAGCTAAAATAGATGAAAATCGAAACATCCAAAAGTAACCATGGGACCATTAGAAAGATGAAGCTGAGTCTGTCTCTCCAGGATGGAGACCTAGTGACCAGTGGATGGAAGTGGGGCAGACATTCATCTCCTACTCTTGATGGTTGTGTGGCCCCTAGCCCAGCAGGGAAACACAGGCAAATCACTAATGCCAGGCATCTGCAGTTCGTGTCCTGGTTTGCCAGGGAGGGAGGTGTCTTTGTTTTCTTTTCTGTCTTTGCTGAGACAAAATACCCAACCCTCAAAATTAAGGAAGGAAAGGCTTATTTAGCTCACAGTTTGCAGAGGTTTCAGTCCATGCTCAGCTGGCTCCAAAGCATGGTGGCACATGGCACAGGGGCAACAGTTCAAGGCAACAGAAAACAGCAAAAGCAGTGACAGCACAAGGGGGGAGGGCAAGCCCCTTTTGCTCACTTATACTGTGTATCGACTATCTGCTCACATCATCTCCCTGCCCTCCTCTTCCACAAGCTCAGTGTGTGTACAAAGTAAGGACCCTGACCCCCAGCTGAGTCACTTAGTTAAGTTTCTAACTTCTCAAGTTGATACAGTGAACAACATGCTAGAGGTAAGGGCATGTCCTCTACACCCCAGGATGTAGAACTGCTGAGTTTCTTAGTTAAGCTTCTAGACTTCTCAAGTTGGCACAGTGTATCAACCATAAGAGGAGGAATAGTCATCAGGGTAATAAGATGATTCCTGTGGAAAAGGAACAAAGGATGTTCTTTTTTAGCCTCCCTCTCCTAGCCAGGATTCTCCAAAGAAATAGAGTCGGTCATGTATTGTACATACAAAAAGATTTATATTAAAGCATTGGCTTACTGTGGGGGCTTGGGAAGTCCAAACTCTGATGGGAAGAGCCAACAGGTTGAAGATCTGGGAATGTTTTGAAGTTTGAGTGCAAAGGCCATCTGCTGGTAAGCTAGGCTGCACATACAGTCCAAAGGCCATGTGCTGCTTTAATTCTTTCTTGCTTAGAAAGGGTCAGTTTTTATGCTGATCTCAAAGCCATCACCTGATTGATGAGGTGCACCCATATTATGGGGAACAATCTGATTTATTCAACATCCATCAGTTGTTATGTAACTCTCTCCCATGATCCCCCTCCCAGAAATATCCTGAATAATATGTAATGAAGCATTAACAATGTGGCCAGGTCAAGTTGCCATATACAGTTAACTGTCACTCACACTGTCTAATGCTGACTCTCAAGCATGTTGAGTTTTGCTTTTTCTGGACTCCCAAGGATTGAATAGCTATATTTTAGTCACAGAGTGGATAGACTAGAAGGCTGTTAGAGCAACACCTTTATACTAATAAAAATAATGTTAACATGTGTTTAAATCCTCATGAGCAGGTCCTCATTTGAAGATAGGGTGCTATTATACACAGGTGCACGCATTTTGGACCCTAAGAACTGGGGATCCAAATTATGCACATCAAATTTGGATACATTGAAGATTATGGCTTAGTCTGAATAGGAATCTTATTTGCTAAAGTAAGTTCAGGTCATTTTTTAAAATTTTATTATAAAAAGAATAGCAAAAAAAAAGCAAAATACAAACAAAACAAAGCAAGAACATTAAAAATGATGTGCGGTTTCAAACCAAATGATAGGAATTAGTAGTGCTTGTTGTATTACATATTGTTATCTTCAAAGAAGTTGCCCAGATTACTAGATGTGAGAATGGAAGATTGATTAAACCATTAAATAGAATAAGAAAATAATAATTAAAAAAAAAATAGTGACAATACAGAGTTTCTTTGAGAATGAGGTGGATAACAGTCACCCCTAGTTGGAGTTGTTGACAGACATGGAGATAGTTTGAAAAGATTAAAAGTTGCCCCCTTGACTCTTAGGAAGCACACGTTACTGGCCTGATCTTAACTGTTCCTGGAATTCACTTTGATTACACTTGCATGGTTGGGTGAGTTAGGGATTACCTGGTAGGCAAAGAGTCAGGCTAATGTAGATGTCTTACTAAAGAGTTGTTTTAGGTGCTGGAGGATGAGATGATGTCTGCTTCCATCATTGGTTTGTGTTTACTGGCCACTCAAACCCAAGGTCCAGGCTAGAAATATCTCCAGAAAGCAACATATTGATACTGAATACATAGATTCAGCTTGGCTGGGCTTAAACTATGGGATAACAGTCCAGGTTTTGCTGTCCTAGAGAACTAGGATCTATAATCTGAATGAGAACATCAGAATTCCATGATGTAGCTTCACCACAAAAAGATAGAAACTTTTGCTAATGAAAAAATAAAATAATAATGAAGTCCTTAGTTACTACATAGAATATAAAAATTGTCTTGGATTGGTGGAGAGAATAACTCAGTGAAACAATGACCAACTCAAAAAACAAGATAAAAGCATTAAAACTTGTCCCTCCAATAACCATTCAACCTCAAGAAGCTGAATTTGCTCAAGAAATTAAATATATATGAATTATTCTTCTTTCTACTACAATGGAGCCCTGGAGGAAAGCATGTGTGTTAAGAAGGCAACGTGCTTGCACAGAAGAAAGGCAAAACTTCTGCTCCAGGAGGGTTTGGATCCCTGAGTGAGGGTTTGAGAAATGTGTCAGAACAAGGAAGATGGACATGGTTTGATTAAGGCTCTTGAAGAGAGTTTAAGAAAGACCAAGTGTTGTAATTAATACAGATCAGATACCTCTGTTCCGACTCATGCACAAAAAGAAGGGTTTACTTCAGACAGCAGAGTATAAAGACTCCCCCAGTTGTGAGGCCAGACACAAGACACACTGGATGCTGTTAAAAGGTGTCATAATAAAAAGAGAAATTTCCACAAAACTCTGAGCAGCAATGTCAAGTGCTCACAGAGCCCTTGAACTGGCTGCAGAAGGAGAGAAGCAAAAGGACACTAGATCCTGAAGCCATCCAGAGTGTGTTACAAGCATCCTGCTCTTGCTGTAGTCCGGGATGCAGCTGCCATCATGCACTGGGTGCGACACGGATAGGGGACAAGGAAGCCACGGGGCACAGACACCACTCCAACACCCACCACGTAGAGCCATGAGAAACTGGGGCAGGCTTGACTCAGAAGGAGGCTGCCGCAGGGATAAGGCTGTCCTCCCTGGAAGACTGAAAGTGGACAGTTTCTTGGATAATGGGTCTTTTCTTTTTTTTGAAGATCCATACATCGTTTAGCTTGTGCCTCTTATTACGACAAAAACGTATGAGAGTTTTCTACTAACAAATACTTGAGCCACAAAAGAAAGAGGAAGCAAAGAAAGATGGTGATTAGACCCAATACATTGTGTTATTTTAGACTAAGCTATTGAACTCGACTCAAGTAGCAGATGCGGAAGGCACATGTCTAAAACATGGCTTCTACTGCATTCCACTGAAAAAGATGTAATAGAAATTCTACTCCTCACCCAAAATGTTCACAAACGGATAAAGGGAGGATCTTGAGAAGTTCACCACAAGACAACACTAGGGTCGGATAGAAAGTGGCTGAAATTAATGTGCTCACTTAGCTGTCTAAGGCACAGGCATGTTGAACACTGTGGAATGAGGCTAAAAATGACTGCTCACCAGTGAGGTCCAAACCCTGGAGGGGCTCACACGCAGGGCTCAGGCAAAGCACCAGACGTCCAGATCTATGAAGGAAATGAACTGTAAGTGCTGTCATGGGACTAATCATAAAAATGTAGTGAACAGACTGACAACAAACCTTTCTAGGAAATAAGAATATGACACAATCTGCCTTCACAAGGCTTTCATTCCTGAGATTCTGATGGTTCTTTATTATTATCTGCACATAGTAATTATAAAATTAATGGCTTTCACAGTAACATTTTATATGTGGCTTTATAACACCTTGATTGTTTCCAGTGGGCTTGTTAATGTGTAACTATATATTTCAGCTATTACTAGATTTTGACATAATTTTACTTGGAATAGCTCATTTTAGCAATGAATAGTTTTCTCCTTTTCTATCCTGGATGCATAGAATTGAGTTAGTCATACTCTTCAGTTCATGCCACACTAGCTTTTTTAGGTACTTGTAAGGACATTTGTTTTCCTTTTAAAAATATGTACTTCTATAACTTCCTTTTTATATGCCCCACTTTTCCTCCTATTTCTTTCCTCCCCATAAGCATCTGTGCAAATGATTTTTTTTTGATTTTTACCTCTACTTGTATGGTTGCTTTTCCTTTATGGATGGAGAAAGGAGTGCCGCCCTGAGTAGAAAATCTAAAATCTCATTCACCTCCGATCCCTAACATACTTTCTGATTCCTTCCCAGCATTGTGTAGTTTTCCTTTTGGCAGGGTGAACATCAACCATGCATGTGTTTTGCTTGCTTATGTATCTTTTACATTTTAAACATGCTCTAATTTAATAAAAATATCATGAGCAAAGGAACATCTTTCTGTTTCATTTATTGTTGAGCCCATAACTTTTGGTAGCTACTCTGGTGTATAGTAGGCTCTTGTTAAGTATTGTAAAAATGAAGGGGCAAATACATGAAACAGTGTTGGGAAAGGACATCGTTCACCTTAGCTAGTGTATGGCCAATGGAGCTGAATATGCAGAGCAGCTGTGAGGAGCTCTATAAGGTCCTGTTTGTATGTGAGTTCTTAAAGTGAGGTGCAGAAGGAGTTTGTGTTGAGTGAATTCACCTTTAGCCACTGGGGCAGCTCCACCACTCTGGAGATCTGAGGAAGACTGGAACTGAAAGCAGGGTAATTAGAAATGATAGAGTTAATTTAACTCGTAGAAAAGGATATTCGGTCTTGAAACTTTATTTCTTGCATAAGGATTTGAGAGTGGAAAGGTGTTTACATACGTACTTGGAGATCATTTTGTGAAAATACATTAAATGCATGCTTTTAACATGTCATATGAAATTGCTGCTTACTCACTGAATTGTCAGTGGGTCATAGATATACATACATAGATATACATAATAGAACAAGGGACACTTTTAGGGCCTTGAATACTAAAGATTTTTAAAGATTCTATTCATTTATTTACTGAAAAAAAATACAAAACTTCATAACAAAATAATAGGAGAATAGCAATAGTTAGTACACTGAGTATTGTTATGTTCAAAGAAGTTAGAGTATAAGACATGGGCATAAAACATTCTCCAAACAATATTAGAATAAACCCTTTTTTTCAATGAACTAAAAAAACTAGTAGTATAACTCTCCTGTATCTTTTTTCCTTTAGCATTTAATTTAAAAGAACATTCATCTCTTTTGGTTTAGCAGAGAGTGTAAAAGATAAACTTCCACCTAGTGGTTCCGAAAAGAAAAACAAAGAGTAACGCTCAGAAGGGGCAGAAAAGACTCCTGAAGATAGAGAGACCATCCTTTGCCAACTGCTGCTTCAACCTCTGAGCACACCCAGTGCCTGCCCAGTCCTAGAGGTACCAGATTAACACCGACATTTTAACTTCCAAGGTTGAGCAGTCATGGGAGAGCACTTACCTCTCTTTCCAGATGTTTTTATAAAGTAGAAGAATAGTGTCCCCACCTGGTGCTGATACTCTCCTACAGCGCTCCTTCAACCTTCTCGGTAACGGGTGGTTTAATCTTGTCTGTCTCTGTGGTTGAACACAGTTCTGAATAGTTTACACTCAGTTCCAATCCCTGGCATCTTCTCATGTGGCCCGTCGTCAAGTAACACCCACTTCTGTCCTCACTTCTGAGAGATACAACTCTGAGAATCTGAAGATTTGTGAGCAACATTTAATTTCTTGAGGCAAAATCATGTTGATTGTGATTACCTATTGAGTGACAGTTTTGAATGAGGCTTATCAATAGTAAAGTTATTAGCAGAATCTCTATTCTTTCTTCTAGTTCTGAATAAGATTCAAATGCTGGAAAGAAAACTGGTGTTCCTTGGCTTCTGGAAATGCTAGCATATACCGAAACAGATTCTGACTTCACACAGGAACGCTTTGTCTCATAAATTGGAAGATGCTTGTAAAGATATTGCTTTATAAGATATTGAGATTCTTCATCACTAGTGGCTTAGCCAGCATCTTTCTGCATATTGTTGAATGGCTGTTTTCCTTGGAAAAGCATCTGTCGTACTATGAGATTATTAACCACCTCAGAGTTTACAAGGAACTTCAGATATATCATTCCCTGTATTATTAGACCATGCATATTTATTTTTATATTATTAATGTACCAAATTCATTTGAAATGATTTATTGTTCTAATTTAGATGTTCAAGTGAGTCATCTTAGAAGGAGACTCTTGAGAGTATACTGGGTTTTATGAGGCAATAAACCTTGTTAAAAAGTTTATAAACTGTAAATTAATAGACATCAGTTATTATTATCAATAGTAGTAATAGTGTAAGGTTAAATATGTTGTCATAACTCAGAGCATTGGGATATCCTCATAGGGCCTGTAGATGTTCTGTAATGCCTCTTATAATAAGAAATCACCAACTTTAGAGGACTGATTCTATTTAACTTTAATTTCACATATTCATCAAAAGTGATCTTCAGCTAGTGTTATGAATTAGGTGAGTGATACAAGGAGGTGATCTACTTTAATACATAAACAAATATTGTTTATTTGCTTGTTTGTGCTTGTATACTTAGCGTCCTTTGCCCCATCCCATCTGGTTTTGTACAGGGTCATGTACAATAAATTTTAACACCAAGAACAGTATCTTAGAGACAGAGACAGATCTCTTCAGGTTTGAGCTACCCTGAACATTGTACTAACTTATTCTATCTTTATGATTTACTATTTCATTACCATCCCAAGTTGCTTAAGACATTGCTAAAGATGGGTCTAATAATACATAGCTACCATTTAGATTCTGTGGTAAGAATGATACAAAAATAATTGGAACAGAGTAAGTACTTACAAAAAATTAAAAAGTACACATTCCTATCTAGGCATTCTGTCCTTCCTGGAAGACATCTTAACAATGCAAAACTTCTTTTGACAAATACATTTATCTTATGGTTTCTTGATTACATGGTCAAACTCTTTATAGCAGTATCATACCTGAGGCTCAGCAGAACATATCTTGGAGTTAGGTAGCTGGCTTAGAAAACTATCCTCAGCAACAAAGAGAAGCACTCTCACGGGGAGAGGTATCTAAATTTTTCAAGACACGCTAGGCTGTAACATAACGCTACAGCATCGACTTTCCCCGGAGATATGGAGATACACTTTGTACTTCCTGGTTCTTTTCTGCCACTCTTCCCTTTATTACTCTGCTCTTGGTTTGCCTTCAGCTTAATTTTAATGCTAGACAGACTTCAGTCTTGAGGATAATGGCCTCTGGCAAATTACCTAAGGCCTTTCTCACTGGAGGATTTTACTTTGGGTTCATTGCTGTCCCTTCAGGAGTGACAGCTTGCAGACCATGTTTCCCGTGCTGTACAAGTTTCTACATACAGTAAAAAGAGATGTCAAATGGGGATAGCACATCGGGCTGTGACTTTATGGACCCATAGTCTACGGCAGCATTCTTCATCTACGTTTGTGTTTCACCATTTAGAAGTGGTGTCAAAGTCTGGGAACATTTCAAAGAAGTAAACAGTATAAAAGGCCTACACAATAAACTTTTGAAAAGATACCAAGAGACATGTAGGTTATAATAATCCTGAAGAAGGCACATAGCATTTGATATTCTGCATTAGGAAACCCGTGGCATAATTATGCATCATCTCACTAAGAGGCAAGGTCTTAGTGATCACAGTAAGGGGATGCAACTTTATTGCCTTTTCTACAACCAATGAAAATTTTTGAAAAATCCACTGAACGACTGAATACTTCTTGAAACTTCTTTCTTAGAAAAAAGTGTCCATCTTATAAAGATTCAAATCTTTAAAAAATGGAGAATAATTAGCAATATAAATAATAAACTGCTTTTTGCTTAAATAAAATATGTTTGGTGATACATTAGAAAAGGAATTGTTCCCTGCTGGTAAAAATTATGTGATAATACTTCACCCAAGAGATGCAGTCAATCCTAGATATCTGAATAATTTCTTAAATATGCTTCTTTAGAATATTTTAATTAATTTCCTAGATTTCTTTCCTAGAAGTAGCCTGTTAGCTCTGTAATGTCAAGGAACCTATCTTTGTGCTTTCATTAATGACACAGAGAACCAACAATAGTATTTTGCTGGCTCACTGAAAAGATGGAGAGATGAATAGATAAAAGGATAGAAGCGAATGCAATGTGGGGAAGGGGCATGAAGAATCTACTTACTGTTAGATGAATTGGAGTTAGTATCCTGACTGCTTCTTATCTTAACTGTTCTACATTTTGATGTTTTCATCTACAAAATATATGTAATAACAGTAATTCTATCTAGTAAGATAATGTATGCAACATACTTATTATACTACCGGCACAACAATTGTAAGTGAATAAGATCTTTACTACGTGTCTATCTCACTATCTGTATCTGTCCATCTGTTTATATGCCTATGATGACAGTCATCAGCTTTATCTTCTTACAGATTCTCATTAAGAGTTAAGAGTAATAGTGAAAGATGATGACAGTGTATTTAGGCTCTACTCTAATTTGCGACAGGATTACAGGCAAGTCACTAAATCATTTTGCATATATGATCTTCAGTTAGAGAACAGAGCTAATGATAGCAACTCTGACTCCACACCCTCTTTGTAGAAGCACTGTGTTTGCTCTTCAACATAACTGGAATCTGAATGCAGTCCACTTCATACACTTCCAGCTCTGGTTCCCTCTTCAAGATTTAGATTTTTCTAAATTTAATCATCTCTGTAATATATCTGTTTAAATAACTCTAAAACTCAAAAGTAACATGTTTAAAGCAGCACATAGCTTCATTAAATCATGCCTATCTCTATGTTTTTTTGTTCTGCATTCCCTCCTTTAGTTATTACTCTTCCCATTGACACAGGAAATTATGACAAAGCCCCACAAGATAGCAAATATTTCTCTCTCTTATTCATTCCTCATACCCCACCACTTACAAAACTATTACTTTTGATGCTGTTAGGGCCAGATGTTTTAGGTTACAATTTAACTCCTTCTGCATTATTTAAATAGCTGAATACTTCTTTTTCCTAGGTCCAGCTTCGGCATGCAAGTGCCAGGATAATTACTAGCACACATTCACACTGGATCAGAAGACCTGTATCCAGTCCTGCTTTTCCACATTGAGACTGTGTCCAGCAAGGCTGAGCTCGATCTGTCTAACTCACAGTTGCAACCTTTGCTCTCAGTGCAGTGCCCCCAAATAGGTGTTCCACCTTAATTAGACAGAAGCGTGTTAAAGGGGTGGGTGTTGAAGGACGAGGGAAGACCAAAACCTAGTGAATCCAAGGAGTAAAAAGAAATTCTTATCAAAACAGGAAATTCTAGGCCTAAAGAGTCTTCATTATCTAAATGTGTTTGTAGTAAAAGGTTCCAATAAGGTCCAGACCTCCACTTAAGTGAGGAAGAAGGTAATATTCTAGTCTGGACAAATGAAACTTCAGGGTTTCTAGGATCAAGGAAATTTTTTGTCACTCACAGAAAGTAAACTGTTGGCTAAAGCATATTGGTAAATACACAGCAAATTTGTTATAGAGGAGAATCATGGGCTGCTTTGTAAACAGAAAGTACATCATAGCTATAATTTATGAGAAACATCATAATTGAATTTACTTGGGCAGCTAGTACTTCATATTGCTAATTCATGTGTCCCATAAGTCATCAAGTGCATGTTTTTCCAATTATACACTTGGACAAGTCAGATCACCAAGATAACTTTATGATTATCAGAAGACATTTGGAACATGATTTCTTTAGCCCCATCAAAAATGTCAGGGATGAGAAGACACGTATCAGCTGAAGGAAACACACAGAAGAATGCTGACTCACACATACACTACACACACACACAAACATACTATTATTCATACTTATGTATTTGGGCAAAGTAAAATAATACAAAATGCAAAACACTTTTAATGTTGATATCCTCCTTTGAAATAACTGTAAATGAGACCAGCTACAAGAGACTAACTCACACAGAATGCCATCACCTCACAGGTGGAGTGCAGAACCCTGCAGCTTCAGAGGCTACAGAAAGACTGGGGCAGGGAAGACCAGATGTTTGGGTAAAAAGCCTGGGAAAACAAAGACAGAACCTACTAAATTGAAAACTCTTGCCTGAAACTGGATAAAATGACCAAATCAAGGAAACCCTCTTTCATCATGAAATTAGGAAATTGTAGCTCACCCTCTGCCAGTCTAGAAAACCATTCATGGAGACACCAAATGGAAGATCTAAAGGAAGTGCATTCTCCAGTACAGATCTTCACTGGTGTGAATGATACTGAAGAGGTGAGGAAAGTTAGACTGTCCTATGTGTTCCAGATTGCTTAGAACTATGCAGAATACATGTTAAATGTTTTATAGACCGAGAAAGATGAACTAAATTCCTAGTGTAGACTTCCATCCTCTCATGTCAACATTTCATCATAGTTTCACTGGTTGAGTGGCTCAACCTTCAACAAGATTGAGTCAATGAAACAGGCAGTACGAAGCAGAGCCTAGTTCTCTGCTATACCTGACAGTTGTCAGCCTTCACTCTCATGTTCTGTAGTTCAGAGGGCAGACAAATGCTTAAAAGAATTCCTCCCTGCAGCCAGGGTGGTGCACATCTGTAATCCCAGCACTCAGGAAGAGAGGCAGGAGGATCACCACAACTTTGAGGCCAGTCTGGACTATATTGTAAGCTCAAAACTTACTGGAGTACATAATGAGACATCATCTCAAAAAAAAAAAAAACCTTCAGACCCCACAACGATTAAAACAAGATTCATAGTCATCCAGGTAAACACAAAGAGACCCCAAAGAAAAGTAATTACAAGTGGTGATAGTTAAGCTGGACAGTCAACATGGTTGGCATGAGGGTGCCTAGAGAACTTGAACAGCACATTCCTGGGTGTGTCTGGGTGGATCATGGAGGGGTGATCTTGGGTGCTATGTCTGGTCCCTGGCTCCTTCCTCTGTGGCTGTCATATGCTGTTCTGCTTCCTGGTTGCCATAGGTTGAGCAGCTTTTGTTTGCTGGGCTTTCCACTCCATTTCTACTTTGTAGCCAGCTGAACGGGGACTGAACCCTCTGGAACAGTGAGTACAATAAACCCCTTATTGTGGAAGCCAAGTACTTTGTTTCAGTGAGGAGCAAGTTAACTAAGACACTAGTGTCATTTCATTACAGTTCCAAATTAATGACATCATTAAATTGCAAGTAGAAAATTTAGTATAAAATGTGCCACATTTAAAAAATCTGAAAAGAGAATAGCTAAGAAATGGATCCACTAATTTTAATGAATAATCATCAAATATTTTGGAATAGCTTTTGTGAATCTGGGACTCATCTCCACAGAAGCAATAAAACAAATTCATACAACTCCAAGTATAAGCTGCCAATTATAGTACCTATTCCTTAAATTAAAGGACTTGCAAAAGTTAAATATAATAGAATGTACCACATTATATTATTGTAATATATGATTAATTTGAGGTAAGTGGAATTCAAGAGTTTACAAGAAGAAAAGACATTACATTGATAATTGTTGGAAATTAATTAGTAAATTTTACTTTATAAGACAAAAGTGAACATGAACTCTCATAGACAAAATAAATTCAATCTAGTACAAAATCTGGGGGTAGAAAATTGGCTTAAAGGGCAGACAGCTACTGCAAGTATTGATAAGAAACAGAAAATACACTGCAGGAAATACAAGCAGGGAATTACTGAAATACTGTTGATGTTGAAAAACAGTAAATTTATCTCTTAATCCTTGATGTACAGTGAAAGTGAATATGCACATTATCACTAAAACTTTAGATATAATCTTGCAAGCATTGATAGAGGTTTATGTATGTCTGAATCTTTGTTTTCTTATGTTTACAGAAAACTTACAAAACTCCATTACACATCAATACAATGGACAAATCTCAGTGCATTAGATGAGACTGGAACAGCAAAGCCTACTTGTTCCACCCTTTTAGCAACAAAATCATGCTTTAACAATAATGATATAAGGGGCTGTGGATTTAGCTCAGTGGCACAGTGCCTGCCTGGCAAGTGCAACATCGTGAGTTCGATTCCTGGTACTGGAAAAAAACAAATCAAAACAAAACAAAACAGAAAAACAATAAAATGAAACAATAATGGTATAAACATAGAACCATTTAAAAACAAACAAATATCTTCTCCTTCCTACATCACTTGGTAAAAAAAAAAATACAATTTAATAATACTTAGAAGCAACGAAAATGAAATCAGTGTGTATAACAATAATGGGAGGTCAATGGGGTACTTCAGCATTAAGAAAGAAGGAAAATATATGATTTGAAATTTGATATCAAAATATCTCTTTTTTTGTTTTTGAGACAGGTTTTCCTTATGCAATCCAGGCTGTTCTTGAACTCACTTTGTAGCCCAGAATAGCCTTGAACTCTTGCAATCCTCCTACTTCAGTCTCCTGAGTGCTGGGATTATAGGCATGCGCCACCAATTCCAGCAACATAAAAATATTATATATGTATGTATATATAGTGGTAAAGAAATAAAGAAAAAAACGGTGAGGTATTAGTGAAAAGTAAAAGTTGGAAAATCCAAAGAAATATGGTAGAATCAATAAATTATGAATATGACACTTTGGGATAAAATGTTTAATTTACCATTTAATTGCTGTTTAATTGAGAAAACTGAAACATTTAATCAAATGGAAGAAATAATATTTTCTAAAAATATGAAACTGCTCTAAGTTGCCCAAAAGATGGATGTAAGATATAAATGGATGTGGAAAATTTGGAGAAATCATACAAGAACTAACCACCAGAAAGGTATTTGAGTTATCACAGTTGTGTAACAAAATGACCAGTCATGTAATAGGTAATGCTTATCATCTGCATAATTACAGTTATTCATTTCACATCCCATGTGTCTCATAATCGCTCTGTGTGAACATTTGTTTATGTAGCACCCAATACTAGCTTCTGCATAAGAAGGATTGACTTATGCAGACATCAGTGTTTAAGGTTAATTATACATTAGTGTAAAAAACTTTAAAGATTAATACAAATTAATCATTTTGATTTAAAAAATTATGAGGCACAGTTGAGTAGGCACTATTGGCTTAAATGGCCAAAAAATAGAATAGTGAACTTATAGTAACATAAAAATGCCATTTATAAAAGCCATAATATCAGAGCAATATCTAAATCACACCAATAAAACATAAAAGTTTAGAAAAAAATGACGGACTTGGGTCTGGGGATTTAGCTCAGTGGCACAGCAACTGCCTGGTAAGTGCAAGGTCTTGAGTTCAATTCCCGGGACCAAAGAAAAAAAAAAAAAAAATGACACACTAGTGACATTACAAATAAATTTAAAAACAAGACATTGAAACATGTTATTAACATTTTTGTATTTGTTTTGAAATGATATTTAGAAAGGGATAATCAAATAATACATGAAGTTTCAGAATTAAGACACATTAAGACACATTTTATGCCAGTCAGGGAAGAAATATAATTATCTAAAGAAATAAATCAACAAAAAGTAAAACTATATTAAGAATCATGAGTGTTCAACAACTCATGCAGGTGGGCAGTGTGTGTGTATAAACACATCTGTGTGCACGCACATGCAGAATCTCCACTCTGATTGAGTCTGACACTTCTCTGAGAACACTTCTCATAGAATTATTCTATATTATTTTCTCCAAATGTCCTTCTCACATCTAGCATGAAGACTTGCCTTGAAACACCTTCCTCCAGTCCCTGCTTTCCCACATTACGAGATCTCACTGACTGGACAGTTGCTTCCTCAATTTTCACAGCCATTTCTGCTCTTGAGTCTGCTTCTCAGAACTGCTTCCTTCTTTGCGCTCTCAGTAGACCTGGTCTAATTTACCTTATGAACACCGCTGGGGTGGGCATCGCTTTCCGTTTTATTAGCCCAAATCCATGGCCCTGACTTGGCATTCAGGGGTGGTATACAGGGAGGATTTCACGAGCATCTCTGCTTCCCCTATGTGCTTAGCAGACAGTCAGGCGCACACGCTGTTAACTCACAGTGTGGTACGTAACTTTGGCTTAACTAAAAGTCAATGGCCTTCACAATTTCCCAATTAACACATTTACTTTTATTTCATTACAGGAATTAATTTATGAACATTTAAATTTATAAAACAGAAATATACTGGAGAAGACTTTCTCACAATCTAACTTATAAAGTGCTATCTTAGATATTTAGATTCATTTTATGAACATTTTAACATAATTTTAATCATACTTTATATATAGTAAAGTATCTGTCCTGCTGTTTCCCTTAATAAGGAAAATGCTTATAATTATGATTTCCTCTTCATCAGCATTTGGCTTAAATGTCCTATAATACTCCAAGGAGGATATACACTGTAATTTGTATAATCATTTCAATTTGTTGGTCATTTAATTTTGTTCAGTTTTGTTGGTTTTATAAATAATGATGCTAAATGTTTTTAATGATACTTCCATCTTTGGAGTATTTCTTTAGCATTGAGTTCTAAAAATGTATTTATTGGGTTTTAGCTTATTATGCTTTCACTTTTCTATTAATAACTACCTCTCAAAAAATTTGATAGGCATTATTCTAATGTCATCACCACACGTATTTTATATTATCCTTGGTAATATGATATTGATTTCAAAGGCTATGGTCATACACAGAGATGTTACTCTTAATGCACTGATTCATCGCCCCAAAGGTATGATTATTAGCAAGACAATATAAAATAGAATCACCATAGCAAGTTTATTGCCTTCCCATTGTTTGGTTTACCTTGGCAGCTGGAAAATGAGGATGGTTTAAGGTAAGAAAGAATTAGGAGAAAGAAGAGAAAGAGACAAAAAAACAAGAATAGACAAAGACAAAAATAAAGAGACCTTGTGATTTCTGTCTTGTAAAATATTTGTTAAAATATTAGAAGTTTATCTTTTATCATGTTGCATTGAATAATAATTGTTATTAAATAATTCCTTCAGTGTATTTTATTATAATCATAGTATTTACAAGCTTGGCATAGTATAATCCATTAATAACTCCAGAGAATAAAAGAAAGCAATGATATATTTTGTTCATAAAATGACATCATACAGAATAAAAAAAAACCAGTTTGTTAGTTTTTTTAAGTAGAAATATATTTATTTAGTTAGTTTATGGAAAAAAATAAAATTTCAAAACAAAACAAGAAGACAGCAACAATAGTTAATACACTGAGCTTTGTCATTGTCAAAGCAGCTACTCAGAGAACAAGATATGGACATGAAAAAATTCTCCAGGTGATATTAGCACAAATTTTTCTTTTCAATGAACTAAGAGAAACTAGAATAACTGTTGGATTTTTTTCCTTTTCCCCTCCTTCCTTTCCCCCTTCCCATACACTAGTTCTTTTCTTTTGAAATAAAGAGATATTTGGCATAGTATTATAGCATATATTATAGTTCATAATTATAGTTATATCAAAAGTATTATCACTATAGTTAATGTAATTATAGTTACATAATAATTATAACTATAGTTAATATAATATAATTATAGTTATATAATTATAGTTATGGTGTAGGAAAAAGAACTCTAGTTCTTTCCAGTTTCTTCCGATTTGACAATACCTATCATATATTTTGGACCTTATTTATTCTTTCAGTTTCTTAAACCAGGGAGACAATATGATGTTTACACATGAGTCTGATTCATTTTACTTAAGGATATGGTCTCAAGTTGCTCCATTAACCTATAAAAGTTTCACATTTATCTTTCTTTATGGATGAGTAGTACTCCATGATTTAAAAGTAGTACTCCATCTTTTTTTATCCATTCTTTGGTTGATGGGCATTTGGATTGTTTTGAAGATTTAGCTATTACAAATTGTTCTGCTATAAACGTGGGTGCACATACATCACTATGGTATGATGTTTTTAATTCTCACAGGAATATACCTAGAAAGGGAATAGTTTGGTCAAATGGGATCTCCAATTCTGGAGTTTTGAGGAATCTCCACACTTGTTTCCACATTGATTTTACCAGTCTACACTCCCACCAACAGTGGAGAAGTGTTCCTTTTTCCCCACAGCCCCTATAGCATTTGTTACTGGCTGATTTCTTGATGATAGCCATTCTTTCTGGAGTGATATGGAATCACAGTGTTGTTTTAATTTGCATCTCTCAAATGACCAATGACCAATATATTTTGTTTATAAAATTACATAATATAGAATGAAGAAAATCAGTTTTGGGTTTTTTTTTATTCTAAAAGTACCTGTCTTTTTCACTAAACAATTAGTTGCATAATACCACCTTGATTAATCTGAAGAAGAATGAAATAAAGGTCATAGCATCTAAGTCCATTCAGTACAATTTGAATACTAAACCTTTTCTGTTTTGTGGAAGAGGAAATCTTACACTCAGATTCCATTTCCAGGTAGTTTCCTAAACAAACTTTTAGTTTTCAGAGAAGCTGCCATAGTTTATTCAGTTTTCTGTTCCCCACATTCTTCCCCAGCACTGCCATAGTCCCATCTCACACACTTGTGTATATACTTGTGTAAATCTCAGTGCTGCACTTATGTTTCTTTGATCTACTATATTAGGTTTCAAGACCTGACATTTCCCATCTTTTGCATTTTTTTATTTTAGGAAAAAAATTAATGAAATTTCATAACAAAATACTGAGAGAATAACATTAGTTCGTACCCCATGTATCATTATCTTCAAAGTAGGTACTCAGAATACTAGGCAGGGACAAAAAAGATTCTCTCTTACAAATAAGAAACAAATAGATGATAGTTCAAACCCTTCTTTTACTTTGATCATATTGGTGCTTTCTTTTTCAGTTTCATTCAAATATTGAACATGCTAGCAAAGGGGATCTAAACATCCCCTGAGAGGGTTCGAGAGATCCATGGAGAACAGAGAAGAGCAGGGTAAGACCTGGAGAATCTGATGTCAAAATTAAAACAACACTAAGATTCCACCTTACCCCAGTAAGAATGGCTAGCATTAAGAAATCAACCAATAACAAATGCTGGCGAGGCTGTGGAGAAATAGGAACCCTTCTCCACTGCTGGTGGGAATGCAGACTGGTGAAACCACTGTGGAAATCAGTTTGGAGATTCCTCCGAAAACTAGGTTTAGAGGTCCCATTCAACCCAGCTATCCCCCTGCTGGGTATTTTCCCAGAAGATCTAAAAACATCATATCACAGTGATATATGTGCACCTATGTTCATAGCAGCACAATTTGTAATTGCTAAAATGTGGAAGCAACCCAAATGTCCATCCACCGAGGATTGGATAAGAAAATTATGGTACTTTTATATAATGGAATATTACTCAGCTGTAAAGAAAGATAAACTCGAGGCCTTTATATTTAAATGGTCACAACTAGAGACCATACTCATAAGTGAAATAAATCAAACATACATGTGCAAGCACCGCATTGTGTCACTAGTGTAAAACTTGAAAGAGTTAATTTAAACTCGGAGATATGATAGACACTGTGAAATGATAGGAAACAACCGAAGAGTAAAGGGCTTCTGGGATGTGGGAAAAGAGAAGGGAAAGAAGGAGAAAATTTGTATGTATGTATATACAGGATAGATAACACGGTTGTTCTTCTATCTGCTGTTTCTATACTGAAAGAAACTGTCAATGAGTCTTTGGTTGACCAGTATTGCATGTCTATATCTGTTTTCATGAGAAGCCACTTTGAAGATATCAATATGTAATACAACCACCATTGTTAATTCCCTACCACTTTGTTTGTAACTCTGTATTGTCTGTATTGTGCTTGTGATATGTTGTAAAATGTTGTATGTCTGTTAATGTTTCCCTCCTTTTATCCTTAAAATAAAATAAATAAATAAATAAATAAATAAAAATGTGCTATTATTATATGATGTGTGATTGAGTCAAATATAGGCAATGAAGAAGCAGGAAAGGTTTTTAAATAAGGGAGGAATATAATCAGAGCTTATAATAATTATTAGTGATGTTTTACATGAAGTAGTAGGTTTCAGAGAGACTGAGACTATAATGTGGTAATGTATGCTATATCCTGTCTTTTTTAGGGGCCAACTCAGTTCCATACACTGAACAGACCTTAATTTTAACATCTAACACCATATTTCTATAACATCTCCAGTTATCAACTATTATCTTTTTTAAAAAATCACAATGCTAACAAAGTTTTCTGAAACAGAGTTTATACAGTGGACAGATAGTTAACTAATTAAGATCACCTGACTGATGTCCAAAGGCAAGATAATTAAGTATCTGCTAATTCAGATTATATTAAGTGTAAAAACTTGTGAACTGGGTGATTGGAAAGAGTAGAAATTGAAAAGACCAGGTTTGTCAGAATGAATTACAATAGAGTTTTCTAGGTTCCCACGCCAATAAATTTCCACTTTGATCACATTTCCCTTCAGCAATCCAGACTTTGTTCCAGTTCTATGGCTTTATATTTCTCTAGCTGCAAGTAGATCTATGTCCGTAGATTAGCTATTATTGTGAAAGCATTTGGCCAGTGAAATGTTTCTCTTGTCTGCAGGATTTACCCCTATAAGTACTAATACATCAACATGGGTGATTCACAAAAATAAAATAAAATCAGATTGAAAAGTGTTCAATGGAAAAGCCCAATTTTTCCATTAAAAATCAGTTTTCTGGGGCTGGGGATTTAGCTCAGCGGCAAAAGCGCCTGCCTGGCAAGCGCAAGGTCGTGAGTTTGGTTCCCGGTACCGGAGAAAAAACCAAAAAAAAAAAAAGAAAAAAAAAATCAGTTTCCTTTCTAAGGGACTTGGTAATCAGGTTTTATCAGATTTATAAGATGAAAAACTATTGTTTTCTAAAACGTTCAGAAAGACAAAATCCATTTCTTGTCTACTAATAAGGCTTGCCAGAACTATCTGCCATATCAGATAAAAGTTAAAATTTAAGTCAAGTAATAATACAGTGCCCAGAAGATGAAGAACAGCTTCATGATGGGTCTGTCTTAGCAAAATGAAAACTTCAGTTCCATCAGATGTGTTTAGTTGGAGATTCATAAACTCCAGAGATCACAGCTGACGACAGTGTAGGTAATGCCTCATTATTCAAACAGCATTTCTTCTTGTGTCTTTCCACAGTCCTCCCTCTCAAGTTAGGATTGGCAATATGTGATAGCCAAAATTTCTTCTGCTTTGAAGATAATGAAACAGTATATTAGAGGACTTAAAATATTTGCCTCTTCCTTTCTATATAATTTGACAACAATGTTTGTATATTAGGCCCTAACTCACTTCTTTCTAATGGAGGATTTTGCCATTAAACTTTTGGCACAAGTACCCCAATGCGGTCTGGGTTTTCTGGAATCCTGGTGTTAGTAGAATTCCCTACTTCTAGAAATGGTAGGATTTTTTTCTAAGTCTAAAGTAATAGAGCAACTATTGGTTAGAAATAAATTACAAGGGTCTGTGATTGACATGTTTTTCCTATCAAATATGAATATCCACCTTCAGAACCTATCAGTGAATTTTTAAGTGTATGTAGCTTTAGTTGGAAAGAACATGTCACCCAAAGCCCATGAAAGCAAGGAATTCAAAACTGAAAATCGGGGCTGGGGATTTAGCTCAGAGGCAAAGTGTCTGCCTGGCAAGCACAAGGTCGTGAGTTCGGTTCCCGGTACCGGAGGAAAAAAAAAAAAAAACTGAAAATCTATATAAAAGAGGTGACAATACTGGAGTGGTAGGGGACAGTGAATCTTAGCATATTATCTTAGATAAAATGGTTTTAGTAAGGGCCTAAGCTGTGCCTTGGGAAGCCTCCTGGGACATTGTAAGAGCTCAAACTTTACCCTGGAATGTCTCCCTGAGATAAGAAATACCCAGGCCCAGATAATCCTCCATGACCCTGGCTGGCTAGTTTCATCCCTTTCTCTGGCCCTAGGTACCCATAGTAACACTAAAGAAATGTATAGGTTTTAAAAAGGGAAACAAGTGGAACATAACGGGAGAAGCATCTATCATGGTTAGACATGCGAACAGCAACTGACCCGGGGTCCCGCGGGTCCCCATATGAGAGAAAAACCATATGGCCACTTGGGTCAGCAAATGTAACATCCCAATTTGTAACAGTGGAGACCCAAAATCTATTTAAGATCCGAATCAGAACTAGCAGGGGCCAACGTTTTCCCGACTTGTTAGTTAGGAGACTCTTGGTGGCTAGCTTGAAATGTAATAAACTCTGTTAGTTCTAAATAGAGTCCTTCGGTGTCTTCTGGAATACAGCCTGATTTTTGCCGTTACAGAGTCACTACTGTTCACCTGGACCTTGGGCCTCCAGTGTTGACTGTGTAGAATCAATAGGTATAAGATACAGTAGGAGAGGGAATCGGCAAGGACATGTGAAGTGCTCTTCTCAGGAAGCCCGGGGATCTCAAACTCAAGGAACTGGACCACGGCCAGTCTTAATTATTCCCTTAGGGCATAGCTCCCAGTTTCCCAGATTCAGCTCATTTTTGGCTAACTACTTACTCCATCATTTTTATGAATACACATATTTCTGGGCATTCCATATGTTATATGTCAAGCTTAGCAAAAAAACTTGGGTAGCACTTCTACCACATAGAATGAGACATAATGTAAAAAGTCTGTGACCTTGACAGGATTTGGGGATGTTGTGCTCTGGACCACTGTCTTCTTTTGTCAGAATCAAACTTCCCAATGACAGAGCTTCCCAGGTCTTTTCTTCCTCTTTTTCCCTAGCTCTTTTCCTTTTATAATCCTCCTCTATCTTCATTTAATTGGCAAAGATGAGATTCTTTGTGTCTCATAATGCACCTACTTCATTGTGTCAATTAGGATTTAGATCTTCGCTCCAATATGAAATTAAAGTATGCATCTTAACAAAGTTACCCTCACATGGCATTTGAGGAAAAACTGATTTTAATCTTAGTTTCTCTACTTGCAATACTAAACGTATTATCTAATATCACCAATTTAAAATTTATCCCTGGAACAGTGTGAATCTTCATTTCTTTGAAGGTTATTATTAGAAACACATGACATAAGGTTCATGCAGGTGTTTTGAAAAGTCTAACCAACTACAGTGAGTAGTAATCTTCATTTCCTTCTATTGATAGGAAAATCCCCAAAGGAAATTCTCTTACCTGCTAGATGTTATTTCTAGAACAAAAATATATAAGATTTAATAAAAAACACCTCCTGTGCCTCACTAAGTTGTATACTTCTCGAGTCACACTGTTTGGTGACCCTCAGTAAAACTTGAATGCATTCCTTGGAATACCCTTCACTAAAAATGATTCATCTTTGGGGGAAGAGGTAGAACTTTGAAACATGCCGATTTTAATTTTGATGTGTTTGATATGAAAGTTAATAAAATTTTTTCTCATATAGATTGGATCTAAAATGTCTACCCAAAATATCATGTGTTGAAAACTGGAGTTTGCAGGAGTCATTTTGGATCATAAGTTTGCTAATATTACCAATAATCAATTTAGTCAGAAGTTCATAACCAGTGGCATATTAGAAGCTGGGGCCACATCAGAGGAGGTGAGTTACTGCAGGCACTTTCAAGGGTATAACTCTCTGTGTCTTTGGCTTTTCACAACTCTGTTTCCTGGCTGCTGTGAGGTCAGAATTCCTGTCCTCCACTATGCCATTTCTGACTTGGACCTAGCTGAACATGTACTAAGAAACCGTGAGCTAAAATATATTTTTTTTCCTTTAAATTGTATGTAGAGATACTTTGTCCCCTTATTCTTTGACATTCTTACCATTGAAATGTGCGTTTGATGCCACCTTGTCCCCTTCCACTTCAGTTTGGAACCTGTAATTTCTTGACTGAAAGGATACAATGGAAATGACAAATTCTCTGGCCCTAATACCTAGGAAACAGGCTGTTTCCACTTCCTGTCTTTTGGGATTCCTACTCTCAGAGTACAGCTGTCATGATGTGAGGAAACCACAAGCACAGGAGTACTTATCAATATTTCCAACTTGACAGCTGCGTCCACTGACTGACAGATGAGTGATTGAGTATTTGTATGATTCCAGCCTCCAGCCATTTGATAATCCCCAGCCTTGAACTGCCTAAGCTGGTGGCTCAGGAACAGAGAAGCTGTTTTGCACAGCCCACAAATATATGGCAAAAGACCAGTTGTAAGTATGCTAAGCCTCTACATTTCAGATTTTTTTGTTTAGAAATACAAAATCAGAACAATCAATAATAAAAGGAAAAGATCAACAGAGGTGAGTGCTTGCTTTGGAGAGGAAGGGCTTTTCTGTTATAGCATTTACTTTGGGATTCTTAGAAGGCTCGGGAGCACAGTACAATAATCATATGTATTTGTATATATGAACAGAAGAAATAACCAAATCATGTTAAAAGCAACAATACTGTGGTAAAAGTTGAGGAAGTATATTTCAAGGAGAAAATTAAGAAAGGAAAAGGAGTCAATTTTTAAATCCAAGAGGCCTTCAAATCTAAGTAAACCAGAAGATAGTGAAAAAGGTTAAAAAAATCTGATTGAAATACTACTTTATCAGAATCATTTGGTTTTTACCCTTAGTTCCATTGCATATGTCTAGTGTCTTTTATCTTGGCAGGATTGTTCAGATATATATGAAAATTCTACTAAGATTGCATCACAGTTCAAGACAGGTTATAATGCATACAGTGTACAAATATGCATCTTCCTAGGCCCAAATTTGTGATATTGTCAGAAAGAATTGCTCTTTATAACCCAAGCCGGATATTTCAATAAGCAAAGCAGCAATGTTGACCTATGAAAGTGTGTCTCAGAGCGAGGCAGATTTACAGTGAAAGGACAAGATGCACTCTACAATGCAATACATACAGTTCTCAGAGTTACAGGTTGCATCAAAATAGAAGATACTTCACCTCATCATGGTGATAAAAATGTACTTCTGAGAAATATTTTAATAGGATAAGGACTCCAAAGGCAGAAGAACGATATTGTTTATTTAAAGCCCAGGTTCCTGAGAATCATTGTCAGGAGTTGTGACTTCTTCAACTTTAGAGAATGATGACTGGAATCTACATTTCTAACTTTCTCATGGTGATTTTGACAGACAATGATGTTTAAGAACCAAAAATCTAGCAAAAGAGATAGTGAGCCTCAGAGAATGCCTGGAGCTTCAGTGAGCTGCTCAGGAGGGGCAAACTCTGCCCCTCACCATGCTACCATTGTGGGAGTGACAGTGAGCATTGGGAAGCTTGATGAGCCATATGGGAAGGGAGTAACACCATCTACCACCCCTCTGCCATCCAGGGATCCTTGTTCTGTAGGAACCCTGGGGTCTGTCCCATACTCCTACAGTGTGGGTCGGGCAGCCAGCAAAGGCAGTTCTCAGGACATGGCAACTGTCTTTTCTGGAGAAACCCAGGGTAAATCCATTCTAACAAGGGGAAACACTTTGTATACAAACTCCTAATTTACAAATGATTTCTGTTATATAACTATAGACTTTGCTTCTAAAGTACAAAATCAATAGTTACACATTTGTCAGTTTCTAAATTGTGCTTATTACTAATTGTACTACTGTAGGTAGGATGTCATATCTGTTGTAATCAGTTGTTTTCTCTTATGTAAACATATTGGGAAACTCTGAGGAAATAATCTCACTACAGCCCTATGCCAAATGACTGGGGATTGAGTCAAACAGAAAACAACATTTTACTCTCAATTAATAGGGAAGGTAGCATCTTGGAACAGACATAAACCTAGAACCTCCTACCCAAAGAAATAATCCTGAAATACAGACTATTCTTGGAGAGGCCTTGATATTAGTGATATAGCTACCTACTACCAAAATTCACAAAGGTTATCAGAGAACACAAAACAAAAATTATTTTGAAATAGAAATATCAATATAAAGAAGCCAGTTGAAATCTCAGAACTCCATCCCACCAAGAATGAGTTCAGGAGACATCAACAGAGAAGAAATTAAAAGTTACTCACCTGAAATTTCTCAAACTATAGCAACTGAGGTAAAGAAATAAATCCATCAGTTTACAGAAGAAATTAGATCAGAAATAATCCCTCAGGTAAAAAAAAGAAATGACAATCATGATGAAAGGATTCCTCAGCACATATAAAGAAGACACAGAAAAAAACAGAGGAGCACAGAAAAATGATGGAATCCTTGAATGAACAATATAGGAAATGCATGAAAAAGATTCAAAGAGACATCCAAGAAATTAAAAATTCCATTAAAACCTGGCAAAACCACTTGAGAAAAACTGAAGATAGACTTTCAGACCTTGAAGACAGTATTGCAGGTAGTAGTAATACAATTGTAAGGGGGAATTTTAACACTCCATTATCACAAAGAGATAGGTCAACTAGGAAATATATTAGCAAATAAAGAACAGAACTGAAACAGAATGACAAATAAATGGACTTAGTAGACATTAACAATGTTCCACCCACCATCACAATACACATTCTTCTCAGATGTACACTAGACATTCTCTAAATTACACCATATACTAGCACATAGCACATTCTTAAGTGAATGCAAAGGAATCGAAATTATCCAATGCATATTATCTGACCATAGTGCAATAAAAAGAATTTGCTAAAACTCCATAAATGCATGGAAATTAAATAACACCCTCTTGAACAACCAATAGGTCACAGATGTTATTAAAGAAGAAATTCAACAATATTTACAATCAAATAAAAATGCAGACACAACTTACCCGAACTTGTGTGATGCAATGAAAGCAGTACTCAGAGAAAAATTTAGAGCAGAGAAGTCTCCCATCAGTAAAGCTGAACAAGCATAAATAAGCAATCATATGCTGCACCCCAAGCTTCTAGAAAAAGAATAGCAAGTCAAGCCCAAAGCCCAAAGAAAGGAGGAAATTATAAAGATCAGAGCAGAAATTAACACAATGGAGACTAAGAATACAATACAAAGAATTAATGCATCAAAAAGTTGGTCCTTTGAAAGAATAAATAAAATTAGTAAAAACCTCACCAACCTTATCAAAAAATGAAAGAGAGAAATCAAATTCATGCATAAGGAATGAAAAAAATGAAATCACTGCAGATCCTGCAGAAATTCAGAAGGTCATCAGTATCTACTTTTAAAATATCTATTCTCATAAGATGGAAAATTCAGAAGAAATGGAAAGACTCCTAGATACATGTGAATTAGCAAAGCTGAACTAAGAATACATAAAAATCCTGAATAAACCAATGTCAGAAAGAACTATTCTTTATAGAGCAATTTAACCCAATGAAACTGAAAACATAATTAAAATCTTACCAGCAAAGAAAAGATGAGGTCCTGATGAATTCACAGCTGAATTCTACAAGAAATTTAGAGAAGATTTAACACCAGTATTTCTCAAACTCTTTAATAAAATTGAAATGGAAGCAATTCTCCCTAACTCATTACTGGAGGAAAGCATTATTACCCTGATGTCAAAATCAGAGAAAGACCAAAACGAAAGGAGAACTACAGGTCAATCTCCCTAAGAAACATAGATGTAAAAATCCTCAATAAAATATTCATATATAGAATTCATCAAAACATCAAGAATATTATACAATATGACCAAGTGGGATTCATCCCAGGAATGGTTCAATATATGCAAGTTAATAAATGTAATACACCATATCAGCAGAGCCAAAGATAAAATCACATGATCATCTCAGTAGATGCATCACAGCTTTTGATTAATTCCACACTCATTCATGATAAAAAAAAAAATCCTACAGAAAATAGGAATAGGTCACTTTTAGCTCAATCTAATAAAAGCCATCTATGACAAACAATTAACATCATACTAAATGGACAAAAACCAGAAAGCTTTCACATTAAAATCAGGAACAAGAAAAGAATATCCACGTCACCATTCCTACTCAAAATAGTTCTAGAAACATTAGCCAGAGCAATCAGACAAGAAAGAGAAATAAAATGAATAGGATAAAAAAAGAAGAAGTGAAATCTTCATTATTGCAGATGACATGATACTCTACCTAGAAGATGCAAATAACTCCACCAAAATACTTCTAGATTTAATAAGAAAATACAGTAGCTTAGCTGGGTATAAAAACACTCAAAAATCAATAGCATTCCTATACAGGAACAACAAACTCACTGAGAGAGAAATTAGTGAAACCACACAACAGCCTCAAAGCAAAAGAAATACTTAGGAATCAATCTCATAAAGGAAGTAAAATATCTATACAGTGAAAATTAAAGTACACTGAAGAAAGAGATCAGAGAGGATTTCATAAAATGGAAAGATACTCCTTCCTCATGGATAGGAAGGACCAACATTGTTAAAATGGTGATAATCCCAAAACTGTTACACAGATTTAATTCAATCAAAATCAAAATATCATCAGTATACTTCATAGACCTGGAGAAAACATTCCTAAAATTCATCCGGAGCCAGAAGATGAATAGTAAAAGCAATCCTGGACAACAAAGCCAAGGCAGGAGACATCACAAACCCTGATTTGTAATTATACTACAAATCTACTGTGATCAAATCCACATGGTACTGGAACAAAAACAGACCTGAGAATGAATGGAACAGATTGGAAGATGCAGGCACAACTCCAAACACACTCAGATACCTTATCTCTGAAAAAGGGGCCAAACATATTCACTGGAACAAAGATAACCTCTGTAAAAAAATGGTGCTTGAAAAACTGGCTTTCTACACATTGCAGACTTAAACTAGACCCATGTCCATCACCATGCACTAAACTAAAGTCAAAATGGATCAAAGATCTAAATATTAAAACAGAAGCACTAAATCTTCTGGAAGGAACAGTAACTAGAAACCTTGAAGATATAGGAGTAGGCAGAGAGTTCATGAACAAAAAGCAAACTTCACTGGAAATATTCCAAAGAATTAACAACTGAGACCTCATATTATTGAAAAGTTTTGCACACCACAAAATCACTAACAGGGTAAAAAAACAACTCATGAATTGGGAAAAATTTAGCTAACTGTCCAACAAACAAAGGACTTCTGTCTAGAGCATGTAAAGAATTTAAAAAGAATCAGTCCCCCAAATTCAAAGACTCACTCCAAAAATGGGCATCTGAGATGAACACACATTTCTCAGAAGAAGAAATATAAATGAAATAAATACATGAAAAAATGTTCAACATCATTGGTCATTCGAGAAATGCAAATTAAAACAACACTGAGACTCCATCTCACTCCAGATAAAATGGCTATCATCAAGAAATCAACCAATAACAAATTATGAAGGGGCTAAGGGGAAACTGTTCTGCACTGTTGGTGGGAGTGTAGACTGATACAACCACTTTGAAAATCAGTGTGGAGAGTCCTTATAAAACTAGGATTACAGGTCCCATTTGACCTAGCTATTTCCCTTTAGGGTATTTTTCCAGAAGAATTGAAAACATCACTCAATGGTGATATATGTGCACCCATGCTTATAGTATGCAACGTGTCATCGCTAGATCTTGGAAACCACACAAATGCCCATCAGCTGAGGTATGGGTAAAAGAGATGTGATATTGTTATACAATGGAGTACCATTCATGTATAAAGAGAGATATAACCGGAGCTTTTAGAGATAATGGAAGCAGCTAGAGACTATACTCATCAGTGAAATAAGTCAGAACTGCATATGTAAACATTGCATTGTCTCGCTAGTGTAAGAACCTGAGGTGTAAATAAAATCTGAACAGTTCAGTAGATATTGTGAAAGGGACAGAAACTGCTCCAAAGGAAAGAGCAACTGGTATGAAGCAAAGAAGAGAGAAAGAAGGAAGGGGAAAAAATATATATACATACACAAGATAGTTATGATAATTGTACTACTAATTTCTATAGGTTTATTGAAATGAATATTTAACACATAAATTTTTGATGAATTTTGCATGCCTAGATCTGGTTATTTGAACAACTACTTTGAAGAGAATAACATGCAATATAACAACCATTGTTGAGTTTCTATCATCTTGTTTTGAAATTCTGTATTCTTTTTATTTTTTTAAAGTGTTTTATTCTCTTTAAAATTAATTTAAAAAAAACTTTAAAAAGATCCAAATATCTTGATACTGAATTTTTCTGAGTTCAATACCTAGTTATTCAGAATGTGTCTGAGTTTTTATAACAATATATATATATAGCTTTCATTGAAAGCTAACAGTAACTCCCTCCCCTCATTTTCCCTTACCCTGCCTAAGAAAGACATAAACACTCAACTATCTTAGTAACTTTTCTCTCATTGCTGAGACAAAATACCTGAAACCTATAGTTAAGAAAGGAAAGATTTATTTAGCTCACAGTGTGTCAAGGAGCCAGTCCATAATTAGCTGGCTCCAAGGCAGGGTGGCATGCAGGAGGGCAACATTTCAAGATGGTAAAAGACAGCAAAAGCAACAGGGGCAAAAAGGAGGAGAACAAGCCTCTTTTCCTCCCTTATATTGCAAGCAGGCTACCCTCTCTAGGGTAGGTCTTTTATACCCACACCATCTCCCTGTCCTGCTCTTGTACAAGGATGGGGATGTTTACAATGTGAAGAATCTGGTGCCCTGCTGAGTTGCTTACTTAAATTTCTAAGCTTCTCAAATTGCCACATTATATCAACCATTACAATCTACCCCTTTCCAACTTGGTAACCAGACACATTTCTTTAAACAAGTTTTCAGATACAAAAACATGTTTATTCTTATTTCACAACTTGAACATTATAATTCAGATTTAATAATCCTTAAAAACTAGTATTAAGTATATTAACATTATATTACATTAGAACCATTACATTTTGTTTCTGGCTTTCCAAAGACTCATGCAGACCCTTTTATGCAAAAGGCCCTTAAATTATCTGCAAGAGTTGCCAAATTCCTAAGGGTTTCAGTATTGCTGTAAAGTCAAAGCCACAAGTCTCCTTTGTGATGTAAGGCGAACTCTTAGCTGCAAGCCCCTGTACAAAGGTAAAGTTAAATACTTCCAACATTCAATGGCACAGTATAAACATTTCCATTCCAAAGTTTACAAATGGGTGATACAAAAGATTGGGACAAAAGCATGTAAAAAGTCCAGCACAGCAAACACTAAGTCCTTTAATTCCATGTACAGCATTCAAAGCAATCTATGGCAGTTTGTGAGTGCCAAAAGGCTTGAGAAGATTCTGCCCCTAACACACTCCTGTGGATTCTCTCTTGGATTGAACTTGCTCCTCCTTGCCGATTTGCTCAGATGATCCATGTTCTTGGCTTCTCCAAAAGTTCTAGGTTCTCTATTGCACCTCTGGCTTCACCTACGCAGGTTCAAACACTGCATTCTCAGGAGCACGCTGCCTGGCCTCCCAAAGTGGGAACCCTTCTTAACCCCACCACTGTGGCATTCTGCATGAGTCTAAAACCAGCACCATGTGGATGATGCCAAGCTCTGATGCCAGCTGGATTTTCTATCTGGAATGTAATATTGGCTGCCTGGATCACTGGGCATTCTGAATCCAATTCTGTGAAACACATTTTCTCTGCTGCCATTGTCCTGGAACATGGTGCAATCGCTGCCATTCTGGAACATGGTGCTGTGTGATTTTCTCCTCAAAGCAAAGTCTTTCACTTTTGCAGGTTTAGGGCTATAAAGCATGGGAGACTTGCAGCTTTTGTGATGCTCTCAAGCAATCTTTTATGTTTTCCTATTCCTTCTCAGGAATTGAGATCTCATCAGCTCTATCTTTGCAGTCCACAGCTTTACTGGAACTTTTTTCCTGGCAAAATTTGCAACATTTTAAATAATTTTGCTGGGCTCTTTGCTCTTGATTCTCAACATAAATCTGGCTAAATGCCCCCAGCAATAGCCATGCCACCAGCTCAACCATTTAAGTGCCTTGAAATTTCTTCTGCCAGATTAATTAGTCTGCTGCCCTTAATTTAAATCTTAGGTAATTTTGTGGAGACAAGCAAAATGGAGACAAATTATCTGCCAAGCCATAATGCACATCATCTGGAATCCAGCAGCCAATGCAGTCCTTCTTCCAAGAGGAAACCCCATGGGCCTTGTCTTTATTAGTTTTCTGGTCTACTGAGCTCTTGTCAGGTCTCCAATACAGAATATGCTAAGACATGTCAGCACTATTCTTTCAGAGGACATCTCCAATCTTTTCCAAATTCTTCCCATAAGCCATTCCCAAAGGCTCTTGAACCACAGGATAAGGTATAGTTACAGCAAGGACCCAACTCCTGGTACCAAATTCTGTCTTAGTTACTTTTCTCTTACTGCTCAGACAGAATAGCTGACACCCAAAATTAAGGAAGGAAAGGTTTATTTAGCTCAGATTTTTGTAGGGGTTTCAGTCCAATACTAGCTGCCTGTAAAGCAAGGTAGTATGGCAGAGAAACAACTGTTCAAGGCAGCAAAAGACAGCAAAAACAACCAGAGCAAAAAGCGGGAAAAAACAAACCTCTTTTCCTCCCTTATATTGTATGTCGGCTACTGCCCTAGGGTGGGTCCTTTACACACACATCATCTCTATGTCCTCATCTTGCACAGGCTTGGGATGTTTACAAAGTGAGGATCCTGGCCCCCTGCTGAGTTAATTAGTTAAACTTGTACACTTCTCAAATTGACACAATGAATCTTACATAACAGCAACTCTCAGATCTATCTTCAAGCCTGAATCCGTTCACAGGCCATGAGATATATCTATAGGTAAAAGTCACCATCTGTTATCATTTTCATTTCCACCTCAGATTTTTATTTGAGATCTACAATGAGGAAACTCGCTTTACAAGGGCCACACATAACACTACACTCCCTCCAGGCTGCTCTCTGGTAGGGTAGAGTATTGGTATAATAGCCTCACAGTCTTCCTCACAGGGCTGTCCTTACATCTCTGTTCATTGAAAATGCTTCCTAAATTCATGAATATATGCGTTTACTTTATAGAGATAAATAGCATATATTAATGTATTTATCATTTTGTATATGTTTGTAAGCATGAGGGACATCTCAAAACCTCTTTCAACTTTTATCTGCAACACACACACACACACACACACACACACACACACGAAGAAAATCAGTCTAGCTCCAGCAACACCAGGAACTTCTGGAAAGTTTTCATTCTCACACTTGGAATACAGGAGTCTGCTCCTAGAGGTTTTGAAACTATGAAGGCTTTAGTGATTGCTTCAATATGTAGAATGTCTGAATTTGTAGGCTAAGACATAAGTGGAAAATTTTCTTTTTCCTTAGGAACATTCACATTTTTGTGATAAAATGATATAAAAAATTCCTTCTTTTCCACAGATGGGGATTCCTAGCATCTGGATAGTATGTAGTGAGGAAGCCCGGGCCTCCTTCAGGTGTCCTCAGTGACAGTCAGTGACCCCATCCACAGGCACTATGAGCCACTTTCCATAGAGGTAAGTAAAGATTTGGATGGTCTAAATCTTGCTGACCAGACACCAGGAAAATGGGGACGAACTATGACAGTCAAGTGTTGTCCCAGATTGCAGATTTATGAGCAAAATGAATATGATTGCTTTAAATAAGTAATTTTTCAATGGTTTATTACGGAGCATTAAAGAACAAAGTTGTCAAAGTATCTGTTTTAGACTTTGTTTTTCCTTCTGGATACCTACAAGGTATTCAAAATAGGGTATAAAGGGAATGGATTCAGGTGAGGTAAGAAATTTAAGAATAGATATAAGAAATCTACTGAATAATTTTGTTCATTTTAATGCAGTAATAGTGTTGGGATACCATTTCTAAGACATTTGCTGCTGCTATAGAAAAGAGAAAGATTTAGAATGGAAAGAATAGCAGAAATGGATAGCCCATTTGGTAGAGTAGAGAAATTTTGTGAAGAGATGATGGTCACTAGAACCAGAATGATATGAGCTCATTAAAGAGAAGATCCAAGAGGACTTCAGCGCTGTGTATGGGCTTTTTTTTTTTTTTCCAGTACCGGGAATCGAACTCATGACCTCGCACTTGCCAGGCCAGTGCTGAACCACTGAGCTAAATCCCCAGCCCCATGGGATAAAATTTACAGGTCAATATTTGTACTTCTTCTTTTTACCCCTTTTAAGCATATAGGTGACTGCTGGTCATTTATGACTCTATATTTTGAAAATTTCTTGATCTATGGATAAAAATTAACTTTTAAGATATGATTACAGAGAACTAAAATGTCATGATTATTAAAACTAAGATTAGACATGTTAAGTGGTACTAGTCATCTTTGGCTTAAAAAAAGACCACCAAAACAAATATCAGGAAAACTGAATTATATTTTACCTTCTTCCTTAACCTCTTTGATTACCAATTCCTACATTTTCAAAACAGAAGCAACATTATTTGTCTAATATGCAAAGACAAAATAAACCGTAGAAGCAGGATATGAATGTGCCTGGAATAGGAATTTCACCTTGTGTAGGAGTGGATCTGAATTCTGGGAGCTCCATGTATATGACAGAATGCATGATTGGAAGGCACAGATCTCAACCTCATATATTTATCTGATGTTATTGGTTCTCCTGCTATACTAGTCTTTCAATCAATATCCCATCAGGATCTCCTCAGTACTGAAAGCAGCTTGGTTGACCAGATGTCACTGGGAAGGTAGGGCCCATCAGAGGATGACAGTGATGCTAGAGCTTATGTTAACAGGAGAGACACACACACCATTCTCTTAGTTCTTTCCCCAGGCACGGAATAATTGTATTTCAAAGCTGATACTTGATCTGCTCACTCACTGGGTCCTTCCCACACATCTTGGCACCTGAGAAAACCATAAAAATCTAATCTTCCACAATACTGACTCCCTCAGGCCAAGGTCTGCCTAAAAATCCTTGCCTGGCCACTTTGCAGGGATTTGGATACCTACAGAGATAAAAGGCAATCTCTACAGGAAAATTAATTACATAAACCTACTTAATAAAGAACAAAAAAGAATGTATAGCATATCTCAGCTTCTAATCCCTAACATAAGATTTGGAAAATTGGGCCAAGAGGTAGCTATTTATCTCTATCTTATAATGCTGAAAATTTTACCATAAATCAACATAGCTGAAATAGTCTTCCAAATTTATTGGATGGCATTTGCTGGCAAACTGGCCTTTGTGTCCATCACAAGCAAAATACGGAGTAATTTTTGTCTAAAAGAATTATAAAAAGTGCTCAAGCAATGATTCTATAGTAAAGGTTGGCAAAATCACAGAAATGTAATTTCCTATATTGGTTTAGTAACTACTTTAATCATTTACTTAAAGTGTTTAATATTTTCCAGCTACTTTACTAGCACTTAAGATCATGAACTAGAAGTCATCGTGTTTCTCTGGATGGTAGTCTAGTTGGAGATGAGGCCAGAATATAAGGATAAATTCATATACTAGTGTTCTTACACAATGGGGTATAAGTTTAAAATAAAATATTTCAAAGCAGTCTAAATAAATAGATTTTAAAAGAGAGTGAATATGTGTTATGGTCCCTGGGAGGATAGTCAATGGATTCAGCCTGACCAACCATCATGATTTGGATAATCACCCCACAACAAGTGTGTTTGTTGCCTTCCTTGCGTGGGAAGTGTTTCCACAGCTTCTCAAAGCAGGTCACTGATTGCAATCCCAGTTGTGTTGCTAGTTTGCTGTGATCACTGGAGCAATGCCCCTGGTGGTGGGCCTCCGTCTCCCAGTACTCACCAGTAAGGCACTTCTGCACAATCACTCCAAAAAGAGGCATGTTTTGTGAAGTCAGATACGTTTCATATCTGCAGCCTTCATTTTTGCCATTCAGACCCACATCTCAACCCTGTAAAATTCAATGATGGGAAGAAAAAGAAGAAAAAGAAGAAAGAAAGGTTTAGTTTCCCTTTCTTAAAATTCCTGCAGGGGACACAGCAGACACACACACACACACACACACACACACACACACACACACACACGCACACCACTTGTCAATACTGCTTACTGGCTGCTAGAGTAAATGCAAATTTTGACGTTTTCCTAGGCAGTTGCCGATGGCTTTTCATGGACAATGACATATCCCTGGACTCTTTGACATTTCATTTTGTGCTCTTGGGGCTGCCGGCTCTTTTCCGTAACTGCATGTCAAAATAACAAGACCTTGCCTGCTTATTTAGCACAACCTGCGCAATGACTGACAGTCTAATCCTGCTGTAGACTTTGAGTCATGCAGCCAGACTTTAACAGCAAGATTGGAATATTTTGTCCCTAGAACATAAGGTGCACACTTAAAATATCTTCCAGGGTACTGGCCTAGAATGACAGCTCTGGAAATGGAAGCTTTCTTATTGTGTGAAATCACTATTTTGGTATCCTCAGAATTACACAGATACAAATAACAAACACCAATTGTTTAAATAATTATTACCAGGCAGACTGAGATTAAAACACATCCATGAATTATTTGGTGGATACAAATAAACTTTTCCCTACTTCATTCACCTAATACTTTTTTGAATGATTATCTATACATAGTGTTTTGTTACAGAATTTTTCCTTTGGAAGGAATGTAGGTTTAGCAATCACTGAAAAGAAATGAGGATTTGAAGTCATACTGGTGGAGATCTCTTCTTCACCTCTTATAAATTTGTGGACTGATTGATTGATTTTGTAGTGCTGAGACACTGGGCTACACTTCTAGCTCAACTTGGCAGATTTGAACTGTTACCTAATATCTCTGATCTTTGTTTTTTCCCATGTACAACAGGAATGACACTAACTGTAAACTCTATTTAAGAATAAGTGAGAATAATGGACATAAAAATACTAACAAAAAGCTGGTACAAGACATGTGTTCATAATAGTATGTGTTTTGTTTTCTGCGGATGCAGTTATCGTCATGATCACCGCACTCATCTATTCCATTATGACTATCACCCTGTACTCCTTCTCAGCCCTTGCTCAGATCTCCAGAGCCTCTTCCAATTTAGAACTCAGACAGGTCTCACACTTCCTGCACTACCACTCTCTTCCCATTTACATTCCAGTAACACCTGCTAACCCTTTACCCAAGTCACCTTCTTGCCTCAAGCTTGTGCACCAGCTGTTCACAATTCTGCAATTTTCTCTCAGGTTTTTTTTTTTTTTCCTCTGGTACCAGGAATCGAACTCACGACCTTGTGCTTGCCAGGCAGGTGCTGTGTCGCTGAGCTAAATACCCAGCCCCTTCTCTCAGGTTTTTATAGAGAAGATGTATTAATTAATCAGCTATTAGTTCCCAGACCACCTTCTCTATGAAACCTCCTCTGATCAAGTCTCTTGATAATATTCTCATACTTTATATTATCAAAATAGTTTCCATAAATAATTTGCTGTTTTGCTGTTTACCTCTCTTTCTGTCTCTCTGACAGTACTTAAGTTTTTCTGATAATTCTCTTATGCAGTCACCACTTTAAAAATGACTAATGGTGAATTATTATTATTATTATTTTGGCAACAGGAATTGGACTTTACACTTGCCAGGCAGGTGCTTATCCCACCAAGCTATATCCCTGGCCCCTGTGGTGAATTAATTTTAACAGAAAGTGATTGAATATATATTGTTCAGTTAATTAATTAAGGAAAGGGTTTATTTCAGTATGAACTTCAGAAACTTTACAGGTGAGTACATAGTAGAGTTAGTCATCTATTGGTTTAAGTACACTAATGAAAACATTTTGGTTTAATTCTTTAAACACTAAGGCTTTGGCTTTTCTATTTGTATTGGAGATTTTATAAATTGTCACAGAATTACATGAAGATTAGGTGAATACATGCAATTGAAGCACTTACAAGCCATCTTGGAAAGCAGTTAAGTGCCAATTATGTGTTACTGTGAAAACTGAATGCAAGATAACTGCATTCCACCCAATATTAGCACTTTGCCTTTGATTCACGGATCTGTTTGTGTCTCTCCATATTTTGTATGTGTGCTTGCAGGAAGCTATGGTTCCAAAGCTGCATTAATCAGTATTGTAGGGTTCAAGTATTTTCATTTAAATAGAAATATATATATATATTGCAAAATTATAATACTCAAGCATTTTAAATTGTAAAACTGAGGATTTTCATTCACAAATTCATGCAACCACCACCGCTATATAATTCCAAAACGTTTTCATAACCTCAGAAAGACACTTCACAGCTGTTACCAGTCATTGCCCATTTTCTGTGCCCTACACCCCTGTTGACCACTAAGCTCTATTTAGTAATAACAGATTTGATTACTTTAGATATTTTCTGTAAAGGGAAGCGTAATATGTGCCAATAAATGTTTGCTTTCTTTAACTGATCTTAATATTTACAAGGTTTATCC
>NW_004955549.1:751051-819152 GCF_000276665.1 Chinchilla lanigera | reverse complement strand
GGTTAAACTTGTAATCCTCCTACCTCAGACATGCGCCACCACACCCAGTTTCTATATTAAGTTTAAGATTATGTTGTTAACCAAAGAAGTATCTTGGATTTTGATAGGGAATTTGTTGAACTGTATATCTTTGTTATGGATGTTTCCATCTCTGGAAAGAGATGAGCTCTCGATGCTTTTCCTTTACCTTTTAGTTTCTTTAGATGCTTGTAATTTTCAGCATATAGTGTTATACTTATTTCTAAATATTTTATAACTTTGTTGATATTTTAAACAGCATTGAATTTGTTTCAGGTTTGCTCAATATTAGTGTAGAGAAATAAAACTTATTTTTTTATTTAGTGATCTCAAAACTTGTAAACTTGCCTCACTTGTTTCTGAGCTCTAATGGGTGTATTGGTGTATCTACCATCAATTTCTCTTTGTAAGCTCGTCTTATGTTAAAATAGAGAGCTTTACTTCTAAGTTCGCAACCTGAACATCATTTTCTTGCATAAATCCCGAGACTAGAACATCTGGTACATTCCAAGTAGAACTGGCAAGAACAGGTACCCTGTCATGTCTGTGATCTCTGAGACATATTAGTCTTTTTGTCAAGCTCAGGGAATTCAGTTTTATTCACAGTTTTTTTTTCCTTTGAATTGGTATAAAATATTTGCCAAAGATGTTCCCTATGTCTACGTGTCTCATATGTCAACTTATTGAAATGTAATGCCAGTGTAATTCTTATTATATTTCAATACATTGATTGATTTTGTACGTTGAACAAGTTTGTATTTTGGGAATAAAATAAATTTGGTCTCCTTTTATCTCACTCTGTATCATTATTTCAACATATTGCTGAACTGGATTTAGTAATATTTTATTCAGGATCTTTTGCAAAAGTATAACCAAAAAAGATATGGATCTACAATGATATTTTTTCTTCTTTCTTTACCTGGTTTTCAAATTGAAGAAACAGTGACCAATAATTTGGTAGCTTCTCACTCTTCTGTCTCTTAAAATGTATTTCAAGGGTTGGAATTTAGAAATCATATAATAGAATTCACCAATAAAGCCACCTTGTCCTATCTTTTATATGTGAGAAGGGATTTTTTATTACTAATTTAACCTCTTCACTTAATATAAATTTACTCTTATTCTGTTTTTTGACAGAGTTTTGGTTGTTTTTGTACTGGGAACTCACCATTTTCTCCTGATTTTGCTAATTAATTATCATACAATTACACTCTTTCAGGTTCTTACACTACGGAGACAATAAGATGTTTACACATGCAGGTCTGATTTATTTCATTTATGAGTATGATCTCTAGTTGCATCCATTTACTTATAAAAGCCTCAAGTCTATTTTTTTTATAGCTGAGTAATACTTCACTGTATAAAAATATCACACTTTTTACCCATTCCACCATTGGTAGGCATTTGCGTTGTTTCCAAGTTGTAGTTATGACAAATTACACTGTTATAAACCTGGATGAACATATATCACTGTGATATGATGTTTCCAGGTTTTCTGGAAAAAATAGCCAGAAGAAGAACAGCTCGAATAAGTGGGACTTCTAATCCTAATTTGTGAGGAATCTCCACACTGAATTACAAAGTGGTTTCACCAGTTTACACTCCCACCAGCAACTATTTTTAGGTTTTTTTTTTGAGTAATCTCCATACTGATTAACATATTGGTGTGGTCCTTTACATTTCCACCATTTCCACCAAGGATTCATTTCTAGCCACATCCTCGCCATCATTTGTTATGTTACATGTCATTGATGACAGCCATTCTGATTGGAGTAACATATAATTTTAGATTTTTTGAGTGGAACTTCTTTAGTAGCTATAAATATATGGAATCAGAAGAGACTCAGAATAACCAAAGCAATCCCAAGAAAAAGAGAAAAGTGAGAGGTAACAAATTCCAGCTTTCAAGTTAAACTATAAAGCTATAGTAATAAAAACAACATCATAGTCACAAGAAAGTGACATGTAGAGTGATGGAATAGAAAATGAAGCAAAGAAACACTCTAATGCCCTTAAGACTTTTGACAAAGGGGCCCAAAACATGTGCTGCATGAAAGATTTGGAGCTGTTTCTATATCTTCTAATGTTTTCCTTTGATTCTCAGTTCTGTTTATATTTTTGGCAGTACTATACAGTTATTATCATGGTAACTTTGTAGTATAATTTCAAACTGGAGATTGTGATGTCCCCTACCCTGCTTTTATTGCCCAGAATTAATTTTTCTATTTGAGATCACTTCAGGTTCCACATGAATTTTAAGATTGTTTTATCTAGTGTGGGATGTATGGCATTAGTATTTTGATTGGGATTGCATTAAATCTATAATTGTTTTAGAAATATTGCCACTTTCACCATAGTGGTTCTGCCTTTCCAGAAACAAGGGATATCTTTACATTTTATGACATTCTCTTCAATCTCCATTTTTTAGAAGGTTGTAGTTTTCAATGTAGAGATATTTTACTTCCTTCATTATATTGTTTCCTAAGCATTTCATTTTTCTTGATCCTACTATGAAAAGTGTTGTTTCTCTAATTTCTCTCACTGATCATATGAGAAATGCAAATTAGAACAACATTGATACACCCTCTCACTTCAGAAAAAGTGACAATGATCAAGGAATCAACCAACAACTAATGCTGGCAAACTGTGGGGGAAAAGAAACCCATTTTCACTGTTGGTGAGAGTGTAAATTGGTACAATCAATATCAAAATCACTATAGAGATTCCTCAAGAAATTAAAATGAAAGTTTCCATTTTACCCAGGTATTCTTCTTGGTATCTTCCCCAAAGAGTAAAAGTATCATACCACAGTGGCATACACACACCCATGTTCATAGCAGCACAATTTGCAATACCTAAAGCTTGGAAAGAGCCCAAACGCTCATCGACTGATGAAAGGGTAGAGAAGATGTTGCTTTTATATGTACTGAAGTATTAGTTTACCATAAAGAAGGATGAACTGGAGACACTTCTAGGTAAATAGAAGCACCTTGAGACCATACATTTAGGCGAAATGAATTGAACACATTTAAATATCACATTGTTTCTGTAGTGTGAGAAATCAAAAAGATAACTGAGGACCAAATGTATAATATGTATTAGAAAATAGAAAGAAAATGCTCAAGTAGAAAGGAGAATAAGGAAGGGGAGAGCCGGAAGGAAGGAAGGGAAAAGAAAAAGTAAATTGGAAAAAATGGAAACAAATCTTTTGCAAATGAAGGGTTGAAAGGAGAGGAAAGAAATGAAGGGAAGAAAAATATTCAAGATATATTAGATACAAGTACAAATTCCTCATGATGAATGTAATCATTATGTATATCAAAAGTGTAAAATAATAAAATTAATAAAGCATATTGCTGTACTCTGTGCCTCTGGTACACTGTCATGTTTAAGTTTCTCACCCCAAGGGTGAGCATGCCACCATGGATTTAGTTAGACCTTAAGAGTTTGGTGATAGAAAAGAAAATAAATTGACCACCTTCATAAAATCCCCCTGAAGGTTCTGATTCCTGTATCAAGAGTATTGGGTTTAGAATGCATTTTCACATCATACTGACAAAATCCTCCCATCAGCTTTAAATCTATCATGGTCAAGATTGCTTCAGAAATGAAGTGAAAAAGATCATCTCCATTGTAAGGTTAACTGAAGTCTTTTCTACTCCTAAAAGCATTAATTTGGGCATTTATTTTTGCCTAATGCTTCCTTTTAATTTATAATTTATATAAAAGAAATGAAATTTCAAATGAAAAATTCGTGTGAATGGAAAACAATATTTCTTGTTGGCCAAGAGTTCAAAAACTCCTTTAAGCAACATTACTTCATATGATACCCATTCATCATTGCATGTGAAAATAAAAATTGACAGAAAAGTTATGTGAAAAATGTAATGTTCCCCATAATTATTCATATGAGAAATCACAAACTATGTAGCAAAATCTGTTTAGTTTCATTTTCATAAAGTCCAAATATTTCCTTTCCATCATTCAAATTTAAGAGATTGTCATAAGATCATATTTGTGCTGTTTTCCTTTGAAGAGGAAATATGTGTGTAGCACCAAGCTCCTCGAGACAACCAGGGTTTTTATTCTGTGCAGCCTCGCAGCCCTCAGAGTTTCCCTCATATTTCAGGACGGGGCCTCTGTCAGTTACAGTTCATCACTGTGCTCTGTCTGTTTTTCTAGATGATTTAAAAGGACAGGAAGATGCTTTTTTTATCTGGATCTTTATCTAAAGACAAAAAAATGAGATTTGCATGTTACAGTCCTCACATTTCAAAAAAGGTGTGAGAAACGCATTTCTATTTTGGAAATGAAAAAACTACATCTTTAATATGCAGATAAAATATGTCTATTTCAAAGCGTGGAAGTTAATGTGTCACAAAGAATTCATGTTAAATAAGATGACTGGTACACGCAGTTCTTGCCTCAAAAGCAATTTAATAAGCTAACCAAAACAGACTACAGTTTAGTTGGTTTTGTTTTAAAATGACAATAGATGAAGAAATGCCACTTTAAATGTATTGTTTTTAAAATCTCAATATAAAATCATTTGCTGAAGTCTAGTCTAAAAATGCTTCTCTGTAAAACAAAGAGCAAAAGGGTCCCAAAACAACACAAGCATCTGTATATATAAGTTCTTTGAAAAACGCAAAGGTTTAGTACAATAAACTATAGGAGAAAACCCACAGGATACCATATCATTCTATTCACACCAATTTTTTTGTGATTGAGAAATTTATATATAGGATGTGCATAATACGCACATAACAAAATGGCTTGTTCTTGAGTGTTGAAAAGTTGAATTTAGCCAAGTTAAACTGACTTGGAATCTGATGGGTGTTATCTTTGATCTAATGCAATAAATCAAGTTTAAGAATTTTGAAAAGACCCCCCAAATTGAATCTGTCAGTGTCATTATTTATCAATATTTACCACTTCACTCTGTATAGACCCTGTGCAGCACTTCACAATAAACACTGCACTGGAAATGTACCTTTCGTTTGCACCACAGACAGTTGAAGATTTGTTTGATGAATTAGATGTACATCTTGTCTGTCATACACTCAAGTGCTAGGCTATTTAAGTAATGAAAAGTTCTGGGGCCATTTTAATCTGCTAAAAAGTTTTTCTTGTTCATGTCAAGCAAGGAAAAAAAAAAACCACCATTAAAAATCAACTAAATAATTAGGAAATTTTATTTCATATTAAAACCTAACCAACTGCCTGAATATTTTTAAAGGGATTCAGAAATTATTCCTGAATTACAGTTTTCCTTCTTATTAATGTAATTGATTTAAAAGTAATTACCTTTATGCATTTTTCTATTATACTCTAGTGAGGCTGAGTTATTTAGAAGTTCACCAAAGGTGAAAAAACTTGCATATTCCTTGTATTAAGATTATTTCTAAAAGTGAAAGTAATAGCCTGAGATGTATACCTAAATTGTAAATTTGAAAATTGATTTCAAAAACCTTTCTTAAACTTTAATTTTCTTTTATCTTTTTGAGACAGGGTTTCGCTATGTGGTTCAGGCCAGCCGTGAACTCACACTGTAGCTCAGGCTGTCCTTGAACTTGCAGCAATCCTTCTGCCTCAGCCTCCCAAGTGCTGGGATTATACACATGAGCCACCACTCTCAGCTTTTTTTTTGGTAAACTTTATATAAAATAAATTAGTATTATAATTTGCCAGTTAATAATGGTCCATAATTTAACAGCTGTAAAACAAAATTTTGAGCTGTACTAGTATCTAGTCAGACACAGTAAATATGACTATTTGAAATGTTACAAACCTCGAATATACCTGGAAATGTATTTCAAGTACTAAGTGACCTATTGATCAAATGTCACTTTACAAAGTCTAACTGTACTTAGAAACATCTACCTCATATATCAATAGCATTTGCCTATATACAATGAAAGGACATGTGTCATTCCTAGATAAAAAAAAATTAATGGTGATATTTGGATATTGCATATCCAAAAATGTTCAAGAAATGATTGATATCTTGATGCAAAATAAAAATATCTGAGTTTTGGTTGCAAATCAAGGAGGAATAAAGTACAGAAAAAATATTAAATATATATTTCTATTTTTTTTCACTTTACAGAAGTACCTTAATTTATGAACTTAATTCCATGATTCTGGTCATAAACTGAATTGGTCATGAATCAAATCAAATTCAGTGGTTAGGTTCAATGTTGATCTTATGCGGAAACTTGATTCGGTTCGTGACCAATTTGATTTGCCACCAGAATCATGGAAAGAATTAAGTTTGCGAAAAGAGGTATCACTATATGGGGAAGTTGAGATGGACTGTCAGAATGAATAAATTAGGAGTCATATATGGAGCTAGTAAAGGTGTAATTCTCAGTGTATCTGGATGGGTCATGAAGAGCTGACCTTGTGTACTACAACTGACGCCTTACCCCTTCACCCGTGGCACTGATCTATTGCTCTGTTTCTCAGATTACATGAACCAAGCATGTTTAATTCCCTGCTCCTGTCTTCCATGAGGTGACTGCATTTTGGGCAACTGACAATGGACTGAATTCCACAAAATGATGAACCAAGTTACAGTTTTCATTTTTAAATGTTGAGTATTGGTTATTGCATCTCAGACACAGGAAAGTTGATATAGAAAATTTGTTCCAGAAAAGTGTGTCTGTGAAAAGATTTTTAACTAATGCAATTAAATTTTTGAAGAAATTTTGAATTTATTAATACATGTATGTAGTACATAATGCTTACATTCATTGTGGGAAGTTGGTGCCTGTATACAACACATCTTAATTTCTTTTTTCATTCCCTTTTGCTTTCCTACCTCTTTGCTGGAATCAATCTCTTGATTCCATTTTTCACATTTTTGTACATGTTTGTAATACTTAGCTTTACATTTTATGTGGAAAACACATTTTAAGGATTATTTTGATAAATGGTCTAAAATGCTGTATTGTTTATATAGCACATCTGTGCAATAATTTTTTGAAACAATAAAATTTAATTAATTTTTAACAATTTTACTCATCTCTGAGCAACGGTAATGGGTAAAACTGTTTAGCTCTTAAATTTGGAAACCATCTTTTTTACATCTGATACATATTTATTTCCAAGAAGATGCTGCAACTGTAAAAGTAAGATTCAGACTTACTATTGAAGCTAATAGTAAAAGCAAACTCTGGAAGATTTGACAATATCTAAAGGAAGATCCTGGGTTAAGATTGAAATGTCATTTAAAGTTAGTTTAGGCTACTATTATGAAGTGTAATAGACTGGTTGGGCCTAAGTAAGGGTTTTCTTCTGCATTAACAGCTGCTAACTTTTCACTATTGGTGCGCATTGTTGGAAAGAGTTACCTAACTTGTGGCCCAATGCAAGGGCACTATTCTCACACGACATTCCTTCCTTGCTGTTTGCTCATTTCCCAATGGTTATCCCTACTAGTTTCACTAATTCTGAGCATGGAAAGAATTACTTGAAGATAGGAATGTGGTCCCTAGTGTAATTATTTGCTAGAGATATACCCATCTCACTTGTTCACAAAATAACGGCCACGAATATTGATCCTTGTCATAGAATATCTCATACACCCTTTGGATATGTGAACTGGGGTTATATGTCTTTGGAGATGGTGTAAATATTCAGTCTATAACAAGGTCATCAGAAAATACTAAAAGAATGAATTCCTGGAAGCATGAAATTGAATTGGTCTTGTCAGATAAGAGACCAATTGTCCATGTTTATGTGGGTAGTAACTTATGAAGATAAGGACAAGAATGTAAAATCTTTGGTTTAAAGTCACAACTTCAGTCTCAAAGTGAAAACTGTAGAAAATTGTGGAATATCTAGTAAGTCAACAAAGAATGAATGGTGAACAGCTACATATCAGTGTGATGTGAGGAGCTAATGCAAGCCTCATGGGGTTCAGGAAGAAAGGGACACCCACAGTGTGGCCCCATGACTGAAAAGAGATGCATGAATGAAATCAGGACAGTGGAAGACTTCATGAGGACTTCCTCCCGTTTCCTGAGGGAATAATTTTCTCTCACTTATCCGACAGATGTGAGGGGTATTCTATGACAAACAGCAATAATTCTGGCAGTTATTCTGTGGACAAGTGGGATAGGTATATATCTAGCAATTAATTATACTAGGGACCACATTTCTATCTTCTAATGATTCTTTCCATGCTCAGAATCAACATTTTTATTGTCTTCTGCCTAAACAGCAACCCTCAAGTTGTTATAAAGTAGGGGCATTACCAGTAAGTGTATCTTTGCCACCAAGTAATATTTGATATTAAATTATACCACTGACTTTTCTCCTCCTCTAATGATAATAAAATGACTTGGAATAATTACATGGGCAATTATCTGTTACCATTTCAATTATAGCATTATGAGTTTTGCTTAATTGTCTTCAGTGGGGTTACCAAAAGTCAAGCTCACAAGTGGCACCATACTACATTAACACTGAATACACATTTGGTGTTTTACTCTCAAATCAGTGGGCAATAGTGTGAAGGCCAAAACCCTGGCCCCTTGGGATGACTTTTAATTTCAAAGTGGACCTGAACTTTAGAACCATTGCTCCTATGTTATATAGAGGTGAAAGGGAATAATAAGGCCAACAGATTGCAGATCCTCTTGCACACTATTGGTAGGGAATTCAGAGCTCTGGAATTCGTATAGGTAATAATGAAAGAGCCATGCGAATGCTTAGGCTCTGTATTTTTAAAATTATCTTGACATTTACAGTAAAATTCTGGCAAATACAGTGGAAACGCTCTTCAAATGATCCTTTCTTCAATTTAATATTTAATTGTACAGTGAGAGCAGAACAATCTATAGGTTTACACACACTGTGTGGAAGGTTGTGAAGCTCCACGTGGTTGATAAAGCACTCTTGGGATTAGAAGGTCACCAGCTTTTGTGGAGTTGCAAGTGGTCCAAAGCTTTCAGTGCAGGTGGAGCCGCACTTACATGGCTGATTCTCATCTTCCTTTCTTATACTGTGTCCTCCTTTACCATTCTTTATCCCGTCTATGGGGACACAGTTCCTAATCTGTAATTACTACACATTAAAGCAAAGTCCCCAGATCCTTCCCTTCCTCAGTGGACCATCTACATAAAGTCTTTTCCTATTGTTGGTAATATTGACTATTTTAATATACTCAAAAAAGGTTTTCTTAATTTCTGTACCTTTATTCTCTCTTACCAAGACATCTAAACTTGGGAATTAAGGAAGGGCATGTAAGTTAAAGTGATGCTACATTTGCTCCCCTCAAAAAATAGTCATAATTTTTCTCTATTCTACCACAAATTTCAATCTTCAAACTATTCAGATAATAAAATTTGTTTCATAGTATTAGTTGTCACTGTTATGTACTTATGACATGATTATGTGAGATTTTCCTGTGTAAGGAAAAATGACCTTATATTTATGAAAAGGAAAAATGGGAAAATAGATATTACTTTTTAGTTTATCATGACTATGTACCAGTTTCTACATAGGAAATTTAGGCACTTTCCCATTGCAGGGAAAAAATATTCAACATCTGGAACATGAAAGAGGAGAGGTTTATTTTGGCTTATGGGCTTAGAGAGTCCAGTCCATGTTTGGCTGGCTCCAAGGCAGGAAAGGCATGATGTAAGAAAGTTACTGAACCCATAGTAACCGGAAGCAGAGAGAGGGGAAGAATGGAGGAACCTGAGACAGGAAAACACCTATCCAGGTCGTGCCCCCAGTAACCCACCTTCAACCAGTCCCCACCTCCTACTTGCATATTCAGCTATGGACAAACCCACTGGCAAGCGTAGCGTTCCCATGATGCAATCACTGTCCAAAAGGCCAGCTTGGGAGCTCATGAGACACTAGGAGGAGGTGCATTTTATAACTAAACCATAACAGAAATTGTGGAATTTAAGAAAAATAGAAAGATGATAAAAGTTATTTGAACAATACTTTATGAGAAGCCACATGAACAAAAAACACATATTTCATATATATAATGTAATTAGTATGATATTATTAGTATAATAATAGATATAGTACAATCTATCTATCTATCTCTTTCTCTCTCTATATATATACTCTATTATAGAGAGAAAGGAAGAGAGAGAGGAAGAGAGAAGAGAGAGAGAACTGCTTTGGAGCCTGAATGTCAAGGATAAGGTCATCTGTACCACCTACAGCCATGCGATCTTGAATGAGATACTTTACTTCTGTGTATTATAAGTAAATTGAAAACAATAGAATTAACTACCTCCTAAGGCAATTCTAAGGAATAAATGATTCAGTATATATGAAGGGCTTAACCCAGTGAATGACTAGTGTAGACACTTCATTATCTTATAATCATTTAAGTTCAATTAATAATTTCCACCACAATGTACTTCCTCAATTAGAAATATACTATAAAATAACATGTGGAAACATCAAGAAATATTTTTGTCCTGATTTTGGGATTTGTTGATTTCATTTGAATTTTAGTTTACAAGATTTTTGTTCTGTTTTTTGGTTGTGTTTTGCTTTGGATTCTTAACAAGTGGAAAAACAAAACAACAGAAAAATAATAAGAATGACTGAGCACAGCCTGTTTTTCTAATTTTTGGTTGCAAATTAAAACTACAGAAAAGAGAAAGAAGTTAGCATCAGCTGTTAGATTTTTGGACATATTAGTAATCATTATTAATTATATGTTTAATAGAGAAAAACCTCTTAAAATATTTGATCTGATGATGCAAAATCCATTTCTTATTACCTGTGTTTAGATGTCCCCCGAAGACCTCATGTAATCATAGGTGGGAACTTTACAGAGGTGGCTGAATCTAGAGTGTGTGATTGATTCATGGTGCAATGCTAGGGTTAAGGGTTCTAAAATTAAGGGCAGGTGATTGCAAAATCAGTACACTGATTGGTTTGCACCATCCTAGTCCCAATAGCTTACGTACAATGTAAGGGACAGAAAGTGGCTTCTTAGGTCCTTTACTTGTTTTGCTATCTTCTGCCTGCAATGAACTGTTCCTTTTCTGCCACCCGCCCTGCCTTGGAGCCAGCCGACTATGGTCTGAAACCTCTATCTGTGCACTTAATAAACCTTTCCCCATTTAGCTTTGGGTGTTGGGGATTTTCTCAACAAGAGAAGAGTAACTAAGACAGCATTAGTGGATTATTGGCTACTTTTCACTTTCTAGAGATTTCATTTTTAAACTTAGGAAACTATAAATTATTTATAAATTAAGAAGATTATTTCTTGTACATTTTTTCTCCTTACAAATTTATATCTCCTTAATTGTTCAATATTTGTTTTGCATTTGAAACAGAGTTATCTAGATTGTCTAGTAGGTTCTTCTGTTTACAAAGCCTTGACTTTCTTTTTATTTGTTTGCTAGTTTTTTGAGACAGTCTTGCCATGCAGTTCTGGCTGGCCCTGACCTCACTATGTAGCCCAGATTGACCTTGAATTCATGGAAAGCTACTCACCTCATCCACTCAAATGCTGACATTACAGGTGCATGCCCCATACCTGGCTAACAAAGCCTCAACTTTCATAAGCAGTAGAAGTCTTATGACTAATTTGGTGATGACAGTCCATGTATAAGGGATCTGAATGAGGTATCACATACATTTATGAAAGGGCCAGTGGAGTTATAGATTGAACCAGTCTGAGCTTCTTGCCGGATCCAGTGCTTATGATCAAGAAGTTAGAGTTATCCACCATTTCCTGACCCCCACCCTCCACAGTGCTCAGATAATGAGAAATTCCAATGATGACACTAGCTTGGATCAGATCCTACTCAACTCTTCCAAGAGAAAGATTCCAGGAAACCATTTGTTCTTTTCCTCTCTCATTTATCATCTACTTCAATTTCACATGAAAACAAACAAACAAAAGAAACAAAGAAAAAGAAAAGCAGGAGCCACAGGAGCTGTCCAAAATGTAGTCAAGTGTAGTTCTGACTCAATAAGACATAAATGGCTAGTTCAAATTGAGTACCGCATCCTAAATTTACATTTACTTGGGAGCAGGGAAATTAGCTTGTACTCAAAAGGAAAATCTATAACATAATTAAACAAGTTCTTATTATCTTGCCTTTTAAATTATCTTACTACTTCTACATTGCTCCCTGATTTGGCTTCCTATTATCCTATTTTGGTGTTCATAGAAAATACATTTTGTCGAAGGCCTTTTAAATTTACTCATAAGTTCTATATAAGATTTGAATTACCAAACTATACCTGTTCCAAATCTAAACCCCAGACTATGATCAGTCATAGATGAAGTAGTGATTTTCAGTAGAGTGATTTTTTATTTCAAACATATTTTGTTCAAATAAGAAAATTTACCAGAAGTGGCTTTGTGTCCATGGATAATTTATTTGACATTTATGTCAAATATCGGCAAGAACTGTAGTAATCTTGTAAGTTGGGAAAGTAAAGCAAAATAGGTGTTGACTTTCCATTTCCCAGGGAGGAACCAATAGCATTGCAGTAATTCCAGGTCCTCTACTTCTCTCTTCTTAAATCACATGTGTGCCAGCTGGAGTGTAAGTCACAAAAGAATGCAACCATCAGACCCAGAACATTTTTAATCACAGTCAAAACTAAAAATAGGAATCCTATCAATTTTCTTATCAAGACCTTTATTTAAAGGCAAACCCTAAGAGCAAAATGGAAATTCCATTCAATTCCTTTGTAACAAAAATGACATACTATTCCATTCCCTTTGGATGCATCTCTAAGTAATTGCCCACACAACTGAATGTTGTTACAGGAATATAGCATCTAAGCGTAGCTTAAAGTAGAGAAAGAAATGAATTCCAGTGGTAAACTAGCATATGTTCATCTGAGGAAGGCGTTCAGTAGGGATTCGGCAAGAAATGACATACATGAAACATTTAAAGATGTACTTATCGCCTGGGCACAAGCCTTGAGCAGGGTAAATTGGTTCTCATATACATGGAGGGATGGCACACTATTTAAAAAGAACAGATGTCTCTGTTGTCAAGAAGGCCAGTGTTGCATAGTTCTATAGAAATAATAATAAAGATAATTTGTAATAATTAGGACAGTCCAGCAATGCAACTGTCTGCCTTAGAAAGGTTTTGTACCTTAATCCTTGGAGATGTTTCCGCCAGAGCCAGAAGGCCAACCTGGCCCCTATTCATTATATATCCCTTCAAGTCAAGCTGTTCTATCCTGGAGCCATGGGAATCTGTGATGTATGATGACTGCCATCACCTTCATTTCAGTGCCCTCTAAATGTATGAAAAATTTAAACCAGATATCTGAAATGAAAACCAAAAGTCAATTGAAATCGAAATGTAGTAAAAATCTCTCTTCCTGTGAGAGCTTCCCTGTCAAGTCAAGAAAGAAGAAGTTCCTGAAATCAGTCACACACTAAGCTAGATTTGTGTTCCTGAAACTGGTTGCAAGGAGAGCTGTGGCTTCATGAAAGGTGGTCAGATAATTTGCAAAGTAAGTAAACAAAAGACATCTGATGTTCATCAGATTTTGGAGATAAATAAAGGAGACAAGGATGAGCATAAATTAATCCTGTTTTGCTGAAACTATGACAGCCTTTAACATGTATAGGAAAATGTGAACCTTTAAAGAGAGATACAGAAAGATAATTTGACCAAATTGTTCAAGATTTTTTTGAGAAATAACGTTAACAAGTTTTCAAGCTCTGGCTCCAAATAATCCACTCTGAGGATTGGTAGATGTATTGAAAGGCTGATGCTTATGCTGACATGAGGATCTATACAGTCATGGTGACCAAATTTATCTTTGAGGTAGCACAGAAACTAGGATTTGGATTCCAGGAGGAAGGGAGTGTCAAGAGATCTTACCTTTCACAACAGGACTGATTTGTTTCTAGAAATACGAATGAAGCCAAAAGTATAGTGCAGAATTCAGTATTCAAATGCGAAGTCCATTGGCAAGTGGTACCACTTATAAGAGAGGTTAAGATGGAGATTGACTCATCGAATGAAGTCAAGATCAAAACCAAGGAACTGATACACATTTTATATAATGACAGTCTTGACCGATCATGGTGGAAAAGGAAAATGTTTAAAATTTGAAAGTACTCATCACAGGAAAAATAGGCCCAACCAAGTCTAGGAGTCACTCAAATGTTCTAATGAGATCATGTTTGAACAAAAACCAAAGAAGGTCTTCATTCTTGAAAACCTCGGTGGGTGTTTTAGAGTGTGTTCTAGAGGAAGCTCATTCTGAGTCTGAGATCTATGCAGGGATTGATAGCAGCATTGTCTAGATCAAGGCCAGGGGAAGAATGAAGATTATTGACCAGAGCAGATCGAGAAGTTGCGACTATATCATGTTCCCCACGAAATCATCAAGGGGTTTGGCTAATTCCACTACACACATGGATCCCGGCATTTGGTGCATGTGTCAGAGTTTTGCCATCTAGAGAAAAGGACTTAGACCTCTCTATCACCTTTCTGACCAGCCATTAGCCATGAATTGTTTGCAAGCAGAAGTGTGGCTTTGTCAGAAGCAGTTCTCTTTCACGAGAGCAATTTTAGAACTGGACTCAGGAATAAGTTGTGAACTAGGAGCACAGATAGGTGCTGGGGAAATGAGTGTCTGGAAAACTTTGAGTGTACGTAGGAGGTGCCAGGTCTTTCTCGGACATTTTCCTTACAATCCTTTCAACACTGAAGACACAGATAAGTGGTTAAATAGAGAATAAGCTGGAAGCTTGAGGCTACAGACTGCTAACCCTGGTTCTGTTCTCTTATTGTGTGACCTTGGGTAGATTATATTGTCTCTGGGTGTCTCACTTTACACTTCTACAGAATAAAAATGTTAATGTTATCTAATAAGGCTGTTACGAGGGTTAAAAAGTATAACGTGAGCAACATGTGAAGAATAGTGGCTGTCACCTATATGAGTTAGTAGGTATTCACTAAGAAGTAAAATAAATAAATAAAATGTAATTTGTCTAGCATGACAAGGTCGTATACCTAGGGGATAAGAAAGGTAGGAGTTGAATTCTGAAGTCTAATTACAGAATATGCAAGCCTAAAGCACTATTCCAAACAGCACAGGAACATAGCTTATTATTAAGTGTTAGACTCATAAAAGAGGCTACAACGCCTTCCCTATCACTTAAAAGATGGTGAGAGTCACGGGTTCCTCAGGCAGCTTCCCTAAATCCTGTTCCTGGAATGCAACCTCATTTTGCTTTACTGCATCATGGGAATAATTACAAGACCTATCATAGAGCATTGGATTAATTCTGTCAGGTACAGCGTGCAAACACTATGCGTGGTTGCCACCTTAAAAAGCAGCTGTACTCCTCATCAGGAGATGCTTCCTGCAGGCAAAGCACCCGGAAGACTCGGCAGGTTCATTGCCCCCTACCATGAACTTTTGTGTGTTGGTTTTTTTTTTTTTCCTTGATTCCTACAGCAACATTTTGAACTACTTGCCATTAATATTACCAGAAAATGGCCAAATAAGAGTTTCATACAGCTCACATCAGTCTGTAGCTCCATTTTCAGGTAAGGAAATAGACGAAGTGGACTTAAATGGCCTCTGCATATCTAACCCAGGGCAGGTAGTGGAGGTGGGAGTAGCGTTCAATTTTTACTGTTCCCCAAATGCTTGTTCATTTCATGTTCTTTTTTCAAAATTACAATTAACTTCTTTGCTTTTGCAGAAAGAAAAAGACACAGCAAACCTTTGTCTCAGGAACACTTGAAACACAAATCTTAATGGCTGGAAAAGAATAATTATTGAAAACCTTGTTTCCACCAATTTAAATGTAATATCCCACAATTATTCCATTTCTACTTTTCTAGCCCCAGTGCATTTGAGATAGGTATTTTACAGTTTCTTTTAAATTATATTATTTGACAGCTTTTGAGCCCTTGAAAAAGAAACCTGAGTCAAGTTTGAGCTTTGCCTTCTCGGAGACCTCCCAGCATGAGAAGAAAGGGAGGCTTTTTTATTTGTTTTCTACAGGCCTTGCTGCATCACAAAATCACCACATTGGAGTTCAGCTGGAATCTCTCAGCTTGAGTTGTGCAAGTTACTGTACTGAGCATCAGAGTGTTTGTGAAGAAATTTCTCACCTTTATGATCTCCTTCATTTCTGCCTAATCGTCTAAGACAAGAATAGCAAGCAGTGCCTGAGGGGGAAATTTTCCATTACTATTGAAAAGATAAATGATAGGAAGCAAAATGAACCAGGCTCATTACAATCTCCCAAAAAATAAAAAAAGAAGGCAAATTTTCCTTCAGAAATAATATAATAGGGCTGACAGTTTTAATACTTTCTCATTCAATTGTAGCATTTTATAGCAAGGTTTTCACAACGTGTGATACAAACACTTATAGATGTTTGAAATAACATATGACGCTCAGTATTTTTAACTACATTCCCCTTAGAATATGTTCCCTTCAGAAAAAAAAATCTATTTTTTAACCAATGCTGACTAAATGTGAACAGAAAATTTTATTTAAAGACTGACTAAAAGTGAACAGATAGATTATATTCAAAGGAGCATAATAGTCATTTATTTTGCTGTAGCTGAGTTTTAATCTGTACAATAATGACTGCAATGTCACTTGATAAAACCATGAAAATGCTCTGATTTCTAAGAATGGTTAAAAGCAGAAAGCTCATTTGATGCTTTAAATATCTGACGAGCTGCTAGATGACAGAACTGAAGTGAAGATTGATTTTTTTTTTCAGAGCCAAATACAGTCTACAATAATAAGCCAATTTCTTGATAGTGATTCATTTGAAGAAGCAATTTCTAAACATATTTTCATTAGCTGCTATGAACATTCTTTAGGTTTTACTACTTTGCCATCAACTTGATGGGATGCTAATCCGCTAATTGAGATGGAGCTTTATGACTGGTAAAGCGTGGTAGTTTTACCTCATCATGTTGAGTCCTACCTAGATAAAAGTTATTATTCACATGAAGTCTACTCAATTGAGCAACATATTTTCAAGAGAGGCTGAGCTTGCTTCCCATAAGACTCTATCTTATGAAGGATGTATACCAGCTCTTCTTATTCACAGAGTCACCAGAGGTTGAGAAACATTGGCCCTCTTTCCCTAGGTCAAGCAAGTTAAGTGAGTGTAGAGCAAGCGATGAACAGGCAGAATTTGGAATCATAATAGGAACTACTGCTAGCCTTCATATGATTCAAAGATAAGTTGAGAACTATATTATCAATGTGTAAATATATTGATAGATATAATGTATTTATCAATGCATATGATGGGAAATCTCAATTTTAAAACTAAATGAAACTTGATTCCCTGAGAGATAAACAAATCACAAATATATATGCTAGTCTTCATAGCAACAATGCATATATCTTCTGCTGCCGTTTCCCTTGGTTTGCAAAGGAGGATACATTCTTGACTGAAAAGGTTTTCAGGTGCAAAACCCAGTGTGGACCGCCATCCTGGGGAAGGAGGCCAGAGAGCAGATGCATTCCTTAGCATCCAAATGCCCATAGAATCTCTGATCCTGATGTCTCATTTACCTAAGAGAAATAGATCCACTAAAAATGTAGACTTATGTGCATGCAGAAGGAAAATTAAATATTAAAAAAAAATCACTACTGAGGTTGCACTAATGTGCTCTTGATCTTAGTATTTCTGAACCTTCACTGCATTTCAGTGACCAGGAGTTCATTATTCACCATGGAAGCGCAGTCCGTATTTCAGGGGCTCTTTAAGTTCAGGCTGTCTATGACCATTGCTCATTGATCAGAGGCCACCCCTGCATGAACTCTATTGAAAATGTCGAGTCTCTGTGTGTCAGGACGACTCTCCAGCTGTCCGCAGAACTCTTTAAGCCAGTTTTCCACTCTGGGTTATATAACCCCTGTCATAGTTATTTTTTTGTCCGTTGGACACAATACTCTGCACCCACAAGCTGAGGAACATTTCAGAGCCTGTCCATAGGTTTCTGTCTTTAAGGAAGGAAAGCAAGCCAGAGGAGCACAGCAGGGAAGTTGCTCAGAGCACGGGAGGCAGGAAGAGAGAATCAAAGGAGGATCAAGGAAAGGAAATATAAATAACCTGCTGGTGACACCCCGAGTGACTCTGCTTCTGACCAGCCCCGCCTTCTAATAGCAAGTCAGCTATAATCCAATCACTTTCTAAAAGTCTGGATTTACAGGGACATGTAGATATAAACTCTAACATGCTTATACAATCTAATCTCCATCCAATGATCCTACCTATGATCAGATGAGGGTTTAGGGGACACCTAGATAGAAACAGTTTTCTTAACTGTGCTTGATGTAACTTTGTGATGATTCATGTATGCTGTCTGATTTCCTGTATTTTTTTTAAAAAAGTTTTGTACTCATGTGATAGTAATTGGGTTGTTTGTTAATTTTCCATTGTTAGTCATGATGTCTTGGCTGTAAGATATAGCAATAGCCTGAGATTTACTAATCCTAGGCAGAAAGAAAAGCCTTCTAAACACTACAGCCAAATTACAGGCAGGGTGTGTGATTACTGCAAGCTTTTAAAGAGCTCTGACTTGTAGTTTAAGAATACAATGTACAGTAATAATAACATATAACAATAAAATGAATAATAGTATTTACTGAGTGCTTATTCTGAATCTATGTTAAGTAGGTTAATGATAAGAATTAAATAATATAACTTGCAATTTTATATTGCTTTTCCTAGATAATTTCATTATCTCAATTTTATGGGTGAGATCATTAGAGATTGGAAATCTTAGGTATCTTACACAAGTCATACCATCGTACGTGGAGGAGCTGTTATCAAAACACAAATCTAAACCATTACCCAGTACTTACACGCACACACACACATACACACACATACACTTATTCAGATACATAATGTACCCTCACTGACAACTTGAACATTTGCAATGATAGACTGGCTCCACAACATTGCTTCTCTCCTTGGGTACCATTTCTCTTCCAGTACCTGGGCTAGTAGCACAAACACCACATAGTATTGTACAGGATGATCACCAAGTAGGGTGGTGTTTTTCTTTTCAGCTCTGTGATTCTATATAAACTACGAACTGTGCACCCTACTTGAGTGTATCCTTTTGCAAATTTTTTAAACACCATTGAGTCTCTGTGACTTCACCTGTCAGGAGGGGGAAGAGGGCTCAGATAAATTGGTGGAGAGTTGTCATCAGTAAATTAGAAATAAAATAAAAAAGTACTTACCCGAGGCCCACAAACAAAAAATGATTAGGTGTGACCCTGAATTATTGTCAACAGTCCTGGTAGACTCTCTTAGGCTGGCATGTTTTTCAAAGTGTGTCTTACTTTCCTATGTCAGTATCTAAGTTGTACTGTGGGATGGATCTTCCCTCCTCCAGCTAGGCACATGATCCTGCAGAACCTTTCTGGGTCCAACTAACCTCAAAGCCTCTTCTCATCTCTTTTCCACTCCCATCCTCAGCTACAGATTGATTCAACCTGCGGTCTGTGAGTGCTATAGCAGGTGAGCCCCAACCAAGGCAGAAGCTATTGGGAAAGCACGAAAATTAGTGGATATGGTTAGACTTCCTAATTCTATGGAAAGCTTTGCACAGTGGCAGTATCGTAGCCAGTGAGGTTTATCTGAGGCCCGATTATTGCTAATTGAAAACTATGAAAGAAAAGAAGTTATAATTGGCTGAAGGAAATAAATGAGGAAACAGCGAAAGGAGCTGTCCTTTGTGCTGAGTTTTGAAAACAGATTTATGCCTCCAAGCTCATGGCAGTTATTCTCCAAACTCGCATGTTGATGGTAGTGACAATAGAAACTTAATCTTACTACATTGTTTGACACTGTGGACCTTTGCAAAAGCATCACATTAGATTAAACCATTAAAGTCAATCCCTGTGATTGAATCATGGTGGCTTAATAAGATGAAAGAGGGAGATCTACACATGTGTTCCCACCAGTAGGATCCTTGCCAGAGTCTGAGGCATGATAATTGGATGGTAAGACTCAAGAACTGCGAGGTAAATAAGCTCCTTATCTCCATAAAGTAGCCGTCCTCCAGAGTTTTGGTATAGTAGCAAAAAACTGATTAATACACTTGGGTTGGAAGAATGAGAGGACTATTTCTTGAATGTATGATACAGCGATTTATACATAGTGGCTGGATTAAATCAATGGTTAATGGTAGTCAAATAGCTTAAATTAACAAAATGCACTTCAGTTTGTTGTACATCTCTGGTCTCTAGAACCTATGAATGAAGGCAATTTACAAAATGTCAGAAATAAACAAAAAGACACTGAGTACAGGAAAACACTCTTCCATTTCTCCTCTCTTAAACTCACTCTACTCATCAAACTTGAACCACACTGCAGTAACAAGACTATTACCATAGGGTAAGAGGGCTAGAAAGAGCATTACATTTTTTAGCTTTTTGCTAGATAAGACAATTTTCTTAGTCATTGTATTAAAAAATGCCATGTCAAATTGTTTGGACATTACAGTTTACCAATATCCTGCTCCAAAGAATTTCCTATTAAGATACTGTTGCACACATAACAGTCTGCATACCTAATCAGTCTTTTATTCAGCCCCCAGCTGGCAGCTGACCATTTCTCATATTGTTTTGGACTGTCTGAAAATTCCTGAAGAAATCTAGGCCATTCTGATGTGTGGCCTGTTTTATATGAAAGCAATACAGTCACAAACAAATCATTAAAGGTTGCAAAATGCCTGTTTACATTCTCTTAACACGTTTCATTTGAAGGAGATTAAAAAGTATTTAGGAAGGCACCTCATTTAATTAAACCACGTGATATTATACTTTACTCTCCCAGCAATCAGAGAATGGATGCTAAAAACATCCAGGATGCCTGGAGTTATTCAAGAAGGGAGAAACTGGTGTCGTGCTTAGTACTTAGATGTCTGTGTTTTGAAACTGCTTCAAAGGAATAAAGATCATTCAACTTTCCACAAACAGACTAAAGAAGAGTTCACATAGAGGACCAAATGTATGAACTAGAATTCAAAATTATGGACAAATTTTTAAGCTGAATAACATCTTTCACCCCTAAAAGGAACCCATGTTACAATCTCTGGAACCTGGGAATATCATGTAATGTGGTAAATTCGATTTTGGGTTAGTTCTTTTCCTTGATCTTAATTACTCAGATGTAATCATATTGGGAAAAGATGAGTCAGCCTCAGAAAAGGCAGCAGAATGACAGAAGCAGAGGTAATGATGGTGCTCCTTGATGGTGAATGGAGATGTCCCAAACCCGGGCATAATGGCAGCTTCACTGCAGGGTGAGTAAAGCAAAACAAAACAAAACAGAAGAAGCCAAATCTCCTCTTGGTGCATTTAGAAAGATCTAGTCATGACAACACTTTGACTTTACACTGATAGACCTGACTTGACTTGCCACTTTCAGAACTGTAAATGCATAAATTTGTGCTGCTTTCAGCCAATAATTTTGTATTTCAGTAGGCACTAAAAAAGAATAGAAATGTGAGAAAATACTCATTCCAATGAACTGTATCTAAGTATGTAAATACAAATCTCAATGAGTAGGGCTTGAAAGAGCATTACATTTTTAACTTTTTGCTAAGTATGACAATTTTTTTAGTCATTGTATTATAAAAATGCCATGTCAAATTGGTTAGACATTACAGTTTACCAATCTCCTGCTCCAAAGAGTTTCCTATTAAGATACTGTTGCATACATAACAGTCTGCAATTCACCTGCCCAGCCCTTTTTTGTAGAAAACCATATACAGTATAGCAGGATACCAATAGTTGGTGTGTGGTGAATTTCTGTCGTAGTTTCCCTAACACTTTCACCTCTATTCAAGTATAAATGAGTGTCAGCTCCTAAGGGAAGAATTTCAGAGTAAGTGATGACCTAAATTTCAGGTTTTTCAACAATGCAAAAATCACATAAGTAGATTTTTTTTTTCTGATTTTCCGTAAAAAGGAGTAAGTTGTTATATCACCTTCTAAACCAAATCTATGAATCTCACATACAAACATAGAATCTCATTTTGCCATTGTTAAATTGAACTCCTAGGTAGAAAAATCTATTGAATATTTGTAGGAGATTTTTGTTACTTTTAAAATGAAAAGTACAGAGTGTTTTAACTTTCTACATTAAAAAAATTGATTTATTGAGAAATGTGATATACACACAAAGCTGTACTTATGTTTATGTGTACAATTAAAATCTTTGAAGGTAAGAATACAGCTTGGAATCTCTTCCCAAAACTTATGCCATTAACATAGCCATCTCATGTAAAAATTGCTCCACTCTCTTTATTAATTATTATTGTAATAATAGTAAATAACATAGATCTACTCTTTTAGCAAATCTTTATTGAATATAGTATTGCTTACTATTTATGTCAGATGGTCAGTGTTATGGTTTGTGTCTGGATGTTCCCCCATAGCCTCATTTGGTGATGGGGGTTGTTGGCTTATTGGAGGCAAATGAATCTACAGTTTGTGATTGTCTAGTGCTGGGATTGGGGTTGTCAGTGCTACACCCACACTAGGGCGGTAGCCTTCATACAATATAAGGGAAGAAAAGAAGCTTGCTCCCCCCATTTTGTTCTTGTTGCTTTTGCTGTCCTCCACTGCCTCCGTAAACTGTTTTCCCTCTGCCATGTGCCACCCTGCCTTGGAGCCAGCTGATTATGGACTGAAACCTCCACAAACTGGAAAGTAAATAAATCTTTTCCTCTTTAACTTTGCATGTCAGATATTTTGTACCAACGATGAGAGCAAAGTAACAAAAACAGTCAGTCTCAAAAGTGCAGATTTGTTTTGGTACACTGATTCCGCTGAGTCCAGAACCATGAAGACCTACACCACCCAATAAAAGTGGTGCTAACTGTCCTTATTTACATGATATTCCCTGCAGTCAATGAGGTGGTGTTTAGTTGAAGGAATAAAACACAAATGGCCCCATTTCCTCTAGAAGGTCTTACGTTGACTTGAATCTGCTCACTACACCCACTGTCTCAAGCCGGTCTCTCCTTCACCCCAACACAGAGGACATCTGGACAGCTGCCTAGGAAGCACTATGATTTCCCTCAGCACACCCCATGCACTTCTCCCACAGGTTGGAAGTGCTCTTCTGCTGGGACTTCAGATAGCTGACTCTCTTCTGTATGCTTCAAGCCTCTCAAAATAGGAGCCATGCTTCCTCTGTCACAGAGCCCAGATGATACGCTTCCCATCACATGTAACAACTGAAATTGTGTCATTTGTAGGTTCAATAGTTTATTTTTAGTCTTGCCAATGGGACATAAACTTCTCAGTATCAAAGAACTTTTCAGTTTTATTCATGACTTTTGCACAATGTCTGGATCTGAGCAGATGCTCAATAACTAGGAGAACTAAATGAAAAATTAATGAACACCCATGGGGAGACTGCAAAAGAGCCCCAAGCACATTTTCATTTTACACAACATAATTGGATGGGTAGTTTGTTTGTTACGCCATTTTGATTTAACATAAAACTTCTTGTTTCCAACTTTCTGGGATGTAGAAAATAACAGTCCTTGGTAATCCCTTATTATCCTTGGGGCAACACAAATAACCTTCCTGATTAACAACTCCACTCTATATTTATCTCACTTTTAAATTTTAGGCTCCTCAAGTATTGTGATTAAGTATAAATATCTTTAGTTAGGGAACTATGGAAGAAAGTCAGTCAGCGTTATTATTTTGTTCTTGGATGTTTTTGTTTGGATTTTTTTGCCAATAGTAAGTGGAAATTTCAGCTTCCTTTTGCCTCTTTCTGGTAAAATACTTTTTGGACCACTCAAACTCATTTTGGGTCCTTAAGTCAAGCTCACAAAAAGACCAGCATTACCTGACAAAGTACCATTGGTACCATATTATATCTCAACTTTTTTTTTTTTTTTTTTTTTTTTTTTTTCTCCAGTACCAGGAACCGAACTCACGACCTTGTGCTTGCCAGGCAAGCGCTTTTGCCGCTGAGCTAAATCCCCAGCCCCATATCTCAACTTTTAAAAAAAATTTACAGAAATAAGGAAAAAGAGAAAAGGAAAGAAGAGCATCATATGTTTTGCTAATAAGTTTTATTTTAAAATTTATTTTTGTTATTTCCTCTTCAGTAATATATATTTGTGATACATAATAACTATATTGATTTTAGGGAATTAATACATTTATATACCTCAATTTAATCTTTTCCTTCCCTTCCTTCTAACCTTCTCCAAGATGTAGATGTATACTAATGTCATATAAATAACTTTCTAGGAAAACATAAACTATGTTAGGTAAGTAAACAGTAGCAAAATGTCAAATGAAATCATGTATGTTCAAGAAAATAATGTCATTCAGTTTCCAAGCACTTATTCTTACAAAAACTTCTGAGTGTAGAGAGTTAAATAGGTGAGCTATTTAACCTAGCTAGTCACATATGTCTAGAAATATGTAAACATGTGACTACACAAATTGTTGTAGAGCCTAGAAAAGTGGAAAATTTCTCATTTCATTTTTCAAAATCAATATAACCTTGATAGTGAAATTTAAAGAACAGATCATATGTACATGATTACAAACCAACTTCAATTATCAAGATGCACAGATATGAAGTCATGGAAGGAAAAAGGAAGACTCAGATTAAATTATTTGTTTTCTCTAGATTTTTGTTACTACCTTTGTAAAATTCAGGTTACAACATTTACTTCTAAGTAGTAATTATGAGAAATATATATGGAATAAAACTAGAATTCTGATAAATAAAAGTGGCAAATGAACCTCTGCTGATCTACGATCTATAGTTAGTACTATATGTGTGTCAATGTCCTTCCTTCTAGATAATCACCATTCACAGTTTCCTTTGGATAAATCCACTGACCTTTTACAGCAAGATCATGGCCTGTCCAGCTGGACAGAGGGGGAAGGTTACTTGACAAAATAAGTTTTATCCAATTGTTTCCTTACTTAAGTGTAAAGGAAGACATTTATCTTCAGTGCACAAAAGTGAGTGTCAAGCAGAGGGAATTAGATTTGCATCAAGGCTTATCTCTTTCTAGTCATGCGTCTAAATGTTCTTTGCCCTGGAAGATCCTACTGCCGGTGAGAACAATCCATAGCACTGCATTCAAAATTATAGTCTTCTTAACCTGACTTTGTAGCTCATTTCTAAATCCAGGGCAACCTCATTCTGAAAGGAAAAGCAGTCAAGGTGAGAGGCTCTGAAAATAAATGTGAATCCTTCCTCTTTTTATCTTCTGGCCTTTCCTACATTTAAGATGCTGGTTTTGGGGTTTTATTACACTACTTATCATCAGGACGTTCTGGATGTTAAATTATTTTATGAAAGTCCTTGTGTCACGCTCCTGTATAATATATCATTTTCATAGCCTTTCCTAGGATTTCTCCAACTCTTTTCATTTACTATATTTTGTAGGAGGGTAGAGAGTGTGCAAAGATAGCAAAACACATGACATTGGAAAATACTGAGTGTACCGCAAAGGCATCTTCAGTGTCTTTTACCAAAAGAGAATTGCATGAATATGCTCATTAAATATACTTCTGCAGAAGAAATGAATACCAAGAATAGAGTTCAGAGTTCTTAGTCTGCTTCAGAGTCCAGGCCAAAGGAAAAAGACGCAAATGACAGGCTTTTAGTGCCTTAACCATGGTTCGAGCCAAACAATGTCCAGCGTTTTAAAGAATTAATCATATTTTATCCTTTCAAAAACTCTGTGAAGTCTCTTGTAACATCATCCATAGTAATAGGTGTTTCAAGTGGGTTTGAGAAAGAATAAACACTGCACTCAAACATCTTCCCCAGTCTGTATAATTCTATAGCATCGCATCAACCTTTGCCTATAAGTCCGATTACATCCTGAGTTCCCATGGCAATTCTGACTGTATGAGAAGTACAGAGGGCTCAGCTACCAAACTCCCAAAGTCGTTTCCCTTGTGGTGTCCCTTGGAAGAAATATTTATCCCTGGGATGAGACCCATAGGGACCACCTCGAGTGAATGGGTCTGTATGAAGACCCCAAGAGACAGGGAAACCAGAGAAGTAAGCATTGACAAGAACTTAATTGGAATTCAAGATTAAATGAACAAACAAAAAAGTCACGTGGAAATCAGAGCTGATCCTCCAGACCAGAATTTCAAGAAGCAAATTTTATAGCTGGGAGTTCAAAGGTAAGAAGTGAACAACTAGTGAGATAATACTGTGTTTACGCGTGGTGTAAGAACCTGAGAGAGTGAATAAAATCTAGGAGGTACAATAGACATTGTGAAAGAGAAGGAAACTGCTCAAAAGAGAAGAACAACTGTCAATGGGTCTTTGGTTGATCAGTATTGCATTTCTATATCTGTTTTCATGAGAAGCCACTTTGAAGATATCAGTACGTAATACAACAACCATTGTTAATTCCCTATCACTTTGTTTGTAACTCCGTATTGTCTGTACTGTTCTTTTGATATGTTGTAAAATGTTGTCTGTCTGTTAATGTTTTCCTCCTTTTATTTTTAAAATAAAAAAAAGAAAAAAGAAAAGAACAACTGGGATGAGAGAAAAGAGAAAGGAAAGAAAGGAAAGTACACACACACACACACACACACACAGGATAGCTAACATAGCGGTACTACTGACTTTTGTTTCTCTATTGAAAGGAACAGTTAATGTTTAAGTGTAGGATTAATCTTACATATCTATATTTGTTTATCTGAGTGTCCAAATTGAAGATATCAATATGTAATACAACAACCATTGTTAATTTCCTATTACCTTGTCTGAGAGTCTGAACTGCTTGTATTGTTTTTGTGTTATTTTCTAACTGTATGTGTGTTTCTAAAGATGTTTTCATTCTTTTATCTTTAAAAAAAAAAATTAGCAAAAGTGAGTAAGTCAGAGGTCCCGCGTAAAAACCTTATGCTCTTCTTTAATTCTTCATTTTGGCCTCCCATTGGGAATGTATAGGCCTTTTAATTTTGAAAGCTTAGAAACTGAAGCCATATAGCCTATCAGCCATATGTTAAATAGTGGAGCCCCAACTCAGCCACAGAACCCTAAAATTTCCTCCAGTCAAGGAAGTGTGTACCTCTTGCTTTCAATGCATAGATCACAGGGAGCACTCTGCTGCCATTCATCTGAATGTCAGTCTTATTTGTACTATGGAAATGTAACTGTTCTTTTCCACATAAAGATTGCAATCACTTTGATAAGATACGATCTGATATATACCAGACTTTCTGTACCGACTAAAATTCCAGATGACCCTGAGGATGTCCGTTGGATCCCTCATCCGTTTATCCACTCCTTTCAATCCTTGCCTTGTCTTCGGTATATGTATTTATTATTACACTTTCAAACTCCTGTAAAAGCTCACGACTGTCTTTTGATCGCTCCCCATATTATTTCTATCTGTAACCCCACAAGTTCATCCTCCCATCTACTTTGCACTCAAAAACATCACGCATTGCCAGTATAAATGTATGTAAAAAGAGGTTTTAATACAAAACCACATATAATAAGTACACGTAAATATTACTTTTCTTCTTGTATTTACAAATCTTTATCAAAGTCATGTATAAAAGACTGTCAATAAGAAGAATACTAGGCCTTCTCAGTTTTGGGGACTATCTATGTTATACATAAACATTACCTAGTAGTAGTACATGTAGAGTCCTTTTATTTTCTGAATGAATAATAATTAGAATGTATCGTTTATGTGGTCTTAGAATTATACTATTAAGTGTGTGGCTAGCTTTATTAATTTACTTTGTGAATTTAGCAAAAATCTCCTGTTAACACTTCTATAAACAAAAAATTAAAAGTGTTTGCTTGTATAAATGAAAAATTAAAACTAAAAGTGTTTGCTAGAGTTCATACAGCTGATTTCTGCTCCAGGTCACCTTTGGTAAGCTTTCCAATATACTTAGATTAAAACCATATTGGACCCCTTTGAATACTGGTGTAAGCTATATATTGAGCAGCATGAGAGGGTAATGCTTAAAAGTGTGGAAAGGGACGTTTCTCCACCCTTCCAAGAAGAACAATGCTTTTCTTTCCCCTATGATATTTCCTTTAGTCTAGCTTTCTGTGTCTATACTAATTATCACTAGAGTTTACAAGTGGGTCCAATTAAGATAGGCCCAATAATTGCCCCTTTCACCTTCCTATTAAGTTTCTCTGGGTCATACCTGACCATTGCTCGAAGATCCTGAACTAGTTCCCTTTGCATCTAACCTTATTAAATCAATCCATTTTGAGTACTAAACTATCTAAATCATTACCAAATTACATTATTGATGTTTTTCTTCTGTTCAGTGTTACTTACTCTACATTGCCTATAAATGAAAGTTCAAATTTCCCTACATGCATACCTGTGTATGGTAAATAAATCTAACATTTCCTCCACATTTGTGTGTCAGGGTTTACTAGAGAAACATAAAACACAGGATACACAAATGTACAAGAAATTACAAGTTTGGCTTACAATGGTCAGCCACAGAGTTGGACTAGGAGGCGTGCAGAGGGTATCTGCACGCTGGAGATTGCAGAGCCCAGCCCTGGGCCTGGAGCTCGCTGCAGTGTCCGTGCAAGTCCGTATCAGGACACTGATGGGTCTGTGATGGAATGCTGAAGAGTCTATGACAAAGGCCAGAGAGCCTACACCAGAAGGCTGAAGCGTCCCAGGTGGAAACCAAACAGTCTGCACCAGAAACCAGGAGACGACCAATCTGTGGGCAAAGACTGGAGCTCCTCTGATGAATCAGCAGCCAGTCCTTCCTCAATTTCTTCTTTTTATACAGTGTACCCACTCTGGGAGGAGTGGGGGTCCTCTACACCCACAGCCTCTGCATGCCTTCTTCTTACACAGGCTCAGGATGAATACAAAGTAAACACCCTGGCTCCCTTCTGAGCATAGTTACCCTTCTAAACTTCTCAAACTGACACAATAAACAACATCCCAGAAGGGTAAGGAGATGTTCTTTTCACCCCAAGCCAGAACTGCTGAGTCACTGAGCCGAACCTCTAGACTCCCCAAGTTGACACAATGTATCAACCATAACAACACTGTTTACTTTTATGCATGTTTCTGCTTCTTATTAAATGACTCTTTGTCTTATCCATCCATGCCTCTTGAAAGCTAGGTATCCAAAGGACATTTCACATTCCTTGCTAAATCTTACCAAGTGATGATGCGAGCAACAGCTATTTCTTAACCCTTCAAAGCATTCATTCTTAACTGAGTTACTCCTGAGTTACTCCAATAGAGAATTAAACTAATTATTAGAGGGCAGAAAACTTAGCTATTATCTGTAGATTCCTAAAGTTCTGCCAAATCTTCTTCCTTAGTAATTAATTTTTTCACTTTGTGTAATTTAAATGTAATCTATTTTTCCTCCCTAACAGGGTGATATTTAAAAAGTTGAGAAATGTTCCTCTATACTATAAACATCTACTGTACAAGTTGGCATTCATCATCGATCCATATCTCCTCTACAGAGTCCCATAAATAGATTAAGCACAAATTAAACAACTAACAATTTTTAGTCTAGTTGAGTAGAAACACTAACATTCAAATTAAAGTGCCAAATTGACTGCATATTTTCCTATTTCTAAGAGGAAATAGTAGCAATATTTTTTTTACATTTATGGTATGTTTAGTTTCTTCTCCTTATATTTAATAAATAAAGTGCTGAAATATTGGCAGATGAAGTAATAACAGCAATGTTCTAAATTGAATCTTAGGCAAGAGTGTCACTATGATTGAAATTAGGACAGCTTTGCATAATTCACAGTGGCTTTTTTATGAAACCAAAATGAAAAATCGGAACATGGAGCAGGGAGTTTTAAGCCTTTCTTCTCTTAGTTATTCTGAAATAAGTATAATAAAAAATGTGCACGAGAGAAAATTTTCCATTAAACCGTCGCATAATACTTCAAGGTAAACTCTCCCCTGATTTCTTTTCTTTAATTAGGTGACTAAGGCAAACCTGAGTTGTCAAGGCTCTTACCAAAGGTTCCATGTAACATTGATGCTGGAATCTGCACCTTCCGTACCTCAAAGCTTCTGAGGTTTACACATCACATTTCTTCCCAGACTGGTGTTCATCAGCTTGTGCCTGTGAACATTTGACAGCATCGTGATGCTCCTAAGAACAAGTGCAGGAGTTTACCCTTGTGTGAGTCTATGCATTTCAATTCATCACTTTTCATTCACTTCAACAAACATTCCACTTTGATTTATTTCCACAAACATCACAGTACCTGCCTGTCTGCAAAGCTGACCTCAATCAGCTATTTTATAGGGGAGGCTAGACAGGGAAACTGTCCAGATAAAATTCAATGTTAAAATAATTGAGGCCTCAAGAGGTTGTAAGAGTCCCCTGTGGTCACAGAAGCGAACACAAGACACGGTCTTGATGGCAGTCACATCTGTCTTTTCTGAGGCTTCCCCAGCATGGTCAGTCTCTCAGTTTGACCTATTCGGGTTATAGAATTGTTGTCTCCTCTCCAACTACCCTTAACTTCTGTCTTACTAATAGTCCCTGCTGTCCTAAGTATGTTTCTAATTTTCTTTAATAAGGGTTTGAGCATTTAGCACACTGTTAAAATAAATACACTGTTTAATACTTTTAAAATAAAGAAATAGAATTTAAGATACCACAAAATAGCCTGTGTAAAAAACTGCTCTACTTCTTTCAATCTTTTTTTTTTTTTTTTTGTACAGAAATTGAACTCAGGACCTCACACTTGCCAGGCAGGCACTTGCGCTGCTGAGCTACTTCCCAAGCCCCTCAATTTTTTTGTCTAGATTTTGGCATATTTAAACTTTAAATGAATATTTAGAATATATAATTTTGTTTGGATTTCTTATTAAATAGTTAAGAAACTTGTAGCATTATCAACACTTACATAATTCTGGTTGGATGTAAAGGTATCTGCAGTGAAATAATTAGAACAATATTCTACATACACCAAAAAAAAGATATGTTCACATCCAATATACTGTTCAGAGGTAAGAGCTGAAAAATATACTACTTCAATTTGTTTTTCTCTCATTAGGGAGAGTAAGCCTACGAGACATTTGAAATTTTCTCCTGTGAATTATCAGCTCTGAAACATTGGAGAGTGAGGCCTTCTTGGCTTTCAGGTGGGATAAAGATAGCCGGGTAGAAAGAAGAGATGTGAACTGGTTTTGTGTTTTAGTAACACTTGTTTGTGATGACTAATATTTAGATTTGTTTTGGGGGAACAGGAATGTATACACGGTGCTTCTTGACCTTTTCTACTTCCTTATCCCCTGGCCTCTCTTCTCTTCGTTTCTCCAGATTCCCTGTCTCCAATAGAGTCCGTCTCCTCTCTCCTATCCTCTCCCCTTTAATTTGCTCTTTGAATTATTTTTAGTTTGGGTTTCTTTTATGAGAAACTGCCTATGAGGTTATATCCAAAGAAGTGTACTACTCAAATATAAAACTGACGATTGCTTTATACCCCAATTAGAAAGAGAGATTTTCATGTCTTTATTTGAAAAACATTTATTAAGAATTTCATATGTATCTTAGACAGAAAATAAAGATAAATGAGAGACATTATTCATCACCTCAAGGAGCTCAAAATCAAGTGAAAGAGAACAAAAGTTAGGTGAGAATTTTTGGTTAATAGAATAGGTGTTATGGCATAAATGGGTATGTTTTTAGGGACTTGATGAAGTGGCCTTATGGTTTAGTCTGAAAATATTTTTGACCAGGACTAGAGCATTTAAATAACAGCAGAAACCCCAAAACATTTAGTCTTTTGAGGCTAGAAGATTTTTAGGCAATAAGATTTTTTATAGGATTTAAGTAGCCATACATGTAATGTTTTCCTCTATTTTGGGAACAAATGAAAGATGGGATACTCGTCAGGTTTTTTTGCCACTGTGACCAAATGTCTGAGAAAATCAACCTAGAAAAGGAAAGATTTATTTTGACTAATTGTCTCAAGGGATTCTGTTCACACTCAGCGGGCTCCAAAGTAGATAGGGATGGCAGAAAGGCAGCTCCAGGGAAAGATGCTCACTTCCTGGTGTCTAAGGAACAGAGAGAGGGAACAATCTAGAGACGAAGAGCAGGGGACCAGATGTGTTCTCTGAGGTCACTCCCTCATGTCAAGTTTTCTGTTCCCATCACCTCCAGTAACACCATCAAGCTACAGTCTCCTCAGTGGGATCATTCAATTGATAAAGTTAGAGCTTTAATAATCCAGGAACTCCTTTACTATCAGCTGGCAAGGAAACCGTTAGCATATAAGTCTGGAATATATTTAAAATCCAAGCCTTATCAGAGGAAATAAAAAATGATGGCTAATGTTTCTCAGTAATATGAGTTTTAATAGAGCTTCCAAGGGCCAAAGAATTTCAAAGATAAATATACACTCAAAACATCTTGTCAGGCTGCTATTTAATGCTCTTGCAAGCAACTGACAGTAGCACACCTAACCAAGCTGTTGTGCATGAATGTCTGGTGTTGGAATAACATCATGGCCTGTTCCATGATCTTAGGAGAAGATCAGCCACCACTTCCCAGCTTTCAGAAATTACATGCATAATGTCTAGGACAATGCTTTGTGCCTGTGTCCTCCCTGAAAATCTAATACCAAGTTATGCTCACCTAGAGGAAAGAATAATGCATCTCTTACACAAAATGTTGGAATCACGGTGTTAATTTTTGAATTTTGTTTAATTGTGCATTGTAGGGGAGGAAAAGAGCAGTGTAATAATCTTCTTATAGGTCTCCTGACTCCTTGATGTCCTCAAGTTATAAATTTAACTCTTATTTCCAAAGAACTAAATGATAGCCTATCCTTGGCTAGCCTACTGGGAAGCATTCCTTTCTTTTGCCCAAACCCAAGTGAGCCCCTTGGCAGTTGGCTTATAGAAAAAAATCATGAGCTGTATTTGTATGATCCCTAGGAACTTAACAGTTAAAATTCTATAATACTAAAAGTCAAGAATTGGAAGTTGCTTTACAATATAAAACCAAAACAAGTTCTACTTCTCTGTTCACCTTATCAAATTAACTTTTATATTGAAAGCTGTAGCTCAAAACTATTATCATATATAACCCAGAAAAATACTGAATCTCTTTATACCTCCTTCTAAATTATCCAGAGAAGATTATTTTGCTGTTAAAACATGTATGACCTGAAATTCTATGAAGACTTTTTTCTAAAACCTTCCTCTATTTCTGTCACTGTCATTTGTGAATCAGTCACTGAATGTCTTTCTCACATATATTTTTGGATAAATTAAAGATGGAAACAATCAATTCTCACATGTATTTTTGGATAAATTAGAGATGGAAACAATCAATTCTATATCATTTTGAGTGAAAAATGTCAACACATTTTTTCTTGTGGGTCTCTAATATCTATGTTACAAGAATGTGATGATATTTCTGCTTTTGAAATGGCAGAGAGTTGGCAGTGAATGACATTACTGTCATGTCATTTAAAGAAGAAATGGCCCATTTTGTGAAATTGGAAGAAGAGAATGGTGACCCCTTGACAAATATCATGTCAGTATTATTTTCTCTTCAAATTGTCATTTATTTCAGATCTTTGCTCCCAAAGTCAAAAAAATGAAGAAAGGTATAACTGAGCCTAATCCAACCACATAGTAGGTATGAAATAGGAGAGAGTAGGAAAAAACAGCCTTGAAAAGTTTCCCTGCTCTTATAGAAATAGCCTGACACCATGAAAATGTCACCATGACAATATCAAAAGATCCCTGTTTTCCTGATATTGGTCACTCCAGACTGCCAAAGCAAAGGCTCTGAACTCTGGGAGTATTCCCTTCATAACTTCTACTGGCACCTGCAGTTACTTAAGCTCTGGTCATTGCTGGTCTCCCTTGGGTTTAAGTACATCTTACACTAGTGAAATACACTTTGAGGGAAACCAACATGTCCTAATTGTGAAAATGTTCTTTGACTCAAACATTTTCACTTTTGTACCTTTGGACCTTTCCTCTCCCTGAGTATTCCTGTTGCTTTGTTGCCCTCTTTTCACCCTGCCTCCTTTCCTTAAAGCTTGTACCATAAGACTATCTATGCTCCTGGAAGCACTACCTAACTGTGGCCATGTATGATACTAATGTGAATTTCCTTCCATTGATGGAGAGTATGGTGTCCTACCAATAGCAGATTGTCTTGCCCTGTTTCCAGGCCCAGCACAGGAACACAGTATGCCCAGAATAGTTGTGGTACGGTGACAGAATCCTCATATTCTAAGTTTGGCAGTGAGTTAGGTACTGTGAAGGCACAAAACCTTGAAAACCTCCCAGACATAGGACAGGAGAAGGAGGAAAGCTCTAGACATGGTGGTGCATGCATATAATACCAGCATTAAGGTAGCTCAGGCAGAAGACAGGGAGTTTTAGGCCAGTTTGAGCTACTTAGGGAATTCAAGGTCAACCTAACTACAGAGCCAAACCCTGTCTCAAAATGCCAAGGAAGAAGAAATGAGTAATGAGGAAAGGACTGCCAAAGAAGTACATGCTAAGATGTATAATTCAGCTGATTAAGTGCTTAAGGATGTGGTGATCTCTATAAAATCAGCTTAAGTAGTGGAAGTGTGAAACATTAGTGGCAAAAATATATCTGAAAATGTGAGCCCTGTGTATTAGTCACATTCCCATCACTGGGACAAAGTGGCAGACACTAACAACTTGAAGGGAAGAGGTTTGTTTTGCTCACAGTTTCAGACAGTTAGTCCATGATTGGCTGGCTCCATGGCAGGAGTTTCATGACGGAAGCTGTAGTGGATCAAACCTGCTTGTTAATGGTGGTCAGAAGCAGAGCAGATGAACAACGCTAAAGAGAAAAGAGCCAGGGACCAGATCTAAGCCACATGTTCACATCTCCCCAGCTCTCTCAGACTCAGCCGGAAGTGTGCTTAAGCCCCTGGGATACCTCTCATCCTATCAGGTTCACAGTTACACTTAAAGATCTCAACTTCATTTGACCATATTTATACATTCCATCAGTGACTGAATCAAATGTCTTTATTTGAGACAATAGCCAAATCTTCAAAAATCTCATTAGTTTGAAAATGAAAGGCACTGCTATAATTTTTATTTTACAATCCGTTGTCACACCTTGACTATCTCATCATTAAAATTATTACATTCTTTAATCTGCTAATTTCACAGTCAAATTTATGCACTTATTTTATCTAAGAAAAATTCCATTTCTATTTCAGCAAGAAAAAAATGAAAATTTAATTAAATTCTCATAAGTTATTGGATAAATTGTAGACAGATAATATTATATTGTTTAAAGCAGTAATAAGAAAAAGGGTTTTTACTTCCAGATTTAGGGGGCTGTGAACACACTGAATAGCATGTGCAAATTAAAAAAATAATTTGTTCAAAAGAAAAGTTACTCAGTATTTAAAAAGAAAAAACTCTTTCAATTTCCCTGAAATTAAGATATTTTACCACAGAACAGGAAGTACAGTAAATTTTAGAAAAAAGAATTTTTTCAAGAAATAGCAAAACAAAATGTTAAAATAGTAAATAAAATTACCACCTAACTTCACTTCTAAGTGCACTTACATGGTGTCATATTATAAGTGAACATTAACATACATGGGCATTTTTTTTCTTTCAAACTTCATTAACAAAAATGTTGTTCTGCCTCCTTTGCAGAACTGCTGTGATAATAAAACAAGATTAAGGTTATGAAAACATTATGCAGGTTGTGAAATTTGGATTACAGCAGTGAAATAAAAGAAAGAAAGCACATAGTGACTGATAATCTCATTCCCATAACTATATTAAGGAAGATATTAACTGGAAATTTGGAGGATAAATGTAGAAAAATGTTCTTGGGCAAATCAAGCAAGAGAGTGCATACACAGGAGACATGTCATTCATAGTTGTGCTGAAGACTCGAAATTAGTAAAACCACGCTGATGGGATTTGTTAACAATGAGGCTTTTAGTGTAACCCAGTAATTCTGTTGGACAGTATCTACCCTACACCTATCGACCCTATACCTCCAAAGAAACTGACATGCACAAAACTGCCTATCATATTTTGTATATTGTTGATCAATACACAAAAACTGAAATAATCAAAGAATCTGTTATTAGAGAAACACCTAAATCAATAGTAACATATCAAAAACATGGAATAAAGCACTACTCACAAGTGATAAAATAGGCTTGTATTCACAAATATGATAAATTAATTTCTGAAAAAAATAATGCTACATAACGATAATACCTATGATATAACTAATGTAAAAATTACAAAACCTGAACCATGTACTCTGTGTGTGTCTGCAACAATGGTGATCAAGGCTGTCTCTGCATTAAGGGACTGTATTGAATACACACATCTTCGTGTGGGTGAACAAGGTCAATGACAAAGTCTTTGTAACAGGTTGGGCTCTTTAGAAGTAGACACCAGGACGGAGTTTAGGGACTCAAAGAATGTAGGGAGCCATAACCAACCCAGCAAGGATCTAAGAAGTCAGTATGACTCTCCAAATTTTCCCACACAGGGACCACTAATAAGACTTGTATACCCTCATCCTGTAGTGTCTCTTCCTGCAGGAGGTTCTGTGAAGCACATGGCTTCAGCTTAATCAGCACATAAAAGAGACAATAATTGAAAATTTCAACATGCAAACTTAATGCTTGTATTTTCAGAAAGAAAAATGTTTCCACAGGGCTCAATTGGTAACTAATATATTGTGTTTTCTGGGAAAGATATACAGAATGATACGCATGGGTCCATGTAGGACTTCACAGAAATGGTGAGCCATTTTACTACTGCATTTTAGTATGCCAAGGAAGAAGAAGAAATAAGTAATGAGAAAAGGACTGCAAAAGAAGTACATGCTAAGATGTATAATTCAGCTGATTAAATGCTTAAGGATATGGTGATCTCTGTAAAATCAGCTTAAGTAGTGGAAGGAGACATGTCTCCTTAGCATGTTAAAAGTTATTTCCAAAACATATGCATCAATACTGCAATCACAAAAAAGGTATATTTGCATCCTTATCTACTTGTTTTTAGACATGGGGACCTGCTTAACAGGAATCTGAGAGGAAGTGCAGATAGTACAGCATGGAGGTTCCTTTACAGATGAAGCCCTCAGGTTCAGTCCAAGGGGAACCCCACTGGTTCAGTCCCACTGTGATGTGTGATCATTAACTCAGTGGGTGAGCTTGGCTAAGCACGGGGGACTTCTAGGGAAGCCTGTGATTAACAAAGCAGGTGCATAGCAAATTAAAGGACAACATAACTACACGGTGGAGAAATAGTAGTTTTGCACTGGAGAGGTAAATTTGCATCAGGCTTGGTTCTGGGTAGCTCAGCCCAGTTTTTCCTTTTGGTCAAGACTTTCAAAACCATGGGAAGTAGAAACTGTACTAGTGAGCATAATCAAAAGAAGACTTTCCTGTCTGTATCATATTTATGAATTTGAAACTCAATATTTATAAGATGCTCTCTCAAAAAATTGACTTATAGACTCAATGTGATCTCCATCAAAACTACATAAGCTGTGTTTTCTACAACAGACAAACTGGTTCTCAGATTTATGTGCCAATACAAAAGGTGAGTCTATCCAAAATGAACCTGAAAAGGAACAAAAATGCTGGAATATTTTTACTTCTTGATTTGAACACTTACTGTAAAACTGCAATACCTAAACTGTGATATATCATCTTAAAGATGAATAATAGGGCAACAGAGTAGTGTAGAAAATTTCAAAATACCACATGCAGTTAGCTGTTTTGGACCAAAATGCCAAGATATTTTGGTAGGAAAAAAGGGAAGTCATTTTAAATAAATGTTCCTGAGACAAGAGGTTATCTGTAAAGAGAAACGATAACAACCACAAAATCCTCAAATACCAGCTCACTTATTCAAAACATAATAATGTAAAATAATACATTGCTCTGACCTAAATCCTCAAGTCAAAAAATTTCCAGAAAAAATATAAAAGAATGTTGTTATTGCATCAGGAAAGATGATTTTAGAGGCAGACCCAGAGATGACTAAAAAAATGAATGATCTATTTTACTTTATCAAATTTTAGGGTAAACTCTTCTTTTAGAAGTAAGAACTTCTAAATGAATGGACAAGCCACAAATTTGGAATTTGTTCACAATACATGTGTCTGACAGAACATGGGTATCCTGAATATGAAAAAAAAATCTCTTTTAAATATTAGGTAAATCACGAAAAGGGAAAATATCTGATTCTATTTTGGCATTTGATTATGACGGATTCAAAACTCACCAGACGCCTTTGCTGTGCTACTGATTCACATGTGGGAAAACTGGTGAGAAAGCTCTGGTGATTCCTCTTTGCTACAGAAGGGTCTTTCAAGCCATGGAAAGAGGCTTTCACTTGTGCTTCATTCCCCACTCACCACAGAGCACTTTAGCCCAGGTTCCTCAAAAGTCAACTATTCTAAAACGATTTTCACACTCCTGGCCCATTTATGACATCACTGACCTTGAAATCCAAATCATACTTGGTGCACTGAGGCCTACCCTGATTCTTCAGAGTGACTATACCAAGCTAATGAAAGAAAATGGAGAAGGTATTTGAAACAAACCCTTTACAAAAGAATGGAAATAAGGTCTATATAAATGTTTTCAACATCTTATGTCATCAGGAGAATGTAAATATATTTTGATATCTAACTTTATTTTTCTCAGCTATTTTTTCTATTTCGATATTTATTTTTATTATCACATGTTTGTAATACATAACCAAGATAAGATAAAGGTACATATATGCGCCTAATGCTTCAAATTGAAAAGCTTCTTTCCCCACTCACCATAGACTACTTTACCACAGGTTCCTCAACAGTCAACTATTCTAAAAGATTTTCACACTCCTGGCCCAGTTATGACATCACTGACCTTGAAATCCAAATCTTACTTGGTACCTTGAGGCCTACCCTGATTCTTCAGAGTGACTACACCAAGCTATTGAAAAATTTGAGAAGGTATTTGAAACAAGGGAGAGATATGAAGAAAATTAAGGAAAAAAATTAAAGAATGGTAGAAGGAAGGAAAAAGAAAGGAAAAAAGAAAATAAGGAAGGAAGAAGGGCAGAGAGAGAGGAAAAAAGGAAACAAGGCAAGAAAAAAGGATGAAAGAGCAAGAAAAATACCAAATGTTCAAGATAGGACAATTAGAGCACAGATGTCCTGTGGATAGGAGTCAAAAATCTTACAATCACTTTAGGAAATTACTTGGTGATCTTTTATAACATTGTTCAAACATCTGTCCTATGGCCCAGAAAATTTACCATTAGGTATTTATATAAGAGACTTAAAAATATAAGTTCATAAAAATGTCTGCAAGGATGCTTTACAGCTGCTGTACTCAGAACAACCCCAAATTAGAAATAACCCAATTGCCCATTTACAAAAGAATACATAAACACGTTGTTGTATATTCATGCAATTAAATACTATTCATCAATAAGTAGAAACAACTGTTGAACAAAACAACAGTAAAAAAAAATCTCAAAGTAGGGTTAAAAAAGTAAGATAAAAACAAGTATAAAGTACACTGGTCAGCGTATCTTCCGTTGAAAGCATAACAAACCAAGCTACTGCCGTTATTTGTACCTTTGGCTTTGGATGGCTCACCTTTGTACTAGGATGGGTGCACCCACGGGCCATTCCCAGGCAAGGAACAAGAGTGGTGGGTACTAATGCTGGTCCAACTCTGTAAGAGATGGAATTTCCCTAATGAGAAGAATTGTTTTGTTACATGCTATCTGCCTAACATAAATTCTCTTGGAAATTTTGAACTGTGTTTTCACATTAAGCTCTTTGTAGCCAATATTTCTTTTCTGTTCTCTTCAGAGTAACAGTGACTCATTAGAGTCAGACGTTTTGTACAACATTCTAATGAAAGCATTTGTCACCTATTAGAATGAGTATTTTTAAGAAGACAAGATAACAAGTGTTAGGTTGTGATGGGAAAATACCCTTGCACAGTGTTAGCGAGTATGCAAATTAACACACTGCACGTAGAAAATAATGTGGAAGTTTCAGAAAGAATTAAAAGTAGAACTACTACATGATCAAGCTCACCTACCTCTTCTATAGATACATAGATAGGTAGATAGAGAGATAGATATCTGACTATATATCTATGGATCTCCAAAGAAAGTAAGACAGGTATGTTGAAAGGATATCTGGACTCCCATATTCATAGAAACATTAATCACAATAAGCAAAATGTGGAATCAAGCTAAGTGTCAATCATTTGGTAAAAAGGTGAATATAACATGTTGTATTGCACAATGGGATACTATTTAGTATTTTAAAAGAAGAAAGTTCTGTCATTTGTGACAAAATGGATAAACCTACAGGATATTTTGTTCAGTGTAATAAGCCATATACACAAAGGCAAAAATCAAATGACTTCACTTACATGTGTAATATAAAGCAATGGAAGTAGAGGGCAGAATGGCTATTACTAGGGACTGGGTGTAGGGTAGGGGTGTGCATAGCTAATCCTTTCTTTCACCCTGCTTCCTATAGAACATGATTTAACAAAAGAGCATATTAAAAATTCCATGTTTAAGAAGTTCTAACATTTCCAAAATTATGTGACCTGACTTCAGATTACACTCCAAATACCATGGCACTGGAATAAAAATGGACACACCTGCATCAGAAGAATGGAAAGCCTACTCTTAAACTCACATAGCTATAGCCAGTCAATATTTGATAATGGTGGTAAAAATATGCAATGAAGAAATAACATTTTCAATAAATGGTGCTGGGAAAATTATTTATCCATACACACAAAAGTGAAATTATATCCCTGTCTTTCACGAGCTACAAAATCAGTTTAAAATTGATTGAAGATTTATATAAGACCTAAAACACTGAAACTATTAGAAAAATATCACAGGGGAAATGTTTTGGACAAAACAAAACAAAATCAAGAAACAAACAAAAAAAGACAAATAAGATTATATCAAATTAAAAGGCTTAAACTCTAAACAGGAAGCAACAGAATAAAGAAAAAGTCCACAAAGAAAAAAGAAATATACTCAAACTATACAAGAGTAATCAAAATATATAGTGAATGTTTAATTTTTTTTTAAGAAAAACATGCTACAGTAAAAGACTGATTACCATAGAATTGTGGTTATTTATGTTTGAAGCAGGAGGAAATGTTTTGAGTGTTTTGAGTGGAATTAATGGCAATGTATCTTTCATTCTAATAATATTTATTTAAAGATTACTTGTATTTTTTATCACTCCTCATTGACCAATCTTTGGAGGCAATTTCTGTCAAATAAAAGCACTATCTACCTATGCATCGGACCTGCCCCCATGTGACTGCTAGCTGTTCCCTCAACTCAGAATGACCATGAAACGTATATGTTTTGAATTGATTCAGGACCTCAAGGCAGTCACAATGGCACGAATGGAGACATTTACAGAGGATTTCTAGAACTGCTTCAGAAAGTGGCAATACCGGTGGGGTAAATGTGTTTTCCCTGCTTGTGTGTGTTGCAGGGAGACATTGAAGAGAGGTAATGGCAATGTGTCTTTTACTATATTTTTTAATTTAAACATTTACCCTATGTTTGATCACCCCTGTACCTCTGAGATGGCGTACACACAAAGAATTTTTTTTTAATACCGGAAATCAAACTCACTACATCATGCTCGCTAGGCAGGTGTTGTGCCGCTGAGCTATATCCCCGAGCCACACAAAATTTTTTTTAAAAATCCTCAGTGGCAAGAATATTAATAATCTGATTTTAAGTAAGCAATGTACTCAACTAGGTATTTCTTGAAAGACTGTATACAAATGGCCAACAGGTATGTGAAAACCTTCTCAACAGCATTAATCAACAAGGAGATGTAAGTAAGAATCACAGTGATGTATTAACTCATGTAAGTCAGAATGACTCAGCACAAAGACTAAAGCTCACAAGTGCTGACCAGAATGTGGAGAAAAGGGCGACCTTGTACACTGTGTCTGGAATGCAAGTTAGTGGAGCCATTTTGGAAATTATTATGGGTGTTCCCCAAAAAGTTAATAATAGAACTACCAAAAAATCCAAAAGTCTTACTACTGCATACATACTTATAGGAAATGGAATTAGTATGTTGAAGGGACATGGTTAGGCATAATAGCCAAAAATGGAAATAACTTAAGAGTTCACCAGCCAAAAAAAGGGCACAGAAAATGTGGTAGTCTATTTGGAATAGTGTCTACCATAAAGAAAGATGAAATCCTATTACTTGTGACAAAATGGAGGGAATTGGAGATCACTGTATTAAGTAAAATAAGACAGAAGCAAGAAAGACAATCTTGAATGATTACATTTGCAGAGCTTAAAAAAGTTAATCTCATGGAAATTGTGAGTAGAATGATCATTTCCAGAGGTTAAACGGAGTAGGCTGGGAGCCAGGGAAGAAGTGAGAGAAAACCAAAAGATACCTGTGTATGAAGTTACAGTCAAGAAGTAGATACAAGTTCTGATTTGCTATTGCACAATAAGGTGGCTGCAGCTAAAAGTAATTAACAGACTTCAGAAAAAAGAAAGTATACTAAAAGGCTAAATCATAGTACAATGATAAATGTTTAAGGAAATGCATGTTTAATCCAATGTAAACATCACACAATATATACTTGTACCAAAGATCTCATTATCCCTCACTATGAGCTAACTTTTATATTTTCATGTATCATTTAAAATTCATTTTAGTGGAAAAGTTGAAAAGCAAACAATAAAGTTAGTGAAATAAAATATCACATGGCTGATGGCTGGGGTATATCATTGACCAAGAATAGCACAGAACAAATTTTCTAGTATGATAGACATATTCTGTATCTTTTATTGAGTGGTGATTAGAGGGACTTACACAACAGATCAAATAATTGAAGCTTAACATAAAAAGAGTTGGTGAGAGAAAGATAAAAAAGGGAGAGAAGGGAAAAAGTAACAAAAATAAATAAACAAGAATTTGGAAAAACACATGTCGTAAAGAAAGGAATGAATAAGATTATCTTTATAATATACGGCAAAATAATTTCCAGAGAAAACTTTAAGCTTTTGTCTCCCTTACAAAAACCAATGAAAATAATTTATAAAGCACAAATATGAGAACCAATGTCTACTTAGAAAAATAAATTTCATTTCAATGTACTAGTTATGAAAAGTGGGATTAAATGATAAAGTATAAATGTCAGCTACTTTGTATTACCATGAGCTTTGAGATAATACCATGTTTTAGGGCGATAACTCATGTTCATGACTGTGATAAAGAGTCTAATATAGTTGTATTTGATGTGGGACTTGTCAAGTGGGGAAAGTTTTCACTGGGTACTTCAGTTGGCCTAGCAAAGACTTTGTAGAATTTTCCAAGTAGGCTCCTTATATAAGGAGTTGTTAAAATGGCCAACTACTCTGATACATCTACTGGCAAATAGATGAGTCTAGTATTATAACATCTGTCATACGAGAGATACACAATAAATAGATATATCACAATAAATAGATATATCAGCAAGAGGGAAAGAATTAAAGATAAGGTGATTCAATGGATTTTCTACCATAAAAAGTCATGAACATATTATTTAAAATTTTATTTCATTTTATATTAAAGATAAAAGAACCCAGACATATTAACAACACAGAGACATAAATAAAACTGCATAAAAACAATAAAAGCTCTACAGAATTTTAGACAAGGTCATAGGAAATTAACAATGGCTGTTGTATTACATATTGTTATCTTCAAAAATTAGTTACCCAGAAAAACAAAATAGGCATGTAAGATTGATCAAACAATTAAACATTAACTATTCATTTCCTTAAGATTTTGATTTACTGACTGAAGAAATAGTTACTTTCCTAGGAGCAAGAACTCCAAAATGCTGCAGCAACTATTTATGTATTATAATAATTCTGTGTTACTTTCCAAAGAAAACACGGTCATTTAGTCAGATGACTGTACATTGGATAAAGGGAAATGACCAGATATTTCAGAAACAAAACATTATTTTCTGAGTCCACATTGATGCCCAGACCAACATCAATTTCATGGCCATTATGTTAGAGCTGGGGGTATAAGAGGTCCAGGTAAATATGTAGAGTCATCACTAAATTCAGTTTAGCATCTCACAGGATTCATTGACCCACGGCTTATTTCCTTGTCCTTGACTGTACAATTATTGACATATTTGACACTGGGTTCTCAGCCTATGGCAGTGATGGTGAACCTTTTAGACACCAAGTGCCAAACTGCCACCCAAAGCCATTTATTTTTTGCAAAGTATCAACACTGCAATTAAACCTGAATGCCTAGCGGCTGAGGCGATACTTAGGTGTCTTGGCTCACAAGCCAAGAGAGAGGGCTCTGAGTGGCAGTTACGACACACGTGCTATAGTTTTGTCACTATAGGGTGAGAGATATTATATTAAACTTATTGAACTGCTCCTTTTCTTATTGTGCAAGACTATAAATCAAAATCATCATATCTCATAGTCTGAGGGACTGAATGTCAAAAGAATGACAGATATTATGGGCACAGCTAAAGAGCTAAAGATTTAAAGTAGAGTGACCACATATTTTTTTTGGTCTTTTTTGAGACAGGGTCTCACTATGCAGTTCAGGCTGGCCTTGAGCTCACTTTATAGCCCAGGCTGGTCTCAAATTCACAACTATCTTCCTGCCTCAGCCTCCCAAGTGCTAGGATTACAGGAGTACACCACCACACCCGGCTCAGACAGTGACCACATATTTTCCAGTAATTTTCAATGTTGACCCCTATAGCAATCAGATAAATTCTGGGTGAATCAATAGACTACAAAAAATTCAGCTAGATAGTAGGTGCACTTGTAGCTTTAATGATATGAGAATTCATGTTCCATATATATGTGGCATTTGGCTATTGACTTAGCAAGTCCATTCACTTCAATTCACAGTAATATAGAGGACTTGAAACAGATCACATTCATGTGGAACTGACAATAATATTTTCTCACAGTTTTGCTTTAGGGCTATACTAATGCTTTTCTGTTTCATAATGTATTGTCAATACATCTGGACCATTCATCCATCCTATACAATATCACATTGATCCATTACATAAATAGCCACATTATGGATGAGCAAGAGGCTGTAAGAATGCTAGAAGTCTTGGAAACACATTGGGAGTCAAGCCTTATGAAGTTTCAAACCTCTACTATTTCAGGGACACTTTAAGCATCTCATAATTGAGGATATTCTTGGATATCTTCTCCAATATATATATCAAAGTAGTTTCCTGGGTCATATGCTACAGAGAAAGAATTACAATACCATCAAGACATACCCGCCTGCCAGATGTGAGTGCAGCCTCCACCAAGTGACTTTGCAGCAAGTTTGTGCTCAGATGCAGAAGCCCTGAAGCCTACACCACAAGAAGCAGATGACTTGCATTTTGGAGGATTCACTGGAGGTAAAAGGGTGCATAATTTATGAGAAGTTTGCGTAGGAGAATCAATGAAGATCTCTGTGGCTCTGTAGCAAAACCATACTATGCTTCACAAATATCACCCCTACCAATAAACAGCCCTTGGCATGCTGCTGCATCCTGATAGAAGAAGAAAGGTGACTGGCATCCTAAGTCATGATACAGACTCACCCATTGTGAGATTTATCCTGTGATATCCAATAATTCAAATGTTGCAGTGTTCAGAGCCATCAATCATAGGATTGGAATCGTGCATGCAGGATAAATCCTAGGAGGGCCACAGGAATGAAGAAAATTGTGTGGATGGTGGAATACCAGTCCCCACCACTTCAGAGCACCCCTTTCTCCACTCTCAGCATCATGGGTTTTCTGTATGAGAGGAAACGCAGAGGAATAAGTCCAAGATTAACTCCGTATAAATCTGCTTATCATTCAGGTACCTGAAATAGACAGTGATGTCTTATAACCATATTATGCTTTAGATATTAAAGTACACTGGGGAGAGGACACAGTAAGTGCCACATTCAGCTGGAAGCTGCAGTGACAAAGGACACTTTGGACTTTTTATGGCCAGGGTCTCATGGGTAAGAAAGAGTCACCATTTCTACATGAACAGCTGCAGCACTACTGACCTGAGGTAGACACAATAACCAAGGGCTCAGATACTGGCAGAACGAGTTTGAGTCACTCTACCAAGTCCCCACTGAGAGAAATAAAGGTTACAGCTGAAGGCAAGGAGAGTTTGGAATGGTGGGAGAGCAGGAATGTGATGTCTATTAATTACAGAAGTTGTACAGCACAGGACTGTCTCACTAATATCCGTTGTGTCTCTCCCCTCAAAAAGTAAAGCCCACTGCAATATAGGAGGAGCTTCTCCCCGGATGAAAAGGTACAGATCCAAATGACACAAGAAGTGGGCTGTGGGGGACTTAGCAACTTCTGCTCAGGTCACCTTTCAGGAAGACACTCTGCTCAGAGTGGCCTCAGGCAGAGGGAGAGCCAGCCTGGCTCAACGGAGCACCTATTTCTGCCCAACGTGGAACTCCTCTCACTGGTTTCCATGCTCTAGGGATTCCCGGCAAACTGGTAGTTATTAAACCTCTACCTCAGCCTGCTGACTCTTTTGCTTAATGTTTACTTCTTTATTTTTAATCAGTGATACCCTTAAAGCGACTTTTTAAAATGATCCTATCTCCACGTTGTTCTCTCCTCTACAAAAGGAGGGATGCAAGGGCAAGAAAAGGAATCCCCATGTCTTCAATAGCAGCCAATGCATGTGTAGCTAGAGAGTTCATAGCACAAGCAGAGCAGTCTTTTCCTTCCTCCCTCCCTCCCTGCCTTTCTTCCTTCCTTCCTTCCTTCCTTCCTTCCTTCCTTCCTTCCTTCCTTCCTTCCTTCCTTCCTTCCTTCCTTTCTCCCTTCCTTTCTGTCTTTCTTCCTTTCTATTTCTTTCCTTCCTTGTTTCTTTCTTTCCATCTGCCATCTAATACTTTAGACTACATATAAACGCTGTTTATTTCTTCAAAAGAATTGTAGAAAAATAAAACCAAAAGTAAAATACTGGGAGGATATATTCACAATAAATATACCTACTGTTATGTGAAGCACTACTACTCAAAATATTCCTACAAATCAATTAAAAATGGAAACAACCTATTTAAAAATAATAGGAAGGATAAAACTTCATAAACTTCACGAAAGAAGATATATGAAAGTTAGCAGATAAACAAAATAGGCTTAGCATCAAGAAGTTTGGGAAATTTTAATTTAAAACTGCAGTGAAATGCCACTGCACATACAATGGAATGATTAAAATGAAAAAGCCAGGAACATCAAATGAGATGAGGATGTAGCATAATTTCAACTCTCGTATATTACTGACAGGTATTAAAATGATGTATTCATTTTAGAAAATGGTTTTGTCAGTTTCTTGTAACATTACTCATAGTATATCAAACTATGATCCAGCAGATATGTAGCCCACTTCAAAATATAAATATATAACATAGATGACTTTTGACTACTGATATTTACAGGAGCATTCTTTATAAATAGGCAAAACTAAAAACAACACAAATATCCAGCAACAGAATATGTAAATTATTTTAGTGTATTCATAAAACAATACATTATCAATATTGAAGAGTAAACTATTAGTAAAAGTAATGAATTTATTGACTTCAAAGCACATTCAATACAAAAATGCAATAAAATATGCACTGTATGATTATATGCACACATGCATATAAATTCTAGACTAGGCTGAGCTAATCTGTGATATAATTCATAGCAAACAATGCTGTGAAGCATAGGTTTATCTAAGAAGGAGCATAAGGGGAATTTCTGGGGTGATGAATTCAATCAAGGTGGTGGTTCTGTGGATATACACATGTTGATATTCATCAGGCTGTATGCTTACAATCTGTGTCTTTTCCTATACATAGGACAAGCCTCAATGACTGCCTCCAAACCAAAAATCAAAACAGATGCCATGAAATTTTACGTATTCCATAACATTAAATTAACAGAGAAAAAACAAATAAGAGAAATTGTAAAGATGTATGATAAGAAACATAAATAAAAACAAAGAGATTTGATGGAAGAAGGAGCAAAATATAAAGTAAAAATGACAATATGATGAATTTGAAAAGGATATTGAAAAAGAGGCATAAAAAATAAAGCCTAGATGGCAAAGGATAAATGAAAGTTTCAATACAAAAGTTTGAACAAATGTTGATTTTATTCAGTCTCAAGAGAAGATCAAGAATAGAAGGGGAAAATTAATGACCTGAAGATTGACTATTTTATCCCATCTATTGATCACAGTGTGTATATTATTCCTTGCTCCTGAGACTTTTAAAAACCAATTGGCCTTCATATTTCTTAAAAATTTTGATTCCTGAAGCACAAATACAAATGTGTTGTGATATAATTCAAACCATGATTCTGTAAAAGATACTGATAAGACAGGGTTTTTTTCCAGCCTTTAACCCCTATACAGATTTTAAGCCTATTAAGTAGAGGTAAGAAGCCCCTTCAGTAGAAATGTGGAATAAAAAGGCCTTTGTGCTTATGGAAAATGTATTCTGTGAACATAAAGTCCCATTAGTCAATTTATATGTGTGTGTTTAATTTTTTGATCATGGAATTTCCTTAATATAACAGAAATTCTCCTGAATGAACCTTTCATGGGGGCTGGTACCAGCTAGTATTTGCTGTTAGGAGCAGATTATGCACATTCATTGCAGACTGCTTAGTATCTTGAAGTTGGTCTTGATGAGAGTTTTTATACCATGCAGATTAGCAAGCACTACAAAAAAATAGTTGTCTTTTTTTCTTTCTAGAGAACCTGTTGACCAACACAGCACTGATTGTGTTTTTTACTTTTTGTAACATATTAATTTATTAATTCATTTCATTCAATGGGTATATTTATTCATCATTACAATGTTCTCTCCATGAGAGATCCGGTCTATATTTGACACTACCTCACTTTATACCTTGTTTGGAATAAGTGTCTAGCCGGGAAATCATATGCATGAACACAACACTGGTGAAAATAATAAGGTATATGGGTTACATGATTAGCAAAGCATACAAAAGATGGAAGTAATGGAGCCGGGAGACAAAATCTACTCTGTCCACTGTCTATACTGTCTTTCCAAGAAAACAGTGATCAGCAACTAATTAGACACAGAAACAAAAGATCAAATTGGCCCTCTGTCACAGACATTTGGAACAAATAATATTGCTACTGAGTGATTTCTTATCAATCCAGATGACATATTAATAACATTTATCATGAAGCTATAACATGACCATTTTAAGAACCAATTCGCAGTTATATGGAACTGTGAGACATATTTTCCTATGACACTGAGATTTTTTTTAATAACATAGTGACTAAAATATTGCCTTCTGGAATCTATCTGGAGTATAATCCCACCTATAATAATTTATTGGTTTCCTAGCTATGTAAGTTTGAAATATTCATTCCATTTCTCTAAGCTTTGTTTTCCTCTTTATAAAATTTGTATAAACAATGTAAGAAAATTTCATCAAACTTCTGAACTAGGAAGAAATAATAAGTGTAAATAAATAGTGGAAATAGCAAAACTAGTAGATAATGCTTGTGAATGCTTGTTTTTTTTAAAAAGTTACATGCAGTCTCAGTTTAAAATACAACTAACTTTTATTTCCCACATTAGTAACCAGGTGAGTTATCTATGCAGAACTAATTCGCAGTATTTTCACCTATTAAAAGGATGATGAATGTGGGAAACATTTTGTTTTAATTAACTTGTGTAAAGTACTGTCAGAAAGGAGCTTTCTATAGAAAATGTTAAAAAGACTGAAGGTCTATTAGAGTCTGTGCCAAAGGGGAAAGAGGACCAGAATAAGCCTATGGGTGTTTGCAGTGCTTTCCTTTAGGAGATGATACTGACCTCAACATCTCAGAAACTTGAGATGGAGGAGTGGCTGTGATTGTGTATCAGGAGGAAGCAGCCCTTGGGCCCATCGCGGAGCACAATTCTATAATCAGTAAATATTCCAGGGATGGTTCATTTGCCTTCTAAGATATCTCATAGTGAGGAAGTCTAGAAAATGCCTTGCTCTAAAAACTTAGCATTTGTCATAAATTAGTTTTGTCATATCGGTGGACTCATCAGACTCTCATGCAGTTTCCAAGTGAACATATATTCTCTCCAAAGTATAAATGTCTACACCTGTGTCGTGGAGTGTGTCTGGATGTCCCCTCAAAGCCTCATGCAGTCATGGGGCAGGCTTCTAGTGTTTATGATGGATCCATAGTCCAATGCGGGGAATACGGGTGTGGGAAAAAAAAGAGTCCATCAAAGTAACAGCTAGCAGGAGACAAACTCTCCCAAGGAACGAGATCCATTCTCTTCTGAGGAAAACCTGGTACAGAGCAAGTCCCATTTCTTCGGGTGCCACTGAAGGTGTGAGCCAAAATAACAAACATTTCATTCCTAATGAAACTTTCAGAGGAAAGCTGTAGATAAGTGAAATAGTATCTATTTTTCTACTGAAGTCTAATATGCCTTAAAATAACAAAAGAAGAAACAGAAAGCAGAAGCAAGCACTCATTTTTTTTCCCCTTTCTGGCATTTTATGCATTTTTAAGTTGCATCATTTATTTGGAAAATACTTAGCCGTCATTAAATGGTTCACAGTTACGAACTTGGTTATTTACAGTTTCAAGTGTTTGCTTAGTTGCATTTTTTAATTTAATTAATAAATTACAGCAAGACTTCCTAGGAAAAAGAAAAGAAATATGACATCTGTTAAAATTTACCCCATAAACATGTTACTCTAAAAGACTAAATTAGGTGATACTGATTTTTATTAATTGATTTTTTACATTTTAGCTGGTTAATCTTTCCGACATATATTTTTTTTTTATTTTAAAGATAAAAGGAGGGAAACATTAACAGACATACAACATTTTACAACATATATTTTTAAGCAGAATTACAGAAAAACAATACACTAAAGCTTCCTGAGTATAAATTTATTTAAGTAAGGCCAAATGAAGTTTTTATTGAGTTCTTTTCTTTCCCAGTAACTTAAATATTTAGAGCCACTAATCCTGTTTATTAAAAAATAATTTAAAGTTAATTATCTCTTTATATTGTCTGAGTCTTCATATTTTAGCCAAAAATTATTTTGGCTGAAACTTGAGAAAGTAAAATTGACACCACGCATAAGAGAAAGACAAGGCTGCCACACATTCACAATGGCTGTATAATAAAGATTAATGCTCATCACTGCTTGATGGATTTCAACATGACATTTGGAAGTCAATGTGCCTTCACAGGACTTAATGCAATCAGTTGTCAGGCAAGCACAATGTCCTTAAAAGAGTCACATCATTGTAAAATGTAGAAGCAGAGTTAAGGAATTTTGAAGTAAAGATGTCTTTATAGTTTATTTTTATTAAAAAAATATGCCCAGAATTGGATGCAGAAATATAAGATCATGGAATGGCAGCAATTTAAAAATTCATGTCTTCTTTTCAGTTCCCATAAGTATAAAATGCAGATAAAGAAGAAACTGAGCTGAAAGCATTTCAGGAGGATTAAAGGGAACTGCAAGCATGAACATACCTGACACTGTAGCTAAGACTTTCATTAATTCCTTCATAGCGTGATGTCAGTGTCAGCAAACACATCAATGAATAAATCTGATTCGCTAATTTACATGCTCATATATACACTGCTTTGACCCCCAAAACCAGTCTTTGCCTTTCTGTTGCCTATACTCTGCCTTCCTCTACACACACCTCACGTCCAGGAGCACCAAGCATCACTTACGTTTAAGCTTTAAATAATCTCTTTACTATTTTGCCTTCTGTATCTCAGATGTCAAACCAACAGCCAGTCAGTTTCCAAACAAGACACTTCAGTTACTCTTACCTCCTCTAATGCCTTTCACGACAATTCAACTGAAAACATTACCAACGAAGATGCCTCAAATCTGCCATTTTGCTCTTGTTTTTAGTATAACAGTCTCCTGAGGTATAGTCTCCTCATGAGGTATAGTCTCATGAAGTATAGTCTCCTCATTTCTCACCAGGATTATTGACTCAGCCAAATAATTTACATTCCCTGGTTTTCCTGTTGTTGTCTAGAAGTCCAGACTCTAGAGTAAAAGGGATTTGCCCATGAGGTTTAGCTGAGAAAAATGGCCAAAGACTGGACAGATCCAGAACAAAGCCATAGGGTTCAGTCCCTCGACTTCTGTCAGTCAGACAACTTGGAATTCAACCACAGGCAACCGGAGCATCTCATTGTCCCAAATTACTGTTTCAGGGAAAGGAGAGCTTCGTTGTCATGACAGCTGTATAGTGGACAAGAAAATGGTATGAGTTTCTTCAGATGCTCACTGTGGCCACTGCGTTTGTACACCGACAATATCTCAACCTGCGCCAGACATTCACTGCTCCAGACAGGGAGAGTGTACAATTTGAGCAACAGTTCCACCAAGAACCAGTTAGTAGCGAGGCAGGGCTTTCTCTCAGGAACAGATGCTGAACCAACAATAATCACACACCTACTTGAGCATTTAACATTACTTTCTTAAGGATGGGTTTAATGCTCTTCTGATTTGCAAACTTTCAGTTTCCCTACTCTACCTACAGTTTAAGATGCAAACTCAACTTGCCTGACATAAAACCTATAAAATTTTATTTAATTTTTCTTTGAAGTCATGTCTATCCACTGACTTTCTGCTCCTATGCATTCTATTCGACAATGAGTCTTTCCTCAGAGTTAAAAGTCACACACACACACACACACACACACACACACACCCCACATACATGTGTGTATGTACTCAAAATCATGATACAGTGCACTTCTTTCTATGGTGGTTTCCCTTACCATGCCTCTGCTAAGTTCTGTCTAGCAGACCTGTCCCTTCTTTCTGCCTTTTCTGTCCCTATGAAAAACTCCTATTTCTGAGTGTTTAAGGAAAATATTACCCCTTTTGTGCAAATCTTTGAAAATAATTCTCTTGTTCACATTTGCATAAACTCTGACGTGAGCACTCAATAGTAATAAATGTGCAGTTGGTAGGAAAGAGCTATACATGAGAGCATGGTGTAGAATAGCAATATCCATGTAGATTATTTCTCTTAAGCATGACATTAGGGAAGGTATTTACAGTTTGGGGCCTACTTGGCTTGTCTAGAGCATGTGGATGTTTGTAATTATAGTGATACCCGCCCATCGAAGTGACTTGCTACAATCTAAGGATCTACACACTTCTTTTGGCTTCCGGTCTCTGCTTCCTTGTTTTCATTTGACCTTCCTAGCAACTCTTCTTCAGTTTCCCTTGCTTTTCACCTCTCATTGACTTTATTGTTAAATTCTTCAAGAACCTCAGACTTTGGTCCTAAATGATCTTTTTTGTCTTGTCTACATTTGTTCATGTTTAAAGACTACTACTTACCCCTACTTGGTGGTGATAAGGTGCAAGTTCTTATAACCAGTCAACAACTGTTCAGGGAACTACATTTATTTTATACATGCAGATTTTAGATATGCATGAGAACTCAACAATTCTAAAACAAAACTCTTTCCTTTTCCCACGTTCTCACTTTTAACAGCCAGCCCCTCCTAAGTTCTGCAAACATCCAAAGCGATTCCACATGAAATTTTCACTCTCGAGCATGACTAAACTCCCCAATCTATCACTATTTTCTATTAGCACTTATAAAAATTAAACTTTGCCTCATTCTCAGAATTTCTCATGAGCTCTGATAGACTCATTCCTCACAGCACAACAGACAGAATTTATAAAATATAATGATATTTTCATCATCCTCTTGTTTAAAAGCTCCTGATGGCCTCTGATTATGCTTCCAGGAGCTTCCGGTTGCCTTTCATGCATGATTGGCAGATGTCTAGTTTTTCTACCTTGTTGTTCAGCTAAACACCCAACATAAATTTCCTGTCACGTTTAAAGAAGCAGAAATAAAAGACAGCTTTTGAGACACAGTCTGCCTAGATTTTAATGCCAGCAGTGTCAAATCCTAATGTGGGCAATTTACCTGGCACTTCTCTATGTCAGCTTCCTGAAATATAAAGTGGGAATAAAAATAATAAGAAATAAATAAAAATGAAAATAATTACACAGGAGTTGTTCTGAAGATTGAGAAGGTTAAAGAACATTGCAAACCTTGATAAATTCCTGGCTTATGGCAAACACCAAAAATATGTGTTATAATTATTCATCAATGTTCTAGTTTATTGTCTTCTTATTCCAGAATGTAAAATTTGTAAAATAGGGAATATTCCCTCTCTTCAAGATATTTTTCTATTCTAGAACTTTGTTGATTGCATAGTTAAAATTCAAAAAATATTGCACAATTAATAAACGAACAATGCAGTCAAAGTAAATGAAAGGTAAGTAATATATGTTCAGTTATTCACCATACACACACACGTGTGTGTGTGTGTGTGTGTGTGTGTATGTGTGCACATGGTTTTAATTGATCTCAAGCACAAGAATTTAGGCCTAGAGAAAAGTAATAAGCTACACTGATGCACACATATATTTTTATATGGGACCTCTGCAAAGCATGTTATATCAACTACATTGCTTAATTATCATCATAACCATATGGGATAAATTGTATGTACTTTTATTAAGAAAATTATGTTAAGTAATAATTCAAAGGCTTTACAACATCATAGGTTTAGTATGTTGTACAAGTGAGTCTATAGGAATTCAAATCTATTTTCCCCCTTATCACCAGGCTATAATTTCAATACATTCTATTTATCTTTATAAATCTATTCTGAAGCCCAATGCATAATACATACTGTACTCATTATAATGCTATCCAAAAACACTGAACAGATAAGTACTGTTGACAAAGATCTCCTGGAATTAAAGTGGAAGAGGGAGTTTTCAATAAAATAAAATTGTTTTACAGGTTTAATTATTATTTTGACTAAAGCAAGCACTGAAAGTTCTAGGTATTTGGAGATTCCTGCATCATGCAGATATCATAAACTTGAATCAAAGTTATTTGAGTTCTGTATTATCCTGCTTCTGTCTTCATGGTTCAATTACTGAAGTTATTATTGAAATAATAATTCCATACAGTTCTATCTTAACTGATTAGCAAGTGGGGAGACATATTTTATAATGCAGAAATGCCTAAATCTGAGTCATTGGAAATCATTCTTTCTGGACAAATATGTTCAATTATCCTACATGATTAGAATATTGTCAAGGGTACTTTAATTCTGATATACTTTTCTTCTCTTTATACTTAATCTTTGCAGATCTTCTATTATGGGGTTTAAATATCAAAGATTTCTTTTTACTTGCAGTAGGAGTCTGCAAAAAGAATAATGAAGCTGACACAAAGTCCGCAAAATAGATATTTAAAATTTACAGACCATGTTGAAAACTGTCTTAAATTTCATGCTCTGTAGGGTTTTCTTAAATCTAGAAAATCAAAATTCACATATTTAATAGGCAATGTGAAAGATATTGAAATACCCACCACTTTGATTGGAAAATATTTTCATTGTCTTTGCTGCCAGGAATTTCAGATAATGGTGACTATTTTAATGCATATACTATAATTGTTGCTATATATGGCATAATGGCACTCCTAGAATAAAAGGATTGTTAATATTTCTGTTAATGGGAATTCTCATGCGTCGTTGAAGAAAAGGCAATTTCTATCAAAATGAAAAGCAAAGCTTGTTTAAACATTACAATTGAGAAATGAGGATTTAGAGGGGCAAGAATTCAGGAACAAACACATTTTTTATTTATTTATAAGAGAACCAACTTCTCTAACTCCTCAGTTTTAGTATGTCTTCCAACACTTGGGGCCTTTGCGTGTCTCCCTCATGATGTTTGTCAGGACTACGTGTGGTCCTTTTCCATGCTGACTATATCTAGTTTCTCCTTTTCTCTGTTCAAATTTGTTCCCCACATTTTAAACACAGATGTTTCAGATGAATTTAAAATTGCAATAGAACACAAAGTTGCCATTTTAATCCTTGATTGAATCCACGATGTTTTAGAGGCATTACTACCTCCTGTTTTCAAAACTTCTTGAAAATTTAAATCTAGAGTTATACCTCTCCTACATTTTATGGATAAAACAATAAGGCCTAAGAAGACTTCAGAGAACTGCATCTCCAAATCATCCTCCGTTTCGGCAAAGAAATTTAGGTAAAGATTAAAAAAAAAAAACCACAAATGATCTATTCTTGACTTTCTGATTTTAACAAAGTATGTGTGCACTTTGTTATCTAAGCTATTTACCACCATCAGGTATATTTGATATCATGTATTCCTCTGGCTCCTAACAGTCTTCTATTTTAATTGACATTGTCTGACAGTGGTTCTTTTGATCCTTTTTCTCTCAGAATTCTTTTTCTCTCATGAGACCTTTCCTTCAATATCCCTGTGTGTATGTGTATTTCACTTTCTTCTGGCACTGTTCACATTGCACTACTCTTAGTGGCCTTTTTTCCAGATAGTCTATCTTTCTATTTTAAAGAGAAAAAACAACAACAAAGACAAAAACAAAACAACACAAAAACAATGAAAACGATACAGACTTTCAAAGCAAGCTGATAGGAAATTAACAATGGTTGTTATATTACATATTGTTATCTACAATGAAGTTGCTCAGATTACAGATGTAAAACTGCAAGATTTTTAAAAAATTAAAGAGAATAAAAAGAATAAAATTTTAGAAATGATACAGAGCTTCACTAAACAAGATGGTAGGAATTCAACAATGGTTGTTGTGTTGCATATTCTTATTGTTCACATTACCAGATATAAGCCTGAAAAATTGGTCAAAAAAATTTGAGCGTTAACTGTTCCTTTCAATAAACCAATAAAGATGAGCAGCACAGCCATCTCAGATTTTGAAAGCTCACTTTCCTTATCTCAGTCCCACTCTATCCACATATATATTAGATACATCAAGTAAGACTAAATTTTGGACCCACCTTCTGTCCAAAGCAATTCCTCCTATGTATTATTGCTTAATTGGCACTGTTCATATTGCTATGAAGTATTTTGCATATTTTAATTGAATCAGCAAAACTTGATGGAAGATTTTTCTTCTAAGATCATCTCTAGTAAAACCACTTTTTACTATTTTAAAGTCTAGATTGCTAAAATTGTGATCCAGCAGCTTCTATGCTGAAGTCATTGAAATAAATTTCTTGGAAGCCTGATGGTGTCTCATTCCGTATTTCCAAGGCAGCTTCTCAGGTCTTTTTACTTACACAAAAGATTGATATCTACCTGGAAATTGGCAAGAAGGATTATTACCAAAATAAAATACAAGTGTACCTAAGTGTCTGTCAGGTATATATTCAAGAACTGCTTACACATAGCAAAATCTTATATAAAATGGTGTAGTATTTAAATAATATGCATGCACATACACCCATATAATTTTTAGTCTCTAAATTAACCTTAAGATCTAACATAATATAAATGTTGTGTGAATAGTTTTTACATTATGTTAAGGTATAACAGGAAAAATATCTGCACAAGTTAAATATAGATGCAATTTTTCAACTATTTTTAATATACAAATGATTGAATAGATGGCTATAAAACCCACAGGTTGACTGAATTTCTAGACCAGATTTTAAATACACTTTGTTCAGATCCTCACGGTCATACTGACCCCTTCTCCAAGGACACTGAATCTTCTTTCTGAAAACCACTGCACTTCTGGTAATCCAGCAATCAAAAATGTAAGTGTGCTGTAATAGAAACCTGCAAGTCTCTACCCCAACTTACATATAGTATGTATTATAATGGGTTGATTCTTTCCACTAACTTTCAGGTTGTCAAATACTGTCTCATTGGAACATGTGAAAAATTTTGTGTCAAAAACGGACAGGTCCTATCTAAAATAAGAAAAGCATGTGCATACAGACACACACAATTAGACATACAAAAACATGCAATTTGTAACAGTTGAAAGTCTACTTCTACTTTAGATTTTTCTTTGTCTTATTTTGTTTGTTTTTATGTCATATTTCCCCATCCATGTAAATCTCTCACGAGCACACTTTCTGATAATTTAAAAAGGCTTTCAAATACTAGCCAGAATAAGGGTGCATGAAACTACAGTGTGAAATCTTCAGCCCATCTGGCTCCAAGGAATATGGCATATGATAGGCAGGACCTAGTGGGTATTACACTACATAGTTTATATAACTGATTTTAAAATACTGAAATAATGCTTACTATAGCTTGGATTATAAATGTTCCCTCCAAATCCCTGTGCTAATGGTGTGTTCACAAGCCTATAGTGCAATTGGGTAATGGAGGAAAGTTTAGGAGGTGGAGCCTAGGGAGGAAGGATGTCATTGGTTGTGTATCCTTAAAGGTCAGTCTCTTCCTCTTGCTCTTTGCTTCCCAGCCACCATGAGGAGAGCAGCTTCCTCAGCCATGTGCTCTCCTCATCTTGCTACCACACAACAGACCCAATGACGGGGGACCAAAAGACTATGAATTGAGTCCTCTGAAACCATAAGCCAGTGAACTTTTCTTCCTTATTAGTTTGTTATCTCAGCATTTCATTACATTTGGTCCTTTAATTATTTCAAAGTTAGTGCATTAATCACTCCATTGAATAGTTCTTAAGATAGCTTGTGAGCTGGAAGTATGTAATCTCATTATTATCAACACCTTCATCATCATCACCTTCTCATCTGGATGAGCTCTAAATCTTGGGACATGACTGCGGTCCCAGTAAAATGACTTAGAAGATACATGTGTCCTTTTTTGTATATATATCTGCATGTGCATATTTTTCTATTTGACCCATATTTTAATAGTCTATGAGAAAGCCTTGTGCCTTTGCTTGTGCTCACTACTAACAATGAATGAAGCTGACTCAGATCTTTCTCTTTGCTCATGATTAAATAAATGTCTGAGTAAGAGAGAATAGAAATCCCACACACGTCAGTGTTCATGTTAATATTATTTGATTTCCTCCTTGACAAAGTCAGTTTCGGAATACTTCTCAACATTCTTCTCCAGACACTTATCTCACAATATCCAAGCTAGAAATTTAGAGGCATGCGTTTTCCCTGCTTTTTCTTTTTGTTTTCAGAACTTGGGATTGGACTTGGATTTATTGATTGTACCACTGAGGTACATTCCCAGTCCATTTAAAAAAAAACTTCTGAGACACTCTCATTAGGTTCTCCAGGTGGGATTCAAGCTTCAGATCCTCCTACCACAACTTTCTTTACTGCAGAGAGTACCAGCATCCAACTAGAAGAATACTTCTTTGTATGGGTGCAGTGAGGTTTGGATTAGCATTTACTGTATTTCATAGGTCTAGATGACATTGGCCCTCATTGGATCTCTTTGTCATGCATAGTTGCATAACTCTGCTTCTATAATTGATTCTGGAGGACAGAAAGCTGACCATTCAGTTTGGGATTTTGAAGTACATGAAGTTGAAAATTGAGTTTGGATCCAGATTGGACTGAGATTTGAACATTACACTGAAGAATATGGTTTTAATATCTGTCACGAGTACTTTAATTCCATGTAGGCAATAGAAAACCACCATGGGAGAACAGCATTTTCATAATAGTGGGGTAATGAGCTTTGAAAATTCATTTCCCCTTAAAAGAAATGCTAACACTGCCGAGAAATTGTCGAAGCCAACTTTTTCACAAGTGTGGAAACTAACCAAAAGTTTGAAACAGGCTGGGAGTGTGCGTTATGAAAAGCAATGGAACCTGGGTGAGAACAGCAAAATGTGTGGTAATGATCATGCCCATTCTCGTCACATTTTCTTTAGCTCTTGGTACAGCTTGTGTCTAGATGAAACTCAAAGCTTCATGTGCTCATGTGTGGGGCTTTTAGGGGCTGGCTGGATCTAGAGTGTGTGATGCTGGGATTAAGGGTGCCCCACCCTGGGTATGAATGCTACCTACCCTCAGTATGTGTAGCCTGGACAGAATACAAGGGTTAGAAAGAAGGCTTGGTGTTTCACTACTTTGCTCCCTTCTGCCTACCCTGCTTTGCCAGGAACTACTTCTCTTCTGCAATGACCCTCTGCCATGACCCCCAGCCTTTAATTCCAACAACTGGAGACTGAAATCTCTGCAAACTGTGAGCTGGAATAGACCTTCCCTCCTTTAACTTTGAATACAGGGTACTTTATTTCAGCACAAGAAAGGTAACAAAGACAGCTCTGTAGTAGTCTCTAAAACCAGCAGTCCCACAGCCATGGTATCTTTGAAAACCAGCACACTGTCAACTCCCTCTTGACCAGAACGGTTTCAGAATTCCTCATAGAGCTACTCTCCAGGGAATTGTCACTATGTGCCAGTGTGGCAGCTTTGTGGAAAAGCCTCACTTTCAGGGCTTGACATTCTTTGACATCTGTCATGATTCTAGAGATCTAGAATCTATGCCTATGTACAAACGTGTGCATGCCCCAAGAAGAATATATTTTCTGATATTTCCTGACCTTGAGTGCCTTCACAAATGAAATTAAGGCTGAGGTAGACTTGTAATTTTCCAGTGTTAAAGATATTCCTAAACATACACACAGCTACCCTGCAAAAGGTTCAGGGCATTTATAAAAGTTTCCATGTAATTATTAGTGAAGGACTAAGGGAATGAAGCAGACTTCTAAGGTCACACATGACAGAGAATATAAACAGTACAGGAATCATCAAGGAATATCAATAAAGAGACAAATGGCATTAAGTCCAGCAATGAACAAACAGTAAAAGTAGCAAACATCTGATGGTATGCCACATTTCTCGATTTGTTATATTTTAAACATCCAGTGTTTTTAACAATACTACATGATATGCGAAGAAATTCAACTTAAAATGCTACAATCTTAGAACTTTCTACACCTAGAAAAAAAAACTGAAGGAAAACAAAACAGATCTTAAGATGTATGTGAAATAACGCCAAACACATCACTCTACAGATGGGCCCTATATCAGTACCACATGGCTTCACTGACACATTCAAACATTTGAAGGAAGGTTAATAGCAGTTCTAATCGAGCCTTACAAAAAATGGTAGTTGGGTAGGACCATGGTCCTTAACTCATACTAGGAGGCCAATATTGCTTTGACATCACAATCAGATAAAGATGTCACAACAAAACTATAGCCCAATATACCATATAGATATTGGTTAAAAAAAATTTCACCAGTGTAAAGTTGATACACTGAGTCAAGTTGAGAAGTGTAGAACCTTAACTAAATGACCTGGCAAGGGCCTCAGGTCCTTATTTTGTGAACACCCTCATCCTGTGCAACAGGAGGGCACTGAGATGGGGTGAGGGCTCTACCCGCTCTAGGGTGCGGAGCCTGCTTACAATATAAGGGTGGAAAAGAGGGTCTTGCTCCCCTTTCTTGCTTTCTGCTTTTGCTGTCTTCTGCCATCGTGCACTTCTGCCCCTCATCATTCCTCCTTGTCCACGAGCCAGATGACTGCGGACTCAAACCTCCACAAATTCTGAGATAAATGAACCTTTCCTTTGTTGATTTTAGGCAGCACGCATTTTGTCTCAGCAAGAGAGAAAAGTAACCAAGACAAGCAACATATGAATAACTCATACCCATGAAATATAAAATAAATTATACATCATAACAAAATGTACTTTGTCTCAATAACACAAGATTTTTCAATACTCTGAAACCCATCAATATAATACATAATATAAATAATGCACAAAATGTAATCATCTCATTAGAACCTGAAAAAGCATTTCAGAATATACAAGAAACTCTCTTCTTAAAAATGCTGAAAGACATGAATATCAGAAAGGAATTTGAACTTCATAGCGGGCATGAATAAAACACCCAGAGCTAACAAATCAGCAGTGAAAGACTAAATGTCATCTTTACAAGATAAGGAAAATGACAAAGGAGTTTTACCCTGACTTTCAACCTTGTACTGAAACTCCTAGCACAAGTAATTAGGGAAGGAAAATAATTTTCTTCACCCAGATTAAAAAGATGGAACTAAGTGTGTTTATTTTATATTATTATTATTGCAGTACTGAGCAAATGCTCCACCATGGAGCTACACTTCCAGCCACATCATTATTTGTAAATGACAACCTGCATGCAAAAATCCCATGAAATTTAAAAAAGAGAACTAATAAACTAGATCAATATATTTGGTACACTAAAATTCAATACACTAAAAAGCCCTAGAGAAATATGGATACTAGCAATGAACAATCTAAAACTAAAAATTTAATTCTAAATCAGACAAAATTATCTGAATTATTGAAAAAGTTACAGAGCACTGAATACTAAATTACTTAGAAAAAGTTAGCAAAATATTTACAGATTTTTTTTGAGACAGGTTCTTGCTATGTATTCCAGGCTTATTATGTGGCTCAAGGTGTCCTTGAACTCATATCACTCCTCCTGCCTCAGCCTCCTGAGTGTTGGGATTACAGCTGTACATCCCTGTGCTCTTCAAGAAGTTCAAGATTTGTATTCTGAGAACAGTGATGCATTCCTGAAAAAAGGAAAGAAATATAAATAAAAGGAAAGACAACTCTGGTTTATGCACTGGAAAGCTTACGGTTAATATAAGACAATTCCCATATTAATGAAAATCTTTCACATATTTCAATTAAAATTCCCAAATGATTGCTTATATAATTGACAAAGTGACTAAAATTCATCTATGAGAACAATGATGTAAGTAGTAAGACCAATACTGAAAAAGAAGAGCAGAGTTGGAGACTCACTATTCCTGATTTCAGTAATTACAGGAAAGCTACATTAATCAGTCCTCTGCAGCACTGAAATAAAGAACACATACCAGTAAGTAGAACTGGCAGCCCCACAGTAAACCTTTGCGTTAAACTGATATTGACAACTGTGCCAGGATCATTAATACAGAAAGCATGTTCTTTGAACAAATAGGCCTGAGGCTATTGGATGTCCACATACTAACAAATAAAATTGGACATCTACATTATACTACATGTAGGACATATCTCAAAAATCCACCAGAGACTTAAAGCTACAAAACAACAGGAAATATTCGTGATTTTCATTTAAAAATGGTGTCTTTAATATAACAAGCGTACAAGTGACAAAATAAAACAGATGTCATTTCATCAAAATTTTTTAAATATGCATGAAAAGATAACATTAAGAAGTTGAAATAACAACACATAAAGTGAGATTAAATACTTACAGAACATATATCTACTAAAACAATTATATCTAGAATTTAGAACAAAACAAAACATTAGAAGATATGTGAAGAAATGGAAATTTTACTGATGTAGCCTAACTTTATCTAGATTGAGAAATGAATAAAACAAAACAATACTAAACTTTTACAAATCAAAATAAGATAAATCAATATAAACATTTCTTCAAAGATAATACACAAGTGTCACATTGACACATGAAAATTATTCAAAGTTGTAAGTCTTTAGGCATATTCAAAGCAAAACAATGAATGCCCTTTTTTTTTTGGTTTTTGTTTTTATCTTTTGTGTGTGTGTCTTTCTGAGACAGGATTTGCTATGCAGTTCGGACTGGCCTTGACTTTACTTTGTAGCCCAGGCTGATCTTGAACTTGCAAGGATCCTCCTGTCTCAGCCTCCCAAGTGCTACGATTACAGGTATGCACCACCACTGCTGGCCTGAATTTCCCTTTCTTTTTCAGTACTGGAATTTGAACGCAAGGCCTTCACCCAAAGCTGTATCAGCAGACCTTCTTTCATTTTTCTTGCCTTGATACAGGGTCTTCTAAATAACTAAATTGCCCGAGCTGGGCCTAAACATATAATCCTCCTCCTTCCACCTCCCAGAGCTTTGGCATTACAGGAATGTAGCACCACCTATGACATAAGATAAACTTTCTCATACACTATCAAGGTGAAAGCATTTTTTTTTAATTAGACAATAAAAAGTGTTGGTAGTGAGGGTATGAAGATAATTTCAAATGTTATATTTGCACTGAAAGTTGTCCATGTCTTAAGCCTAGGGTCACACAGGCCAGTGGTTCCATTACTAGGTTCGTAACCAAGGCAGTGTTAAATATATGTCTACCAAGCTGATGAGTGGTAAATAAATGTTATATGTAATAGTAGAATACTACTGAGCCATAAAAAAGCATGAGGTGTTGACTTCTACTACAAAAATGGATCTCGCAACCAGCATGCCAAGTAAAAGAATCCAGATACAAAAATACACACACTGTATGATTTTATTTCAGTAAAATGTCTAGAACATAAAAGACCACTGTGATGGGAAATATACTCGCTTGCCAGAGTACTAGTGTGTGAGTAATGGGCAGTGCATGTTAATGGGTTTGGACATCTTCTCGGAGTCATAAAAATGTTCTGAAATTACTGTATAGAGTAGAGGTGATTGCATAACCTTATGAATACAATAAAAGAATTGAATGATGAATTAAAATGGTGAATTTTATATCCTCATTAAAACTAATGTGTGGAACTATAATGGTGAATAGCTGAGCTTCAATACCAGTCTCCTGTATTCATGTACCTGAAATATACAAGTATGCAATCCAATGTTCTATATCAAGTGGAAGGAATTAATATTGGGCTAAAAACAGAGTTAGCTGGCATTGTAATTTTACAGCAGTGACACTGGCCACTTACTCTGCACCAGGCGGTTTGTGAAAGTGTATTACCTCATTTACATACAGAAATCAGATTAGCAGTGGGTAGGGCTGGTGGTAATATCCGTAAGGTGAGAATCAGAAATCCAAAGTAATAGATAATTATGTGTATTTGTGAATGTGTGCATGCGTGTGTAAACAGTTGTTTTAAATATTCTAAATTTAGACGGTATTGATGGTTGCACAATCTTTTAAATATTCCGAAAATCACTGGATTATATAGTTTCACAATCAAATTTCATAGTATATGGCTTATACCTTGATATAACTACACCACTAAAAAAGAGAAGAATCAAACACTTTTGATTTCCAGTCATAAATATTGTAAAGTCAGAATAACAATTGGTATTTCCTGAAGATTTAGTATACGCAGCAATTGTGTTATGACCTTTATCATACTTGACCATTACCTGACCCTCTAGGAATCAATCCTAACATTAACATCTTGGGCATCTTTAGTGTACAGAGGAGAGAAATATAATATTTGCATAGTTCATAGTTTTCCTAAGGAGAAATAGTGCTAGTGACAGGGTCGATGTCTATCCCTGATAACTCTCCACAACTCAAGCTTCCAATCTCAAAACTACGTCTGTGTACATGTGAAGCTTTCTCACTGCGGTATTGCTCAGTCATCCCGGTGCACTGATGCACACTCCAACTGCAAGCTGGGCAGCATCACCCTGCATGGCACCTTCATTTCTTCCTCTCAGGCCACAGCCACTGCCAGGGCTCTCTGGCAATTCTGACATTGCGTTGGTTTGCTGTGTTTGTTGTGCAGTTCAGTTTTGTGTGAAGTCTTACAGTATGGCGTTGTCACAGACCTTCCTTGTGATTTCACAGAAGTCTCTTGAATGGAAAAGCATCTAACCACTTGAGCGAACCCAAGGAAAAAGAAGATGCATGGTGGAGTTGCTTAGGGGTGGAGCCACTCACTTGGCACTAGGTTGCTAACAAGTGCAAAGTGGTAGTCCTTTGCGGGGACTGAGAAGGTCCTCCTCCTGTTCCGCCATGTAAAGTTGCATCTATAATCACAATATCTTTTTCAATCTTTGCCCATTCACTCATTTCTTAACAGAAGAGAACTATATTACCTTATTGATCACTTGCAGCTAGATTTTAGTGATTTTAATTTTGAAGGAGCAAACCAATTCCACAGAGATCTCCTCAGGGAAAAAGAATATTGAGAGGACTAATTATCAGAACCAAAGTAAAAAAAAATTAATAAGTGATTTGATTTGTATAATGATTTTGAAATGGGAAAGTGAAGATTGTTGAAGTTTCAAGCATTAAAATAGCCCATAATTCTACTGAGACAATTGCTTTTTTGTTTAGGAGTTATATAACTTTCTCCTGCAGTTTTAGATGGATTGGCTATATTTATCAAGCTAGTTAGTGCGTAGAAATGAAATTATAGAGCTTCCTATTTTCCTCCTAAGCTAGTTTCTAACATTGTTTCTTTATGCTAATTTTTGAGGTCAGTACATTACTTTTAGCCAACTTAGTATCCAGACCAGCATATTTTAAAGGGTCACAGTATTAACAGAAAATTATTGGATATATTTAAGTATTCTTTAACAACATTAAACTGCTCTTACTCCTAATGTGTGAAAATGAAACTGGTCTCACTCATTCCAGGCTATTCTCTGCTCAGTCAGAATAAGTAAACATAGTTGAATCTGAATCAGACCATGAGATTTTCCAGTCTCAAATATTTTAAGGACTCCCTGAGGCTTATGAAATGAAACCCAGGGGCTGGGGACATAGCTCAGTGGCACAGCACGTGCCTGGCAGTTGTAAGGTTCTGAGTTCAATTCCTGGTACCAAAATAAGTAAATAAATTAATTAAAGTAAATAAAATGAAGCTAATATTGAGAATAAGGCAAAAAATGATGTCCACCATCTTTCTTTGTCTGTTCTCCAATATACAAAATAAAGTGAAACATATGGATGAAATCACACATTACTACTTTGTGGTCCATTTCAGCTGCCAACTTTCTCCATAATGATCAACCATATCCAGTTTCTTACTGTTCATAGGCATAAGCCTTTGTGTCTGGTAAAATCTATTCTGTCTTCCGGGGGGCCTTCTTCTGTTCTGTGACACCCCCACAGATTACCGGCCCTCTTCTCTACATTCATAGATGCACAGTAAAGGTTTAGAATACATATCTCTCTTGCAAAACTTTTCTGACTGCTATACATTGTGGATCATACCTTTATCACTGCCAGCACTAAAACTCAAGCTCACAGTTTATGCAAGGATCTTCCTCTTACTTACTAGTGATATGAACTCAGATAACTTAATTAACGTTGAGATTCACTTCATTAAGTGATGAGGATCATAATAATACCTACCAGTAATAGATGTTAGGAACATTTATTGATATACCACAGGTAAATTTCTAAACACTCATTGTACCCAGAACCAAAGAAATTAGTAACAATGTTATTCTCACTATTACTATTGTCACTGTCCTACTTCCCTTCCTCCCCACTACCTCCAAAAGACCTTAGCATCCTGAGGAGTGGAAAACATCTAAGGTGGCACCTAGTAGGTTTGCCTAACTTCATGCTACACAGATAATTGAGAACATGAGAATTTATAGTGATTCAGCCTCTTTGTATTTCCCAGCAGCTTTGGCTTTTAATGACACAGGCAACAGTGCGTGCGTCCAAGTCTCATGACTTCATATTGGCATAGATTTTAACAAAAGTCAATGACAGATATGATCTGTATGTACCCTAGGTAATAGTCACCACAAAATAAAATCCATAGAAATGAAAGATAGGGTCATAAGTGCACTGGCTAGCCATACTACAGAGAAGATCTGCAGAAGAGCTTGAGAAGGATGTGAATGAGATTAGCTGGTTAGGACGCACACACCAGAACAACCACAGACTGAGCACTTTAAGTGAGAATTTTCTTCTCTCATTGTTCTTGAAGCTGGAAGTCTAAGATTAAGGTGCTCAAAGCATGGGTTTCTTCGGAGGCTTCTCTTTTGGCATTACGGGTGGCAAACTCCTGCTGTCTCTTCCACCCTCTGTTCCTCTCAGCGGGTCCACAGAGGTGTTTGTGAAGATGCACGTGAACGGTTTCACTTTGTATGGACACCAGTTGGATTTATTAAAGCTCGACCCTCATGACTTCATTAACTAATTCACCTCTTCTAAAGCCCAGTCTTTAAATAGAACCATAACACATGCCACAGGAAAGAAAGCACACACCACAGCTTCAACTATTCTCTGATCCTATATGTTCCAAACAGATGCTATTCAAGTAAATTCATGTTAAAAGATCACTGGTTGGATATTCATATTGTTTCAGTAATTTGGCTTGTCTAGTTACCTTATTTACAAAAAAAAAAAAAAAAAAAAAAA
>NW_004955549.1:620706-723582 GCF_000276665.1 Chinchilla lanigera | reverse complement strand
ATATATAGAGAGATAAAATAGGTACATATATACACACATGCATAAACATATAAATATACACCTACACAAGTGTACACATACATATATATGTACATATACATGCATACACATGTATGTATAACTATGTGAAGAATTCCTGCTTATATCTTGCTTATCACATCCTAATTCTTCTGCACTTGGCCATAACATCCAAAGGGCAAGGTGACCTCTTGGCACATGATCAGTCCAAAGATGATATTTGTTAAAATGAGTAAATATCAGACATGGAAAGTGATTTAAAGTTCATCTAAGCCACCTATTTCACAGATAAAACATATATATATGAAAATCTCTTGTCCTAAGTTACAAAGAATGTAGCAGAGATTGTTTTAAGCTCAGAGTTAAGAGACTAAGTTAAAAATCTAAACTTATTCAATTTCTTTGTATATACTAAGGCTTTTCGATACAAAAATGACTCAACACTTTAACGATAACTACACAAGTAAGTAGTCCAGAATGCAAATGACTCAGGAAAAAGTACTGAAGGATGGGAGGTGGTTATAAATTTATGTGGAAATTGGCTTTTCATGTTGGCTTCCTAGAGGGTTTCAGGAAGACAGAGGAATGAAGAAGCTTCCTGTGGACGGGAAAGGACAAGGATAAATGAATACACAACCACCTTCACTCTGCCTCTGAGGCTCCATTGCCCACAATTTGGATGCAGAAAGACCTGAAGATTCAGATGTCTGTCCCTTGTCCTCTTGTGGAATATGGAAATGTCATAAATTACCCAGCTTTCAATTTTCTCTTTTCAAAATTGTCACTTGAATAGATAATGAGGTGGTGATGTCTTAAATGTGATCAGATATCTCAATTGCCCTTATTGAGTTCATAAGACATAATAAATTTTTTTTGGTTTTTTTTTGTTTTTTTTTCATAAGACATAATAAATTTTTTTTGGTTTTTTTTTGTTTTTTTTTTTTTTGGCTTTTCTCCGGTACCTGGAACCCAACTCATGACCTTGCACATGCCAGGCAGGCACTTTTGCCGCTGAGCTAAATCCCCAGCCCCGACATAATAAATGTTAAAAATATTACTTTTCTTTCCCGTCCTCCCCAACTTTATGGAGCCTGTGCATGATCTGGTAGTTATTTTGGCCAGACATCTGATTTCAACGTATTAGAAAGTCTTTTAGACAGAAATTTACTTATGATGATCATTGTTTGGTAGTCATATTAGTTAATTGTTTAAAAGACATAAAATCTCTATGTGCTTTGAAAAGGCTCTAATTTTTAGAGTATTAAAATAGGGTCACTGAAATGTTTTACAATACTTCATAATGTGTTGTAATGTAGAACTGTATCCACCAGTCAGGGCTCAGCAAGATAAACAGAACAAGGAGGATATATACTGATAGATAGATATATAGATACATAGATATATAGAGATATACATAGATAGAGATATAGGTATAGATAGATATATCTATATATATCAACTGGGGCAGCAGAACAGTTAAGCTTAGACCACAAATCAGGACCTTAAACACTAATCCACAAGACCCTGCTTACACAAAGTAGTTGGCATCTACAATAGCTTTCTCTTTCCAAAGCAGAATGGTAATTTACCTCTCTTCCTCATGGCTAGCTTGAAGGCCAAGTGTTGACAAGTTGCAGTTATAATTCCAGAAGTGTCTGAACTGATAATTCACCTGGAATTTCAGTGAGCAAGAGAAATTGTATGGGCAGAAACTCCTTATTATCTTAAGCCATTGATGTGCTGAAGTAGTTGGTTAGCAGAGCGTAGCCCAGCCTATGTGAACTAATTAACTCTATTAACAGTCTTAGAGAGTACATTGAAGAATTGGATGGGATAAAATATGTGAAAATATTGGAAAAGGCTAAACATTATTGTGTTGTAAATCCTGCAGCTGTGTTTCAATTAAATCACTGGCAGTTGTAAACAAGTCTGCACGTCATCACGGACTCCACTCCTGGAAATCGCTCATTCCTAGAGGGAGTTTTACCAGCTGGGTATGTCAAATAGCTGCTTCAATTTAAATTTGGCAAAAGAGTCAAGCTCTCACACCACAGAAACATAGCTGGAGTGAACTGTGTTCGTTCAGCTTTTTAGGCACCTTTTGGCCTTTGTACCCACCGCTTAGTCTAGGACCAGACACATAATGGCCCACAGTGCATTTTTATTTCTAACATACCAAGCCGTTCTTTATTTCCAAACAACATATTAGGAGTAGTCATACCTATCAATGTGTTGTATGCAACATAGAGCATACTAAAACTGACTAAAAATTATCTGGCTAAGTTAGCAAGTTGTAAAGACACAATGCCAATGCTGCTTATATTCACCAGAGAGTTGGTTGTGCGGGTGGGGTACTCAGAGGGGATGTGGAAAGTCATGCAGCCTCCCTGGGGCCAGACAGGCATATACATTATCCCATACTGCTCACAACAGAACTATTTTATTCAGAGCCCAGGGATTCCAAAACAGTCCAAGTCTAGTCTGCACAATTTTGAAGAGAATAAACATGATTGAAAGTTAATAAAGAAATATAATAACAAAAATTAAATCAAGATCAATAAATAAATAACTCAGACCACATCAGGACAGACATGTTACAATACTTTAAGAGTTCTTGAATACACGCATTATTAATAAATGAAATAACTTGTGTATTTAATGTATCAATTTCATATTTTATGACTGTATACTATTTCTAATTTACTAAAGAATAATGCTACTCTTCCACTTATTGAGACATTATAAATCAGAAAAAATGTGCAGGAAAATAACACATCCTACTCACATTTAAATTTATCCTATCCTAGATGGATAAATATCTTTATCCTTATGCTGTGGACAAAGACATTAAGCTTCTGAAGAGTCGGGTGACTTGCTCTAGGTTTCCTGAAGACTCAGTGATGAAGGAAAGCTTTGAACTTACACTCCAGTATTTTTTTCAGTGAGAAGTTAGAAGCCCAAGATGTATAGGAGCTCTCTCCTCTTCCAACTTTCAGCAGCTGAGTCAGAGAAAAAAAACATTTGAAACCCTTAGACAGGCCAGACTCTTCCAATAAATTCTTGTACGGTGGTCTTTGTTTTATGTGGGAAGAGCAGGTGACTGCTGAACAATGCAAATTTAGGGTGGTTTGAGACATCTATAACCTGCATCCCCTCCTCTTGGTCAGTGTTGATACCATAGCCATCAGCACTGCAAATATCCTAAGCCAACTCAGAAAGAATTCAGGTTGCAAAATGCCTATCCATTGGGCAGGTGTGGAGAAGGATGTTCAATAGCACACCTTACAATGTATAACCTATAAGGAACCTTGAGCCTGACTCGACCATATGATTGTTTGTTCTGGAGGAAATATTGAAAAATCGTAAGTGTAAAAGGAAATGAAAGCAGGACCTTAATCCCAGTGGAATGCCGCTGGAGCAGCACGCGATGTTTTTCTAAGACATGTCCGAAGCATGAAGTCCAGAAAGGCCAAGTGTAGCCCCTGGGACAGTTAAAAAGTAATGTCCTCACTAATCTTCTTAATCACTCCTCCCATTTCCCTACTCCTGTTTTATGTTAGAGAATCTTAAGAAAAGGCTGGAGAAAATTGCAACGGGTTCTTCCATCCCAGAGACTGTTTTGTTTTCTTTTCATCCAGTGCACCTTGTTTTCAGGACCTGTCACCTCACAGAAACCAACAGGCAAGCACCTCTCACACAGTTCCCACATAGCAAACTATGAGAAAGACAAATTAGGAACAAATGACTGCTCAGTCAGCATTCTGAGAGAAATAGGCGGGAGCAGTGAGTGGTGCTAGGGGATGATGCCTGACGGGGAAGCAGCATTTCAACCCGGCCCCACTTCTCCCTCTGACCGGCTTGAGAATCACGAGGAGGGATGGGGAATGTTTCCACCCAGTGTCTGAGTCTAGGTTTATGATTGTTCTTCAGTAAAACATGCGATTTCTGATAGGACCTGAAAAGCCCATTATTATCTAAAAAAACAACCCAAAACTAAAAAATTAATGTGTAGCACCTGGTTCTTATCCTTATTTCTTAAGGGATAAAAATGAAGACACAGAGAGTAGCCATTTGCCTGAAAATCAAACTGTTGACTTTATTGCTGGCACATCAGATGGAACTTACATCTCTGTCCAAAATAGACTCCGTGCTGGCTCCACAACCAGGTGAAGAGCTTCTGAAAATGTCAGCGCCCACGGAACACCCTACAGATTCTGATTTAATTGCTCGTACATGGGCTCTGGGCTTCAGTTTATATTTTAAAGTCTCCTCCTATGCTTTTATTTTAAAGCCAAGGTTGAGGAGAGAACGTTAGCTTAAGGAAATGCATTTCATAATCTTTAATGTGAAAATGTAGCCTCCCATTCAATTTGCCTGGGATTTTGCCAGAACTTCTTGGTCTCCAACAAGCTTCCAGGAGCTAATGAGGCTACCTGAGCAGCAGGCAAACTCTAAAGTGGGCCGGAAGCACTGCAGTAGTGAGGACAAGAGGAATAGGCCACAAAGAATAAAGAGAGATGCTGGACTCCATGCCTTTGGGAGAGATGGAAATGGAGCCAGGCACTAGTGTATCTCTGACATAGAAACAGTGAGAAAGCTAACAACCCTGTTTGTGAGAGCAGAGAGAAACAAAAGAGGCTAGAGCAGGCATGAGTGATAAAGGAGCAGCCAGTCTTTGTCCCAGCTGCCCCAGTTCCATCAGGTACTACTTTGCTAGGTGGCTGAGAAAGAAGCGAAAAGTGTAGAGACCTCTCTGTCAGTGTTTCTGAGAGGCTCCTTCCAGGAAGAAGGTCTTCACTTACCTTAGCAGAGGATGAATCATTGATGTTAATCTTGTCTTCGATTCAAAACTCTTCAGACCCTTGAAACCGTGATTTGCAAAACTAATGCTCAACCCCACATTTCCCTGTCAATCCACCGTTCCCTGAGGAGGATGTCCAGAGGTTTATCCCAGACATGATATAGATATAGATATAGATATAGATATAGATATAGATAGATATAGATAGATATATAAATAATATAGATAGATAGATATAGATGATATAGATGTAGATTAATTTCTGTATAATAAAACTTTAGCCCCAGGCTTTTATTTGTTTTTTTGTGTTTGGGGAAAGGTTATCACATACATGAGCATAAAATCTTTTAACCCTTATTAATTAAGATCTCAATGGACACTAGACCAACTGCTTATACCAGGGTTTTTTGGGAAAGTCTGGGCATTTTTTTTGTTGTTGTTGTTGTTTTTGCATTACTGTGAAATGAAACCAGGGCTTTCTCAGTGAATTATATCCCTTGGCCATTTCTAAATCTTTTTATTTGGAGACAAGTTCTCAGTAAGTCCCTAGACTGGACTCAAAATTTTGATCCTCTTGCTTCAGCCTCCAAGAGCGCTGGAGTTATAGGCCTACACAATCATAACGGGCTTGAGATTTAACAAATTCTTCTAGGTGGCTCTACCGTGAAACCACATTAAGAACCATGTATTTCTAGACTCTGAAAGTGAACTGTTAACACTCTATTTGGTCACAGATTAAAGCTGCAAGTCCTACTTTAGGTGGAATAGGCTTCCTGAATGTTTCTTTAGTTCTTCATTCTAACTATGCTCTGTGGAGTTCTGGAAATTCTGAAGGCAGAGACAAGGAGCATATTCCACACTCAGTGACCTGAGCAGCCCCATCAGGGAGCTCTGTCCTGCAGGCGAGGCTGCAGATGTGCTTGGGTGCACTTGTGCTATGGGGCGCCAGGGGATGACGAGACATCTCCCAAAAAACCACTGGCCAAGAGTCACACTTCAAGGAGGAAAACTGCACTCACTTGCTAAAATAATTTCTAATATATTCTGTTCATTTTTGGATTGAACCAGACCTCTATTTTCAAGACATGTGGGTCAACAGTATCCTTAAGAATGAGAAGTGAATTGTGATCTGACGTGAGAAGAATGACACACAGACAGGCAATACCTCCTCCGGGTATGATCCAAAGCCACCCCTTTATCTTTGAGATCATCAGTGTCACTCCTTCTAAAGGTTCCTGTATTTGTAGTCTACCATACACAAGCTTGGAAATGTTTCATATTCGTGCTTAAAATCATGCTTCAGTATTTACCTTATTGCCTCACTGGCCATAAACCAGTTTTTCTCTCTGCACAGTGAAAAACTGTGTGTATCACACATATTTTGCTAAGTCATAAAATATGGTTTGCTGTAATCATTGTGTGAGTTATAAATTTCCATTATAACCTTACTGTGAATTACATAAATATAAGCAGATAATATGTACAGATAGAGTATTGAAACTATTTATTTACAGCATCAGTGGAGAAAAACAAAATTGACTTAAAATGCTTATAATGGGAAAGAAGGAAATTAATAAGATTATCCCGATTAGAAGTATGTTAAGGGCTGCAGTAATATTGCAAGTTACCTATGAGAGTAAAACAGGAACTTGTGAGGTTTTGGATTTGGGATGAAAGGATTTGCACAGGAACATGGGGAGGAAGGACAGTAGAAATGATCAACTGTGACCCCCACTTACCGCCTTGTATTTCTTCTTCCTTGCTCTGCCTTACTAAATCACTAGTTGTCCAGCCTCCACTTTGAAGGACTATGTCTTTTTAAAATATATATTGATCATAAAAATGTAAAGAATATTAAAACAAATAAAAATCTGAAATGTACCAGTGGTTTTCACACTTTTCTAGTTTAGGGTATAATTCAGAGTCTATCTGTGGGACCACAAACAGGAAGTGGTGACACACATGTAGCCAATGTGGTGTCACACGCATGTAATCTTGTGACCTGGAGGCTGAGGCATGAAGATTACTGGGAATTCTGTACCAGCCTGGGCTGCATAGTGAGGTCAAGGCCAGTTTGGAATTATAGCATAATACTGTCTCACAAAATGAAGAAGGGAGAGAAAGTAGCTTTCTGTGTTTTAGTTTCTTAAAATATAAGCAAAAGGTTCTGCTGAGTGATCTGCTAATCATTTCTAGGATTGTACTCTTTGGGGAAAATGCCTAGAAATGGTTAATAACCTCTCAGAGTCCAAGCAAATGCCCTGAGAAGCTGCCTCTCAGCTGGAGCTTGGTGGGCTTCTGCCCTCAGCCCACAGACCTGCCACCCAGCCATTTAGACAGAGCAACAATAGAACTATAATCTCTCCCTCTCTCTCTGGCCCCAGAGTTCTAGTGTTAAGTTTACATAACAACATCTTGGAGTCCCTCCTGGGAGTAGCACTTCTTTGATATGAAACGATGCTGCCTTCAACTGGCTGCAGTGAGCTGTGGTTTAGCGCCTTTGACTCTGTGAAGGAACTTGTCAGAGCTGCACAAACTGCAAAGGCTCAGCACAGACTGCTGCGTCTCCGTCTCATGCAGCACGTGCAGTCACCTCCGAAAGTTCACAGATCACCAGCTACAAAAAAGACAAAAGGGGCTCTTCTGAGTGGCTGCATTCTTACACCTTTCAGGTGCTTGGAAAACCAAACAGTTTTATTAATTAACACTTTAAGGGCATAAGAAATAGAAAAAAGAGTATATTGTTCTCTATGGGTAAGAACAGCTGGTGACAGAACAAAAACACATTATCAGAACACCTCTTATTTACTGAGCTAAGCCATGCCCCTGGGGACTCAGCTGGGCAATGATTTCATGGGCAATGGAGCAAGGGGCAGTAGGTCCCAGACCCTGGGCCACAGAAAAGCTTCCTCCACTGGGACTGGACAGACTGCTTCAAGTCTTGGGATTCACTTGTCTTAACTACAAAATTGGACCTGGGAGCGGTGACTTGTTCCTTTACTGTCAGCATTCTGAGAGGCTGAGGCAGGGGGTGACAACTTCAAGTTCATTCTAAAGGAGGGACACCCTATTCAGACAGAGATAGAGAGACAGAGAGAGGAAGAAAGAGAGAAGTGGCTGGAGTTGCAGCTCAGTGCTGAGAACCTGGGTTGACTCTTCAGTACTGAAAAATTGTATCCATGTGGGATGGTGACCCTTTACCAAATTTCATGTGCTAAATAGTGATCCCTCCAATATATTTTTAAAATAATCTAGTTCAGTAGTAACACAGTGCTTCTTAACCTATTAATGAGTACATGTGGTTTTAAATTTCTCAAGATTTTATACAAAAAATCAATTATTCTGTACTCATGTGTATTTCCTGCCCTACAGTCCTCAGGAAAGAGAAACATGTAATGTTGGGTGAATTTCCATGAGGGTCCAGATTTTTGTCTGTGTTATCCATTAGTTTATCCATAGTACCCAAATAAGTATAAGATACACCACAGATTCTCCGACTATTTTGCTTAACTAGTGAATTAGACTTGCAGGCATTCACGTGTGCATCCCTTCCTCCATGCTAAAAAAGAAACCTGAGAAAAGAAAGGATTGTTTATTCTTTTTATTTAAAAAATCTTATTGGAAATTGAAACTTACTTTTCTTTCTTCCCCAGGACCAGCATGGTGCACAAAATACATTTAATAAGTGTGCTGCCTTAATCAGTAAATAGCAATAGGAATTTTGTGCAGGAATAAATATACTACCTAAAATGATGTCACTAGGTTTTTCCAACTCAAGCACTATCTGCAGATAAGCAAATTCCCCCTTTCTCCTCTCTTAATCTTACTTCTTGGACTCCACATGGAGCTCTGTACAAAGCACACCGGCTTCTGACATTCTACTGATAAACACTTTATCTCAAAATTTCTTTCTTATTATCACTTGAAGTAACAACTTCCAGATTTCCAATGTATCTTCCTCATAAGCTTTCTCTTTCATTTGTGGTAGTACATGATAGTGTTTCATGATTACATGTGTGGTGGGTGTTGTACATTTACATGCTACATCTCAACTATTTTTTCATTACCTACCTCTCCTTTCAACTTTTGTCCTCCTTCCCATTTGTAAAAGTTCTATTTTCAACTTTCAACATTTTTCCCTTCAATTATTTCACCCCCTTCTTCCCATTCCTCTCCCATCCTTGTCTCTTATTCTCCCACCCATCTGGAAAAAAATCTGCCTACTGCCTACTTGTCTGTCTTCTATTTTGTTATATGTTTTGAGTTCCTCATGTAAGAGAAAGTATCCCATAGTTTTGTGTCTCACTTATTTCCCTTAATATTGTGGTCTCAAGTAGCATCCATTCACCCATGACTGCCTCAGGTGTACCTTTCTTTGTACCAAAGTGTATACCATTGTGTATACATGCCACATTTTCTCTATTCATTTATCTGCATGGTTCCCCACCAGCATAACTCAAAATGCCTTATAAAAAACTGCAATTCACAGCTCAGGGTATTCTGCCTCAAATCTCCCTCTGTTCAATTCTGCATCTCAGCAGATGTCACTTGTGTTCACCAGGGATACATGCACACCTCTATAGGCTACTTCTCATCCTCCCTCCCTAAGACCTTTCATCCTTCTCCCTCACCAGTGTTGTTTTCCTACTGCCCCTATCTAGTTCCCCATTCTTCTTCCTGTACAAATCTATGTGTAACGTCTGAGAGGTCACCTGATATAATAAAACCACACAAATCCTAAAGTTGTCTTTAAATTACTTAATAATACCTATAAAATTGAATGACAATAGAAGAGAATGATTTATCAAGGGCAGTAAAGGTCAAAGATGTTTGTTTAAAATGAGGGCACAGGGGCTGGGGATTTAACTCAGCAGCACAGCTCCTGCCTGGCAAGCGCGAGGTCATGAGTTCGATTTCTGGTACCGGGAAAAAAAAAAAAAAAGATGAAATGATGGCACAACTATAAGATAATGTTAGTAAAATTAACGCCTAAAAAGAAGAGTAATGCATGAAGGGGTAAGCCAACAGTCAGGTCTGTGAGTGCCTGGAACAGCCTGGCCTGAGAAGCAGCCCCACATCTCGTCTCACAACACCTAGGTGTACCTGGATTGGGTGGTTCCTGGAAAGCTGCTAGATCTTGAGTTGGGAGTAACTTGGTTGCTGTTGATCTCTGGTTTCTGGGAAGAAGCAAGACTCAGATAAAGTACACTATCACACAATGCTGCTGCATAAGCCACTACACTCTGGCACACAAGTAAATTTCTGTTATTGAGGAAATCAGTACTGGCCCTGCATAATTAAAATCTTCTGAGAATATTGTTCTGTATGTACCTATCCCATCCAAAGATGAGAATTCTTTAAGAGGAAACAGTGGAGCATCCATACAAACACAATCCAAGAAATAATAAGAAAATGATTGCATGGTGCAAAAGCTCTGTAAGCTCAACCAAAAAATATGAGAAAACAGATGTGAAATCTGAACAAATATAAAGCCAAAAGTAAAATTTTTAAAATATCACCATAAAAGGTGCACACATAGGATATGTCAAGTTAACCAAAGGTGAAACATGAGCTGGTAGGAAACCTGAAACCAGTGTAAGAGAAGAGGATAAAACGTTACCTAACACAACGATATCTTCATTGCATGCAGCATAAATAAAAAATAGAAGCTGCTCAAAATATAGTAAGGCATGAAATATTGAAGAAAGAAAGAGAAAAGTGAATAAAATATTGAGAAACTCTCTGATAGTAGCTGTGAGACATAGGAAAAAAAAAACCAAGAACTTGAGACACACAATAGCTAACTTCATGCTAGCTATCCATAACTCAGATCAATATGATTTTTAAGATATGATTTCTTAAACAACTTCAAATATAAAAGACAATTAATGAAGAGGGATATTATGACACAAGAGTATTTGGAAGAAAATACTGAACAGGTAAAGTTTTTAATTTTCTAGGATTAAGAACACATTTAGGCTTAAAACAAAATGTTTGAATCATTCACATGAAAAGATAATCTTAATTTAAAATGACTCACAGTAACAATTAATGTTAGGATACAGAGGAGTGTATGAGTAGAGCATTCTCAGAGAAAGAAAGAAGAATTGTAGTCTAGTGAGATTTTGGTTGTACTACAATAGCAACATTTGCTCACAAGTTCTGAAAATACTGAGTGTATATTGTTGCCAGGTGCTTTCTAGGCAGACGGGACCCAACAGCAGCAACAGCCATAACAAGCAGACAACAATCCCTGCTCTTGTGTGTCTTATATTCTAAGAGGAGTGAAAAGAGCACAATAAATGAGATAAAATAGTAGACTACGTACTCTGTGAGGAGGTGATAGTTGATAAATGAACAATCAAAGAAGAAAGCAAGAAAGTTGAAATTGTCAAAAGCATGGTCACTTTGGAGACAATGACCAGGAAAGTTCTCACAGGGAGGTGAGGTTGGTGCTACACAATACTGATAGGCAGCAGTAAGTCAAAATTCAAGGATTACCCTGGGCACATTTTCATGCTTCCATGTCCTATAATACTTGTAGATGAGCAATTGTAGTAGTGATAGGGTACTCATGGGCCCAGTAGGAACACTGATGAGAAATCTGAAACAGCTTGTGGAGGCAGGAGGGACAGTGTACCCATTCATGATTTAGACCCAGCCCTTGCAGAAGGAATGAGTTTTTCGCAACAAACCCTCTGTCATAGGTCTACTTTTTTACATAAAATCTTATTTGTAAAAGTCACTGTGAAAATAACAATTAATGGGACACAATTCTAAATTATTAAAGGGTATGCACACAAATATCAAAGAAATACATTGCATATATTGAAAAAATGTGAAGAGACAATAAACACAGAAACCCTCATGAAAAACTTAAGACAGAAGTAAAACTACAACAGTTTCATATGGATGAATAAAAAAACTTAAAAATTTTTATTTAGATATAAAGGCCTTCAGACTTCATGACACAGCAAAACATACGATTACAGCTTGACTCAGAAAGTTTGAAAAAGAGCATGGACAACCATGTACCGGGAAAATGAAAACAAGGGAGTTAAGGAGGAAGTAAAATTTTACTGTTATTCAAAGGCAAATAAAGAAAAATTGGTCATTTGTGAATAAACCTATTCTAAGAGAAATCAAGAATTTTTAAATATATAGACATTTACTAGCTAAGAAAATATCGTCAATATTCATATAGGAAAATATAGGAGATAGTAGGAAAAATATGTAGAAAGAAATTATTAGGAAAATTTGATTATCTTTAAAACTTGAGGGCCAGGGTTATACCTCAGTGGCACAAACGCCTGCCTGGCAAGCACAAGGTCCAGAGTTCTATTCCTGGTACAGAAGAAAAAAGAAAAGACATGGAAGCATGTAAAGATAAATATAAAAATTCATTATTGTGTTATTTAACGTAATTAAATTATTTTTAAACATTTATTTATTTTTATTAGTACATATTTGCCATGCATAATGTTCATTCATCATATGGAACTTGTACTTCTACATAAGTCTTAATTTTTTCTCACTACCTTCCCCTCCCTTCACCCCTTCTTCTCCTCCTGATTTAAAAATCTTTGTTGCAATTTCCCCCTCCATTCTCTTTTTTGTATCCCCTTCCCCTTCCTTCCTTTCCCTCTACTTTCTCCCTCATCCTCTTCCTATTTGAACATGTTCTTCCTACTTCCCAATACTATCTTCAGCTTTGCTCCCTAATTACTCTTTGGGCTTCTCATGCAGGAGAAACCCTCAGACACTGAAACTTGTGTGTCTGATTTATTTCACTTAAAATCACAATCTCAAAATATACCCACTTACCTAAAAATGACTCAGATTCACCCTTCTTTACAGGAGAGTAGTGCTCCTTTGCATATAAATGCCAGAGAAGAAACATTTCACAAATTTCAACATCCATGTATGATAAAAATCTACAGAAAATTGAAAGAGATGGTCTTTATGTCAATCTCACAAAGGCCATTTATGGCAAACCAACAGCCAATATCTTCTAAATGGTCAAAACCTGAAAGCTTTCACTCTGAAATCAGGAACAAGACAAGGATGTCTGCTATTACTACCGCTACTCAATATAGTTCTGGAAACATCAGTGTGAGCAATTAGACAAGAGAAAGAAATAAAAGGAATGCGGATAGGAAAAGAAGTTAAATTATCATTATTTGCTGATGACATGATACTCTACACAGAAGACTCCAAAAACAACACCAAAAGACTTAGAATTAATAGAGTTAATAAAAGATTTCTCTAGAGTTAATCTGGTAGCATAGCAGAATAAAAAAATAACACTCAAAAAGCAATAACATTTCTATACATGATAACATACTCACTGAGATGTCATTGAATTCTAACCCTAACCCTAACACAAATGAGCAATATCCAATAACTGAAATAGAAGCGAAATTGGCAGATCAGTAAAACATAGCATACTCATTAGAAAATCATCATCTTTGTTTATTCAAGTATTAAAATGTACAAATTCAAGGTTCTGGAAATGTGGTGGCAAATAAGGCAAGTTGAGTCTTGAGCTTATACTCTCTGAGGAGGAATAAAAGGTGATTCAAAGAAAAAGAAACAGACTAAGTGCCTGAGATAGAGGATGGGGCATTATTTTTAATAGAATGATTACCAATGAACACTTAGAAATGAAGACATTTCACCAGATTACTAATAAAGTAGATGAAGTGATCATTTGTGTGGCTGAAAAGATATCTATAAACATACACAGAAAAGACCAAAAGTGACAGCTTCTCCAATCACACTCAGTCTCCGTGTGACAGTGCAGGTTCACTAGCATTGCTGAGACTACGCCTCAGAAAAGGCCACACTTACTCTTCCCTCTTTGTGTCAGGCAGGACAGTACTGGTTACAGAAGACAGAACCCGATGGAGCTCTCCAAGAGTAAAGCTCAAGTGTCCCAGATAGCAAATACTAGAAGGATTTACTTGTGGGCACCAAGTAAGGGATGAGATGGCCTTCAGGACTGTTGCATTTATGTTTCTTCTGAGTGGGTGTGATATTCTGAAATCTTATATACAAAATGTTACACCTGGGTAAGGAGAATCCAGAAATGCACGCATCCAGATTTGATCTTTATATTTGTCCTGGTGCCTTCCAACAAGGGATAATCTTTTCTCTATTTAAGTAGCAACTCCAAAATCATAGGAAGGGTTTCTTGTTCTACTTGTCTCATTTTCCTACTCTTCGTTGTAGCAGAGTAGAACACTGTGATTGGCAGTTTCCTCTGGAGCCACAAGATTGAAATGAGAGCTGGAAGAATTTGCCAAAACTTAGGATACATTTCTGAAATGGAAGGAGGTTTGCTTAGCAGAGAAAATAATTACTGGCCATTGCAGGAGACTTATGAGAATCCACTGGTATGAATTCCTTTGGCTCCCAGTTAAGGTCACTTGATCCTGGAGACAAAGTATGTCACAGATGTGACCACGTCACCCTGGGGCCACCAGGACAGATGCTGCCAGTTAATGTGGAGCTACTTTCCTACTACTCCACGTGCCTCTGCCATGTACATTCAGTGCATTTCAAGGTGTGTTTCTGCTGTAAGTGGTAGAAAGAGTAGGCAGACAGAGCTCAGATGATGTTGACTGATCTCAGCAGTGAATTTACAGCAAGGTAGTCGATCATCCCAGCAAGCCTGTAACATAAGTTCCACCTATATTTATGCTGTTTTCTTTCTGTGAGGCCATAACCAGAGGTGTTAGACAGCAACCCTCTGTGTACCTCTTGCTGGCTTGAACTAAGCTCCTTGCCAGCCTGAACTCAGCTCCTTGATGCCTTGCCAATTTCAACTTGATTCTGCCTTACACTGACACTGGGAGCTCTGAGAGGGAGATAACCTGCAGCTGGTCTGAGTTCTGCGCTCAGTTGGCGCTCCAAGATGGCGACCAGCCAATCACTTTGTCCTGTAGTACATCAGGAGAACAACTCACCAGCTAGTGAAGCCTGCTGCATCTACAACTCCTTTCTACTGATATGATTTTCTGTGGAGGCACCTGGGGTCACCAACCAAGCATATTCTTTTTGCTGGATTTAACCTTTTTGTTCTGACACATTATATGCTACAGTGGATTGACAACTGGTGGTCAACTTATAATACCCAGCTGACCTGAATCAGTGTGGTGGTGGATGTGAAGGGTCCACCTAAGGACTGTTGCCAACAGCATAGAAGGAGAACTGAAAAGAATGAGGTGATGTTGTTGATTCTCCCAGAGAAGCAGGTCACACTAGTTTTCCTGTTATTAATTCAGCTATTCTGATCATCTGAGGAGCTTTGGACCTTGTTGAAGCTGAGCATGACTGCGGTTCAATATGGGGGAGCTCTGGTTCTTACTTTGAGTATTGCTTCCTAGTTCCAGGGCAGATCCCTCAGCCTGCTGGCACAGATCCTTCATCTTTCTGATGCAGACTTTTGAGCTTTTACCACTGATCTTTGGGCCTTCCCAGTGCAGATCCTTGGTATAGACTTGCATGAGACATTGTTGTGTACTTTAGGCCTCCAGTTGGACTTGTATCTGACATTACCATGAGCTGTAGGTCTTCAGCCAGACTCATGCAGTACATTACCTTGGGATGTAGGCCCTCATCTAAATTCTTTGGATCTCTAATGGGTGGACAGTTCTCCTGCATTCTTTTGCATTCAATTGTTTGGGTAACTATTACAAAATAGTTCTATAAATTATGTGTCCTGTAGTAAATTGTTTCCCTTGCAAACGCTGATTATTACAAATGCCTTTCTCCTCTCTAATGCGTGGTACAGTTTCCCTCAAGGGGGTCAGAAAAAAAAATTCTGAAAATCCCATCTGATTATAAACTCTTTGGAAGTTAATTTTTTATCTCTTCCCTTCTGTGAGCTTTCCTCACCTGTCTCATTGAATTTTATTGTTTCTCAGTTCAGCATGGAAAGTACATGTCTCTAAGACACATCTGGTATCGTTCATTAGTTATATAGGCTCAGATATTTACTTATTCACTAAAAGCTAATATTTAGTTTTTCCATTTGTACCATACAGGGATGATACTACTGTACTAAGTAGAAGCTTCAGTAGAACATCTGACTTGAAATGGTGAATGCCAAAAGAAAATATATTAACTTAGGTGAATGCAATGGTCTGAGCTAGAGTGGGATGCAGATATGGCTTGATTCAGGACTTAATGAAAAAGAGGAGGCCCAGCTTCTAATTCTTGATTTTGTGGTGATTCCACTTGTGGCTTCTCCTAGCTCCAGCCCCTACTGTGGCAAGCAGAGCCTAACCATCTTCCCTAGCGATCCACATACAGTACAAGGCCTGAATCCATCAGCTAGAGAGATTTTCTTCTCCAGTATGCAAAACAAGGAGAATTTGTCTCTCATTGGTTTGTATTTACCCAGCCATTGAGCAGAAAACTTGAATATACTGATCAACTGACCCACAGGTTGTTCTCCAGTGCCCTGTGATGGCTTGCACATCACCATTCACAGTCAAGAGAAGGTGGGAGAGTTTTATATGTAGATTTTAGATAAGAACACCTGCTATAACTTGTATAAGTATCCTCCCAAGGCTCATTTATTAAGGGATTGGTCACCAGCTTATGGCCCTGTTGGGAGATGGTGGAGCCCTCACAAGGTTAGCACTAGTAGAAGGTGGTTAAGTCATTGAGGGCTCTCAGGAAGGGAATGGTGGGATCCTGGAGGCTTCTTCTCCTTCTCTTTCTCTTTTTTCTGCTCTTCCTCCTCCTTCTTTTCCTCACCCATGTCTTCCTCTTCCTCTTCCTTTTCCTCTTCTTCCTCTCCACACCATTCCTAGCTGCTATGAGCTGAACATCCCTCCTCCACCAAGTGTTCTCTTGCTGTGATGTGCTGCCCTACACAGGCCTAAAGCAACAGGGTCAGACAATCATGGAATGAAACTCTGACTCAAAATAAACCTTTTCTCTATTTAAGTTTATTTGTCTCACATATTTGTTACATAAAGAGGGAGTGTACTAATGCATATACCAACTCTCTCTAGTGTTATTATCACAGAACAAAAATCACAAAATAATTCAGAAATCCTAAATCTTTAGATAATGCTCCTCCCACTTACATGTATATCAGGTCTGAGGATACCTCGGACCAGAGGACCAAATGGTAAGTGTGCCTGGAGAGACACTTCAGCTTCCTCCTCAGATGACGGGCTCCCTCTGAAATCTATTGTGGCATCATTTAGTTGCTTATTACCTTTCTTGGACCCACGGCTAGTCCTTATCACCATCTATACACTGAAATGCTTCTTATAAATGTCAGTACTAACGACTGTGTTACTAAAGCCAAGGGTCAGCTCTCAGTCCTAATTCAGGTAAATTCAGCACTGTGTAAAATGGTAGGCCTCTTGCTTCTCCTTCATTAAGATATTTTCAGATGGCATTCAGAGCATCATAGGCTTGTGATTTCTCTCCTGTCTCACTGATGACTGCTGTTCATGTCTAAAGCAGAGGCTACTTTTCCTTGGCCCTCCAGTATAACAGTGTCATAGAAGACACTTCCTGGTCCTTTTTTCTATTACACATATTTTTTAGATGGGAATTTCTCATCGGACATGAATGTTCATCTATTAGCACAGATCTTACTCCTAAACTTCTGTATCCGACATCTTCAGCATTCTCTTTTGGCTTCTACAAACATCTTAAATTTAACATGTCTGGAACGGATGTCTGGATCTCATCCTAACACCAGCACTATCACACTATCACATCCTCAAATCTGATTTGATACCAACCTCATCTTGGAATAACCATCACACCCTCTTTATCCTTGACCTCACACCTTGGACTTGTCAAGGAATCTCGTTGGTTCACCATTCTACCATATTCTACATCCAACTCCTTATTACTTCCTCCACTCATCTGAACATGAATTAATCCAAACTGATTCCCTTGCCTTACTTTACTGTGAGCCTAACTGAATCACCTAATGATTCTTTATACTAAAAGTGAGATCATATAATTCCTGTGCTCAAAACTCTAAAATAGCACCCCAGCTAACTCAAGGTAGAATGCCTTTCTGCGATCTAAAGCCTGTACATCATGGAAAACTCTGCCAAGCTTTCTCATTTTCTCTCCTGCAGTCTCTCTTCTCCAGGCAAGTCTGCTCCATGCTGTTGCTCAGCACAAGCCTCCGTGTGCATTCCCATTTAAACAGCCTTATTCCAGAGGTCCTTATGCTTTGGGAACTGGCCTGACTGTATCTGATTACTTACACCTTAGGCTTAAAATCTTTGCTGAAAAGCACCTTCTAATTGAGCTCAGTCTCAGCTTCCCTGTTTTGGTGCACTTTACTCTCTTTCCCTTTAGCAAATACGCTTACATAGCTGTGCTTTCTTTGATTCACAGGCTCCTATCACTTATTAATGGATATGGTATTCTAATCACTTGGTACATTTATAGGCAGTGTGATAAAAAATATGGTGTATGTTTAATTTTTTAAAATATGATTGAAATAAAAGACACATTGCCACTGGTCCCTGCCCCTAAACACTCCCCTCACTTTGAACACACTTATCCTATCATTCTTGTCACTTCTGGAGCAGTTCAAGAAGTTCTCTTTTGTATTTAGTTTTACTATAATGGCTGCCTCAATGTCTTGAATATATCCAAAATGTTTACTTTTCGTGGTAGTTTTGACTCTGGGAAAGATCCAGAAGATTTATAGTACCAGATCCAGTGAATAAGGTGGATGAGGACATAGTGTAATATTTTTTACAGGTCTTCTATCCCAAAGGATGGCATTCTTCAGTGTCATTCAGTTTTTATCATATCCAGTAAAGACACTCATAAAAGAGGACTTCCAGAACTGCTTTAAGAAGTAGCAAGGAGAATGGGATAAATGCATGTGGACTGAAGAGAAGGAACTTTGAGGGAGATGAACAGCAATGTCTTCTTTTACTTTAATAAATTTTTGTTTGATTGTTGACCATATTTTTTACCATACTTTCTATTTACAACTAGAATACAAGATACATGCAATAGAAAGTCTGAGTCTGCCAATACTTTGATACATGACTTCATTGTATACATCTCTTGCTAACTGGATCTAAGTGGTACTTTGTACTTGGTCGAGGTTTGCTATTCAGATTACAAAAATTTTAAAAAGGTCATGATTTATTTTTTTTCCAAATTCTGTATTGGAACACTTTCCAGTGTACCACTGTATTCATGAAATCAGAGACCTTTATTAGGTATCCTACCTATAATAGCTAAATTGTGTCTGGCATAAGGTAAAAAGTCTACATGATTAGCTTACTGAATGTATCAGGACCAATCTCGTTGTTTTAACTCTACTTCTTTCAGGCACCACAAGAGGCTCAGTGATCTTCTTTTTTCAACAAATTATTGTGGTCAAAGAAGCCGTTGTCAGATAGGATGAATTCTTTGCCTCAAGTAAAAAGGAAATCAGACATGGGCTTATTCTTGAGCCTGCTGGACGTCACCATTGTTTGTCTTCTTTAGGGTCTTCTATTAGGCAGGGTCTTCTTGTGGACTTTTGAGATGTTACTGATTTGCTAAAGCTTCTCCCTCAATTAATACACAATTTGAACTGGAGCAAAGTATAGCTCCTTGTATTACAGCCCTGAGTTTAGAAAGCTAGTGACTATCAGCTTTCGTAATGTTAACAGCCCTAATCTTTGAATGCGTAGGGCTATTATTTCTTCAGACTTTCTATTTGATCTGGGTTGGGAAGAGAAGCCCCTTGTGGTCCTCAATGAAGAGGGCTGCTGCCAGGTGGAGTCACCAGAGAAGCTGCAGGGCAGAGTCTTCTGATATAAGTTCTTAAATGAGGCTAACTGCAGCCAAGACAATGAACTCTCACAATGGCCATTGGTCATCTGACATGGGCAGGCTGACTGAAAGATTTGGGGCTGGCTCCACAATAAAAGTACAATTTGGGTCGTGCCAAGCCCTGCTCTCCTACATTCATTCAATCCCCTCTTTCTTGATTTACTTTTTTGTTGCTGTTGTTGCAGCTTTACTCACCATCTCGTCACTATATTTTACTTCTGTACTTGTCTGTAGATTCTAAGATTGTATTTTTTATTTTTCCCTATTTTGTCTGAAGCTGTATCTCAAGTACCCATAAAAACACCTAGCATACCAGACAGAACTCCATACATTTTGTGATGTGAAATAAATAAATGAATATTTCCCTGAGTCACACGGAGTGTCTTAGGTACTTTCTTGTCACTGAGACACAATGTGCAACACATATAGCTCTAAGGAGAAAAGGTTTATTTTGATTGACAGTTTGTAGAGCTTTTTATTTAAATAGTTAACTGGTTCCAAAGCAGCATGCCATGGCAGAGGGGCATGCAGAGGAGAAAGAGCTCATACACTGGCAGCAAATGGCAGAGCAAGAGATAGGGAACTAGAGTCTTTCAGGCCGCAATCCTAGTAACCCATCTTCTTCAACAAGCTTGTGTCTCCCAGCATCACAGTTACCTATAAACTCAGCAATAGGCTACCCACTAATGAGATACATGACCCCATGATCCATCCCTTCCAAAAGCCTCATCCATGAATGCACAAGGCTTTGAGGGGACATCTATATATAAACTGTAACATAAGTCCTGGCTTTCAAGTTGATGCTAAGGAAAGGGAAATTGACCATTTTTCCCAAAGAAAAGCATGGCTTCGGGAGTTATAGTTTTCTTTCTGTTTTTCCTCTCTCAGTGTCCTTCCTGTTTGACTTGGGCACAGTAGCTGTCCTCTGCCATGTCTTTACAGCATCTCATTTCTGCCTTGGAGCCAGCCAACCATGAACTGAACCCACTGAAGCTATGAGTCAAAATAAGCCTCTCCTCTTCTAACCTGAAGGCATCAGACATTTTGTCTTACTGGCAGGAATGTGACTAACATTTTCTATAATACCTCATAGAAGAGCTGCAAGAGCAAATGAGGAAAATTATAGAAAGGATTCAATATAATATTTCTAAAAATAAGAACAGTAGGAAACCATTTCTGTAAATACCTAACATGATTATGGATGTCCACAGAACAAAGAATTTTGGAACATTTTAAATTATTTTGAAATTCTCCCACTCCAAATTTAACTACACTGAAAGGATTTATTTATTACAGGAAACATCGGAGTTTTTGGTATAGTAACATTAAATGTGTATATATGGAGAGGTGTCCTTTGGGTTGAACACACAGCCTTAGCACTGGTCTGCATCTCCACCCCTTTTTGTTTGAACAAGTTTTCAATAAGTTCTTGAAGTACCTAGGCTGGCTCAAATTTGTGATCCTCCTTTCTCAACCTCACAGAGTCCTGGGATTACAGGCATGTGTCACCATGCTCTGCTACAGATGCATTTTAACATGCTAATCTATTCTAGTAAGATCATTTTAAAGTTGGCTAACAATGCAGTTATTCATTCTTTTGTATTTTTTTGCTTCTATCATCCATAGAATTGGTTATTATATTTGTTTAGGTACTGAATGCATGGCTAGTGAACTTGGCTTAACTTCCATGCTATTCTCTTCAAGCCAAGTTTTCTTAAATACATTATGCATACATGCCTTCATAAAAGCTTGTACAACCGCTAATCTGGATATGCAGAAAACTTTATAATACTGTGAAAATGTACTGAGGGTCCAAAATATTAAATAAGTACTAACAGTTAAATTTTCATGATGATTTTATCTTATTTTTCAAGGGTTGGATATTATTTTATTTAACCAACATTTTTTAAAAAATGAAATGCATATTTTTTGTGGAGTTCATTTATTTGTTTGTAGTCCTTAAATAAGATATATGTCAAAACCTTTCATAACTTTAAGCATGGGTTTCAAAGGGACTACTAGAGAATAATGACAATATGAGATGCTTTCTAGTTACTTCTGGCAGGAACACTGTTGGAGAAGAACTCTAGCCTTTATTAGCTAGAGTTTTTTTAGCCTGCTTTGTAGTAACAGCCTGATGTTCCTCTCTGTACTCCCTGGGGGTTTTTAGTGCAGTGAGAACAGGTACGTGGAATAGCAATGAGCTCAGTGGGTACCTGGTCTTACTAGGAGAACTGGCATATGAGAGAACTCCATATGATAAAGTTATTTGAGTCACATCATTTAGAATGAAAGGTGCAGTGTGATTACTGGACCACCGACTGAAATCTCCAACATAGTTCCAATGATTTCCTCTACCAGCCAAGTGTGTTTTAGAGTGCTAGGAATCCACAAATGAGTGGCAGCTCAGAATCTAAACACTGTGGTTTGCTGCATGGCAGAGGCATAATAGGTAAGCCACTGGTGATACTAGCACATGCTCCCCATTACCACAGGGCTTCACTCTGCCAAGGCTGGGAAGACTCGGTAAAAACTGGAAGAGTTCAAAAAGCAAATACACACATCCACAGATGATGCCGAGGGCTCTGAAGCACTTGCACGCAATCCTGCCAAGTTGCAGATTATTAATAGAGAAAGTAATTTTAGTTCAGAGATAGGAGATCTTCCAAGCCATGGTTAAATATATTCACGTGGGATATTTGTGGAAACCTTATTTGACACAAAATCCAACTATGGAAACCATATCTCATCAGTGAAAATTCTGCAGTGTTTCTAACTTACAATGCTGACTGCCAAAGGGTATTCTGAGGTTGATAGAAATAATGAATTAGAGAAAATATTTGCATAATGTCTCTAGTGCTATGTAACAGTCGCTCTGTGTTACCATTTTGAAGAAATTACTTCTATGCTTAATACCTTCTTCTTCCTTCTCCCAAACATCAAAATATTTTATTACTGTACAGTAATTTTTTTACAAAGCAAATGACAAACAAAAGGCTGAAACTGATTTTAGAGTTTGTCTAATCTGTCTGGGCTCACAGTTACAAGTACCAGTTCTTGAATTCACTTATACCTCCCCTTCATTCACTAGAAAGATACTTCTGGGGCTTTAAAATTGTCTTATAACTGTGCTTACATCTGGTAGGCAACATAATTCCCACTGGAAAAGGAGTCTGGTGAATGTTGAAGAAATTAAACGCTTTTTGATGAACACTGCTTAACCGGGAAACAGGCTCAATCCCTCCTGCGGTTCCATCGTGTGGCTATCAGATGAAAGAATCTTCCAGGGCTTCACTGATAGAAAGATAAAGATCATACTTGGCCAAGGAAGCATCACATGCTGCCTAATATCTCTTTCATTGCAAGTGGATTTCAATAAATAGGATTTTTTCCTTCTTCCTCATATCATAACATCTGCAGCATTTTACCTTGGGATAAGAACTTTTCAGCAAAATCACCTTCATTCTTTCCTTCCTTCACAAAATCTGGAACTTTTATGAGTTTGTGGTCACTTATGTGCACCTTTCTCAAAGCTCATGTGTCTTTTTTATCTTACATTGCATGCTTTTCTGGGGGTAGAATTTATACTTTTGAAGCAAGAGTTAGGTCATATATGTTATTGCATCTACTATGCTGGTTTTCGGGGAGAAAAATAATTGAACTTTTTATGGAATAACTGAAGTAATGAAAGAGAAAAGGAATGGATTACGGAGTCTGCTGCTGTGTCAGATGATTTTTCTTACCATCCACCTCAACCTTTCCACGTTGCCCAGGCACAAAACCAGCCATGCTTCTATCTCCTAACCACTTATGCCCACCCACTCTCATGCATGATTTCATAGGCAACCACACTGTCAAGGCAGTTCTGGCTGGAACCCCCCAGTGAGACACACTGTAGAGTGGCACTGATCAAGTCTGAGTTTACAGCTTGCCCTTTGACACAGGAAGAGAAAGCTGACTTGAGGTGAAAGTTCTTGAACAAGTGGGCACTAGAAGTAGCATCTCTGAGCGATCAAAGCCTCTCCTGGGTTTTAAAATTACCATGTCATAACACAGAGGCCTTTCTTTTTCTGGTAAAGATAAGATGGTATGAAGAGTCCCCAGGTCACCTACCAATCCTTGATAGCTGATTAAGTTCCTGATAGCAGTGACTGCTTATCTCTGTGTATACGGCTCCCAGTTTTTACATCCAATGTCTCATCAATCATGTGTAGTGTCCTGAACCCAGCAGAACCCCCAATGTATGTGTCACCTCAGTAATGGGACTCCTTGCGATAACACAAATACAAAATGCTCATAAACAAATCTGTACAATATATTTCAGGTGATGATAACTTTACTGATGTCTTTTGAAGAGTACTACATACTTTTTTCATTATGTTTTGCCAATCACAAACTGTGTTGTGAAGCCTCCAATATCACTCAGTAAGGCTATCTTTTAATACTTCACTGTTTTCTCATACGCCTTGTTCCTAACTTGAATATTAGTTCTCAGGTTGTGGGCTTTGCTCAGAATCTGGTGTCAGAAAAAAAAAAAATGGTTTCCTGGCTACGTCATGCAGTACACTACAGAAGGTGTAATTTAGAGCAACCTTTATTTTTCAGCAGTGGGTTTGTTTCAGTGGTACAGGTGTGCAGTGGGGTCTCTGTGGCTGGGGTCATATAACTGCAGCTTCCCACTGTGCACCAGTGACACCCCCATGTCCACACTGAGCATTGCACTAATAGGGGTTCTCTGCAGAGGTTGCATAGTCTCTGAGGTTTATGAGCTATAGGCCTGGATGGGGCGGTAGATCTGATGACCTCTGAATTGCTTTCAGGTCATTCCTCCTTTGATACGAGAAAAAGAGATGACTGCTGATTAATTATTGCTTTTCAATAATCATTTCCCCACACCCTCTGTGTTCTTACTCCAATGGCCTTTCTCCTTGTTTCAGTAGGAACAGGCTAGGAATTTTCCAAATGTTTAACTTCTGATTTCTTTTTGATTGATCAACTCTTTTCGGTTAACATTCTTTGCTCTCAAGTTTTACTATGATTACTAAACAGAAAGCAAGGTACACCTTCAATATCTTGGTTAGACATTTCCTCAGTCAGTGTCGTTAGTACCTGCCAGCAGAGCTAAGGGATGTGAACAGGTCAGAAAACAGACAGAAAGTGTCTTTCAAATGTACAGTTCATTCACACAGCAAACCTGTGCTCTATACGGCACACATAAATGGCTCTAATTGCTGATCCCAACCACTCATACTAACATGAGACCAAATCAAGTCTAACTCACTCACTGAACAGAGGTCCAATTTGAGCAGGCTGGGAGGGCATGCGGTTCCAGTGCAGGCCCTGAAGAGTCTACAGCCCTTGAGGCTAGTCTACAGGAATCATGAGCAAAGTGCAACCACTTTCTGGAGATGATCACGTTCAATTTGCAGCTCTGTGGTGCCTCTTTTTGTGTACTTTTTGCAGTGGTGTCCATCCATCTCACCTGCTGTGACACCATGGCCTTTGTCCTTTAGTGTAAGCCAATCAGCTTCTTTGGATATTGATCTCTTAGAATTCTTGGAAGTCCCCACCGGCTGCCAGCTTGCTGTGATGTCATTTTGTACTTGGCCGTGACTCTGGCCATGTTCCTTGTAGCCAGACACCAATTTCTTTGTTTTCAAGTTCTGTCTTGCATAAAATACTAAGGCATAAACAACATTTGGCCAAATTCTTTGCTCATTTATAACAATAATGATCTGTCTTGCCTTGTCAAAAAACACGTTTCTTGTTTCTGAGACCTCATCAGAAAGGCCTTTATAGCCCACGTTTCTACCCCGATCTGTTCATGATCATGCAGGTATTTCTAAGAAGACTGAATACCTCTCTCTTCTTATTGTTTCCTCCTTCTAAATCACTGCCAGAATCACCCTTTAAAGTTCCATTTAAGGCAGTGCGGGCTTTTTCAATGTGCACTAGAATGCATTTCAACAATTTTTTTCTAGCCATTACCCAGTTTGAGGCTACCTCCACATTTTTAAGTATTATAAATATATCCAGTCATCTGCCCTTTCCTGATTCTTAGAAGACTTTGCTGGGACCAATTCAGGAAAGGTAACAGACCCCAAACAAGTGAGGAAGTGGTTTTAAAGGGAAAGGGTTTACTGTAAAGCAGGATATGGATGACAAACAAGCTTAGCACCACTAGTGTATGAGTGAAGATAGTTTTCTTGCTGTGGGTTCTTTTATTTTACCATGCTTCCTGTTTGGTCAACAGGAACACTCTGCTTCTGTGTATTTATACCTCATCCTTGCTCCACTCTTAATTTCGTGTGTGCATTTTCCCATCAGTGGGCAATGATGAATGAAATGTAATGTGTATGCATGATGGCTTAAGTGGATGATAATGAGATGGGTCAAACTAAGGACACCCAGGGCACTCAGTGTGCGTGCTCCTTTGGGGAGAAAGTTCCTAGTTCTACTTTGAGGTTCGTTTGTCATCACCTACCGACTTAGGATCCACTTTCAATTGACTGACTTCTCACATCATGGTCCACTTCCTGTTATCAAAAAACCCTGGCACAGATCAAACACCACCCCTCACCACTCATGTCCGACTAACTGCCTGTAATCCTACTCGTTGGTATCAAGTTTCTGCCTTAGTACATTTGGATTGTTGCAATCACAGTAATAGACATAAATTGTAGTATAAGAAGTAGAAATTTATTTTTCATAAATAATGTCAAAACAGAGGCAGATCTGGTGTCCAATGAGGGCTTATTTCCTGGCCCACCACCGGGTGCCTTCTCACTTGACTTCCCATAGTGAAAACAGCAAAGGTTCTCTCTAGGGTCTCTTTTAGAACAGCACAGTGCTGCCCTCTAAGACTGTCACCTTATGGGTTGGGTTTCAGATGTGAATTTGATGGGGGAAGCTAGAAAAATTTAAATAATAGTTGATAGAATCATACTTAAAACCTACAAAACATAATGAAAGTTTTCTCATGAAACATGAAAACTACTTGAAATACAGGAAACAAAATCATTTACCATCTTGTAAAATAAATAAAAGGCTCTTGAAAATGGCAGCTATTTGTGGTATTATAACTAATAACATTATTATACACTTAAATTATGCAAAAACTATGGGATGATTATTCACTATTTTCTTTTTGTCAAGGGTGACCCAGTATATTTATTGAGTTGGTGTTTAATGCACATTTGTTGATTGATTTGACAAAGTGTCCAATAAACCATGGGAATTAAGTAACATTGATAAGACAAGAGCCACAGATACATTTCACAAAACTATAACAGAAAAACTAGAGCAAATCTCATAGGAACTAGATAAATTTTTTGGTCATTACAAAAGGAAAAGAAAAATGTTCAGATTAGAGAGTATCAAAGATTATATTAATTCTTACTCTTTCTCTTGGTCTTATATTTTTATATATCTTTTTTTCTTCCATTTGCATAGAAATACAGCAGATTATAGAAAATTATTTTAAAAATGCCTAAATCCCCTTCTAACTCCTAGAATTTTGTAAAATCTATTTAATAATTTGGATTTTTCCATGCAGTGATCCTATATTTGTGTAGTAACAGCATATTTTCTTTATGTTCATCCAAGAAAGTGCAATTTAAACGTTTGCACTTGTTCTGAATCTCACGTCATTAATAACCTTGGGGAAACTAACTGTGAGAGTCTTAACCTTGATTCTTTGTTTCTTATTTTCTATGGAAGCTTTATACTGACATATGTGAAATGTATACTATTAGAAAGTAAAAACTGCAAAGTGAAACAAATGATAAAATGCCAGCTGTTATAATCAGTATTATGCAGCTCTCATGATGGAACCACTGATAGGAAAACATTGTCACAGTTGTAGTTCTAATTAATTTGAAGGATGATAATACAATCACGAGTTACTATAAGTGCAGAAAGTGGAACAGAAAGTTTTCCTCTCCAAAGTAAATATACAAGACCACAAGAACATTTAGAAGGTGCTCATTAATTAACATTTATGCATCCCATAAAGTATTCTAAGTCTTAAGCAAATGAAATCTAACATGGAAACTCATGCTCTGCTTTTGCACTTTTCCTAAATATATTGATCATTTCATTGCTGTCTCTTGTATTTTTATAGCTCTTTGTACTTTGCATTTTTTTTTTTTAGATTTCAGAGGCTATCTCATTGATCAAAACAATAGGAAATACTACAGTGGTTAAGGTAGTCATGAAGGCTGCTGATGAATATTACCAGTCTTTCTCATTTTCCTTCCACTATCATAGTAATACTGCATTTTTCCCTACATGAAGTTTGGCAAGGAACTAAGAATAACTTTGGGCAATGAACCAAGAACAGCAGTGGTGGTGGGCCATGTATTTTTTGCATTATCCTTTTCTTTGGATAAGGTAATAGGCAGCATTCAGCACCGTGGCATTCATCAGCCATTCATCCTAAAAAAAAAAACTCGAGTGGTCAGTGTGTCCTCTATTTTGACTCATGCATTGCTACAAGGTACTTAAACCTTGGATTCATTTGTTATTATAGCATGGTCAGTCTTTTCTGAGAAAGTAAGACTTTTTCCACCATTTTCCGATGCTTAGAGAAGTTTACTCATGAACACAAATCTAGAAAAATATCTATCACAATTACATATCCCAGTATATGAAAGTTGTCAGAATCAAAGTGAAATGGTTGTGTCACCCCTTACAAAAGGAAGGAAAGAAGGAAGGAGGGAAGGAAGGAAGGAAAGAAGGAAGGAAGGAAGGAAGAAAGGAAGGAAGGAAGGAAGGAAGGAAGGAAGGAAGGAAGGAAGGAAGGAAGGGAGGAAGAAGTAAGGAAGGAAAGAAGGAGGGAAGGGAGGAAGGAAGGAAGGAAAGAAGTAAGGAAGGAAAGAAGGAAGGAAGGGAGGGAGGAAGGAAGGAAGGAAGGAAGGAAGGAAGGAAGGAAGGAAGGAAGGAAGGAAGGACAGATGAGGAGGGAGGGAGGGAAAGATAAGAAAGTAAGCAAGGCAAGAGGTTAAGAGGAAAGGCTCCAATGCACAATTACCTGACAGTAATTGTCACAAAAGACTCCGGCAGAATCATAACCTTGCGCAGAGGCCATAGGCTACACAAAATACTTCTGCAAGAGAATTTGCTCAGCAACTGTCTATCTAAACTAATACTGCTGGCACCCTTTTTATTAATCCTTATGGCTGAGGAATACTGTTTCAAAATATCTTCTATAATCATCTTTATTTTGCTATTAGACACTTCTTGTCTCAATTATTTAAATACCATCATAATTTGCTATACATGTATTCCCATTCCTATATCCTGTTATTCCTAAATAAATATCATTGTTCTCTGGAAAATCCGATTCTAATTTACGTGGTCAACTATGTGAGCAAAACGTTAAAATCCTATGAAAATGAACATTTGGCTAAAATAGAATGAAATTTCTGTCCATTACTATCATTGTACATTTTTTCTAAATAAAATGTATTAAGTGTAGTTTTATGCAGGGAAGGAATTTGTGCAGTGTCGAAGTTCTTGAGTTATTGTTTTATTTTCTTCTCTATGGTCAGAGCGTAATTACTTCTATGACTCTATTAACTCCATTATCTCTATACAGAGCTTCAAATAGTGCCCCACACTTCTGACTGCCAGGGCTGATGGATTCATTGGATGTAAAGAATACTTGAGATCCTAAACTCCTAGGATGTCTCAAATTCTGCCTTCATAAGGCAAACAATCAAAATAAGTCCCTTATACCAGCATATTATGCTGATCAACAGAATAAATCTATTCTGAATAAAAATATGCAGAATGTAATTATGATTAAATATAGTACACCTCACCTATCTCCATGAAACTTCATGGGGAGCAAAACCTACCATATGAGTTGAAGGTTTCAAATAAGTATATCATACACATTCATAGTTTTCTAAAATAGAGTAAAAAGAATAGACAGTAACAATAATTCTTGAATTGTTAAAAATATTAATGATTTGATTTACTATTCACTCTCTCTATAAATCACAAGCACCACTCTTTTACAGCTATATACACTGAGTGTCTAAGTTCATATGTAATATTAAAATAACATGTCTAATATTGGGGGACTTATAAGAAATAAATTAATTTCTCACAGTTCTTGAGGTTGAGAAGTCCACAATTTAGGGGGAGGCAACTTCAGTGCGTACGGAGGGTGTGGCTTGTGCTTCCATGATGGTGTCCCTTGAATATTTGGCCCACGTATGGCAGAAGGGAGATGACAAAAGGGACTGAGAACTAGGTGAAGCCTTCTCTATGAGTTGTGAGTCTCACTCATGACAATGAATCCTTCATTGCCCAATCACCTCCTGCAATCTTCACCTCTTAATTGAGGTATCCTGCAGATTAAGTTTCCTCATGAATTTTGGAGGAGACACAAGCATTCAGGTCACAGGACTGAACATCCATACAGATCAGAAAATTGGAGCAGGAGCATGATCATGGGACGTCTAAGGCCGAGGATCCCCTTTGTGCTTTGCTGCTATGCTTCCTCATTTTCCACTTTCAGCACATTATGTTCATCACACAGGAAGCAATAATAAAATTAAAGTTGATCTTAGATCTTCAACTTGCTTGATTAGAGACAAAACTTCTACAAAACTGGGAAGAACGTGCAATCATGAGGTTAATGAGTGGGAAAATCCGGATACTGTAATAAGTATCAGATCTCAAACAGGGAAACAGTGGTCAGTCTAAGTAGTTTGAGTGAGAAGTAATTAATAACTAGTAAGACTTAAAGTCTCATGAAGATCTTTTAGATCTGGGGAAGAAAAGTCAGGGATCCACGGCTGTCTAGCCCAGCCTACTGCACCAAAAAGCGTGAGCTGGGGATTTTCACAGGCTTGCCTGGAAACTTTCAGAACCTGAAACAAGTGCAAATGGAGCCTTTGAGTCACAGAGCCTGCAGCTTCCCCTCTGCTGAACAAGCAGCGATACTAAACTGGCAACAGAATCCAGCACACTGGGCCAATGGCTCATCGCTCTGCATCCCATGACACCCAGAGAGGCAGACACACTTAAGGACCATTGACTGCGTGCTGATACGTAAATATGATTCATAATAGAATAATGATCCCAATTATGACGTACAAAACTCTGCAAATTGCATCTGCACTGTTAGAATCTGGAGTGGGGGTGGCCTTTCCTGAGAGGGCAACGTGAAAACAAAAGACAATTCCTCTAGGTTCCTGACAGTGTTCTGTTGACTCAGTGTGGGTGTGTTCAGGATGAGAGCATGTGTTTGGGCATTGGTTATTAAATATGTACTTGTTTTACATGTGATTACGATACTTCAATAATATTTGAGTGTAAAAACTAAGACAAACATCAATAGGATTCAGTAAATTGCACACATTTGCAAATCTTTGCATGAGACATGGCCAGTCTGTGGATAGCTCCCACTGCCCACAGAGCCAGCCAAGAATAATATTGTGTGGTGTGTGACACAACAAAGAAGCACCTAGATCAAAGGATGTGACTCCACCCCTGGCTGCATGCATGTTGTCTGTGCTTGAGGCAGTGCTGCTTAAGGGAAATGCAGTGGGCTCCAGGGACAGGGTGACCTGCACCTGACTCAAAATCCGGACTGTGTGTTCATAGGCAAAGAGCATTACATTTGCTGGTCTTTAATTGTGCCAAAGTTCCCTGAGGTCCTGAAGTGACGTAATGTGTGGGAGGAGTCTGGCCCAATGACTAACAGTTAGCAAGTGTTCGGTGACAGCTCTTCTCCTGATTAGAGCAAAGAACGCTCAATCTCAGCTCACTCAATTGAAAATTTAAAATATTAGCATCTTGCTTGATCCTTTAACTAAAATAGTGACGGGAGAAAAAATGCCATGTTTTTTAAAAGGAAGCTAAGTTCTAAGTATCAGTTCAGCTCATACATATGTAATACCTCTACATATATGTGCATATGCATGTTTATAAGTATGTATATGTAAAGCATATATATATATATATATATACATATATATATAAAAAGAGTCTGCTAAACAACAGCATATGCACTCTAGGAAAAAAAAAACTTGTATAAATATTTTATACTAAATTTATTGAGACATCATGAGACTAATGCAAGTTACCTTTGGCCTCTACAATTACAAGACATGTTCAAAGTGGTCCATTGGCTTCCAGGCATTTATTAATACAGCAAATTGCTGATTGGGTAACCTTGATCAAAGTATCCATTGAGATTGCTGCACATGCATTTTCAATTTCGTCTCTAAAGGCCAGCAGTGTATTGGGTTTTCTGCATTATATGCAATATGACATGCTTTAGGGTCCCCCATATATAAAAGTATTAAAATATTTACACAAGTTTTTCTTTTCCCAAACTGTGTATCCATTCTGGGGGTACTATGTGTATGTACATGCATTTTATATGTATATATATATATATATATATATATATATATATATATATATCCTGCATTCCAAAAGAATTTTACCTCTTGGATTTTTAAATTCATGACATGATTGATTTTGGGAGATAGATTATCAAGGGTATTAAAATAGTTTTTAGAAATTGTTTTATTACTTTATTGTCAGATATTCAAAAATGTAGTACCTCACTGGGGGAAACATCTGTATAGATATTTAAGTTAGTATAGCTCAAGTGTGTTATGATCTGACAAAGACAAAACTCAGAAAACCAAGAAACAAGAAGTTCCGGGTCCCTAATTTTTTCAATTTGCTTTACTTACATTTCGGTAGATGTTTATGGAGTTTTCCTGGTGCTTGTATTTCGAAAGAGAAACAAATAAGGCCTTTGCTTCCAACCCTAGCGGATTCTTGCCAATAGCTCATCACAGGCAAAAATCTTAAAGTCAATGTAACAATTGCTAACTGACAGTTATGGTGAGGATGCCTTAGGACAGCGAAAGCATAGCTGAAGTCCTCCCATGGAGGGAGGGATGCTTTCTCAGAGATAAAGTGACTTTGGTGGTAAGTGGTTAGGCTGCATTTCCTAGCGAGGAAACAAGAGAAAGATTTCCACAGAGACATAATAGTCTCTTCGGTCCTGCAGTAAAGTTCTAGGTCCTGTGAGCATTTCACTGCGTGTTGAGGGAGGTGAGAGGTGTGTCTAGAAGGACAATTTTAATCAGCTGGTGAAAGAGTTTGAAGTCACTTGGACTTGGAGTCATCAAAGAGTAATAAAATACTAACAATTTTTGCCCTTGCTCTTTTTCCTCCTTATAAATTATCCCCAAATAATCAAATACGTGTTTTACTTTTTTAAAAAAATGTGACTTATTGTCTGTCTTCTTCCACAGACTTAAAGTTCCATGAGGGGAAGGAGTTTTACCAGTTTTTCTCATCACTCTATTTATAGAGACTATAATGAGGTCTGCCTCACAGGCGGCTCAGCACTAACCCACCTCACGTGTCCCGGTTTGTTCGCTGAGATCTTACATATTTGACCTAGTGACAGTTCCTAGATGCACATGTTCATAACTTTGTGGTGCTCTTCCTGAGCACAGATTTAGCCAATAACCAGGCATGATATGGAAAATGCTGATACTACATAGAAGAACTATCATAGTGAATTAAATAAAATGCTCTGCAAACCTCACAGAGAATTTTCAGCCTGGGCTTCTGAGGAAAAAGGAGTTAATAGCCCTTGATAAGCTGGCTTGAGATTTGAATCTGTGCTACTGCAGGTGTAGTTTCCACACTGGGCCTTATTAACAAAGACTTAAATAGAGAAATTAACAAGTGCAGACATTTCCCAACTGAAGTTGGTTCAATTTCACAAATTTTAGAGTTCACCGTGGTGCAAAAGTGATACAAACTCAAGAGAAACCACTCTTGTGGTTTTTTCCTGTGTTAGTGATATGGCTTTCTATGCTCTTCCTCAATGCCAGGTAGTGGGAATGAGACATAACCCCCAGTTGGCCCCCACGATTACAAGGGAAATGAAGACACAACAGCATACTGTGATGCCAGGTCAGGCCTATTAAGTGCATTTTCATTTTACAATATTTTCAGCTGGTGATGGATTTATTGGGCTGAATCCCCATCATAAGTCAAGGAGCATCTGTGTGGACCCTGCAGAGCAATTAACATCAAGTTAGCCAAGCACATAACCAGTGGGTTTGCTTATATTGAACAAAGCATGGGATTCCCTTGTGGAATTAGCTTCTCAATGGTTATGCATCCTAGGACCGGAGAATGGAACATGAGTCAGAAATCCCTCTAGTAGTCTTACATCACAACTAATCTGACACATACTGCCTTAAAAAAAATAATGATCTTGGCAGTCTTTTGACAGTGCCTAATTAGAGTCATCTCATGACTGATGTCTCAGACAAGTGTCTGAATGCAGCTAAGCTATGTTGTTGATTAAAGGCAGTTTTATACACTTCTGACACTTCTGATACCAGCTGTGCTGGCAGCAGAGTTGACGTTCTGATCCAAAGACAATTCTAATTCTTTGATGGTACCTACACCCAGTTACACTGTGAGACCCGGACAGAGTGAGATCCAGTCAGCAAAAGTACCAGCACATGAAGCCCAGAGATGAATCTGTCACTGGGTGGCGTCAGTTCTGCTCACCACTCGCAGATCCCACCTAAGCCTCCAGAGGCTGAGGTTTCTGAAAGGTGCCTAACAATTTTTCAGTTAGAACCAGTGCCATATGGGCGTGTAATAAAAATTTAACCAGGTATATCCAAAGATCTATAGGATTACAAAATATACTCGTATTTGTTTGTTTTACAAATAAGGCCTTTGCAGAAATTTTGCAGAAAAAATATATTCAAACATACACACAGTTACCTTCACATAAAAAGAGAAATTGGGCTTCACAGTGTTGAGCGGCTTTTCCCAAATCTCCTACCCAGGGCATTATACAACTGTGTTTTGAACAAAAACTCATTGGCCTGCGTGCATAGCCTATTTTTGTTATTGTTTAATTAGAAGAATTGAGTTTTCTCTTCAGTGTCAATTAAAATAGTTTTTGTTTCCTTCATATCAAACATATATGTTAAGATTTTTCTGTCCAATCTAGTGTGCCCAAAATAGCAAAGAGAAAGAAATGCAAGAAATACCTTCCACAACAAATACCTACCCATGCTTCAAGGAGTTAAACCAGGAATCAAATTGTCTTCATCTCATGTTTTCATATCTCTGGTGCTGTGCGTTTTCTTTTCTTTTCTTTTCTGTTTTCAGAATATCACAACTTAATGGCTTTTCTCCTACCTTGTTGACAGGTTCCCTTCTGTCTTCTTTGCTTCTTAAATATCTGCTTCTCAGTCCCTGTACATCCCTATGCCCGAGGGTTGGGTCTTGTGCTATGATTGCTACATTTAGAAAATAACAATACACGATGCCTATTTAAATTTAAGGTATGCATTAAAACAAAAATAACAAATATTTTCTTTCTTAATTGTAACACCCAATAAAATATTTGGAACACACTTACACTAAAAATAATAAGAAAAATAACAACAGTAAAATATATTCTGAGCTCTGTTCTCTTTCCAAATTCTTTTGTTAGTCAGTGTTGAGTTCTGAGGCTTGACTCAATTACAGAGCAGGTAATTTCATTGTCCCGTACCCATATTCTGTTCTATACTCATCTGTCTTCTTGAAATTTCCACTTACATAGCTCACACAGAATACCCAAATAAAACTCTTCTGATCAAACCCCTCTCATGCACTATGAGTCCATTAACCTGCCAGTCTTCCCCAGTCAATAAATAGCGCTACTGTTTTCCTGGACTTTGAATAAAAATTCCACCAGTCTTGCCTTAGTCATTTCCTCATCACTGCAACACAATTCCTGATGCCACAACTGGAAGCGGGATTGTTCTCTTTTGGCTCAGAATTCAGAAGTCTCAGACCTTGCATGGCCAGCAGCATGGTGAAAGGGTTTATATGCAAGCAAACTGCTCATCTGGTGACATCAGGGAAGGAAAAAATGAAGGCAGGAGTTGGAGAAGGAGATGAACCCTCCCAGGTGACACCCTCAGCGGTCTGCCTTTTCTGACCAGGTCCCACTCTTAACAGTACATTTAGCAATAAACTTATCACTTGACTGATGCTTATAGTGCTTCATCATCCAAACACTTTCCAAAAGCTCTATGATCTAGTAAGTCTTTGTGGGGACTTAGATACAAACCATAGCAATTCTTGACTTTTTTCTCCATCATCCTCTATCATTTAACTCATGATGTAGATTTGTTAATGTTATGGTTTGTGTCTGGATGTCCCCCCAAAGCCTCATGCAGTCATGGGGCGGGCTTCTAGAGGGTGTTTGTTTGTTTGTTTGTGTGATCCATGGTTCATTGCTGGGATTACGGGTGTGAGGACTACACCTGTCCTGGGGCGGGAGCCTGCATACAACGTAAGGGAAGGAAAGAAGCTTGCTCTCTGCCTCTCCTCTCTTTTTGCTCATGTTACTTTTGCTGTCTTCTGCCTCCATGAACTGTTGCCCTCTGCCATGTGCCACTCTGTCTTGGAGGCAGCAAAATATGGCCTGGAACCTCCACAAACTATGAGCAAAGAAACCTTTCCTTCCTTAATTTTGAGCTTTGGATATTCTGTCTCAGCAATGAGAGAAAAGTAACCAAGACAGTTGGCTTTAACATTATACTGCGTTCTAAATATTTGCATTCCACTTCATCTTCACTCCTCTGGCCCTAGTTAGTTATCATCCTCTCTCATCCCCAAAACTGCATTAATTTCCAACTATCCTCCTTAATTCCACACTTGACTCTTAAAACCATTTTCTAAAAGTCTTTATTGAAATCAAAGATAAATCCAGGAAAGTCCTCATCTCAAAAATATGCATTTCTACAAATCTTCAAAAACTGAATGCAATCTTATGAACCAGAATCCAGCTAATCTACACCCATCCAACAAATTGCTATTCTTTATTTCTGCCTCCATAGATTATCTTTGATACATTCTTGTCATTTGTATAGATGGAATCATATAATAAATGCTCTTCTGCAAATGCTTTTTCTAATTCTGCACTACATTTGTAAATCATCCATATTATGTGTGCAATTAGAGATGGTTCATTCTCATGGCCATATGAGACTGGAATAAAAGAATATATCTCCATATTCTGCAGGTCCACCAAGGTATTACTGTGCAGGTTGAAAAAAAAGATAGCACCCAATAAGTGTTTGGGATTTAGTGAGCTCTTACTAAACAGTCTGGTGGACTACTTAGAAAAGGTGATAGCACAAATAATCCTGAGAACTCAGCAGCACAGCATTTCTGGTGAATATCATGTCATTTTGATTGGCACTGGAAGAAAGTAGGTCAAGAGAATGCTAGAGATATAGCAAACTTAAATTTTAAGATGATTTTGACAGGCCCCTCCTGGCCTTACAGGAAGCTGAGAAAACATGTAATATGGAATTAAACCAAGTGAGGTTTGGCAGCTTCTTGAGTCTCACTGTTCAGTAACTGAATTTTGATGCATGTTTGTTACCTTCCTCTCTCCTGCAAACTCAGTAAATTATAATTTCTTCTCCAGGATTCGATCACGTGAGGCTAGCTTCCTTAAAATGACACTTTCTTCATGCATACAGGTGAAACTCACACAGTTGGCTTGGCCTCCTGAACCTTTGTGAGCTTGCCTTCCATTTCATTTTTTTGTTTTGTTTTTTTAGGTACCAGGAATCGAGCTCAGGACCTTGCACTTGCCAGGCAGGTGCTTATGCCACTAAGCTACATCCCTGGCCTTGTTTCCCATTTCTAGCCCTGTCTCGCATAGCTCCACACCCTTGGCTACCACATCCCATGCTCCGGTCTTGTCCAGTGCCTACAAAGTCCATAGTCATCTTTAATTTCTGTTTTACTACATTTAAGTGTGCTTGAAAGATATTCGTCACTATCCCACTGCATCCTTTGTCACCTTAAGTTCCTATGACTGGTTTTAAAAAATTGAGCTCAAGAATCACCTCTTCACCTCTGCCAGGTGATAGCTGTGATCTTTAGTAGTGCTGGCCACACTTTCACCTCAGTTTCCTTGCATGTTCTGCATAAATTCTAACAGAGAGTAAACCTTTACAGCTTTTGCCTACTAAAATGTATACCTTCCCAAGCAGCTTATGTGCAGTTTAAGATGAAATAACATCTCTCTTTAAGCACAGCTAGCAAAATGACAAAATGCTTCAGATGTAGTTGCCTATCAGTAAAGAGCAAGTGAGTGAAGTAATGATTGTGTGAATAGAAGCCAAGGGGGGGGGGAACTTGGAGAGTCATCACATGGACTTGTGCTCAATTGTATCTATTTTATTCAACTCTTTTGCCTATGGTTTTGAAGAAGTTAGAAAAATGTGATGTCAAATCTGGGGTTAGTAGAACATTTTAAATGATAATGAGTAGCAGGATTTAGATTCAAGAATCATTGGGTAGTCTAGATCCAGGAAGATAAATAAATAATATGCAGGACAAAGTTCTACATTACATTTAAAGAATTATGTGAGTATACCCAAAACCCAGAACACTTAACTGAAGAGCAATACTTACATGGACACACAAAGTTAATACTACCAAACACTGTGATATGAGCTTCTTTAAAAACATGTACAGGACATAGAAAGGAATCACTCACTGAGGGGCTGGGGATTTAGCTCAGTGGCACAGCGCTTGCCTGGCAAGCACAAGGTCGTGAATTCAATTCCCGGTATCAGAAGAAAAAAAAAAAAATCACAAAGTAAGGAATCACTCACTGGTCTGAAAAAAAAAGAAGCAATTACTGTGTTTTATACACTATTGATGATAACTACTGGATTTACTCCTTTGCTGAAACCTACAACCTTATTATTTGATTAATCATTACTTGTTTTTACTATATGTTATAGAAAGGGTGGAATTTATTCAGCTTTATACTTTCTCAGTACATCTTAGAATTATTTGAGAACATTACACATGTAAAGATTTTTATTGAGCTATGTCCATAAAAATGTTTATGTACTGTTAAAGCTAGTGCAGAATTTTATTTCCTTTCTTAGTGTGTTGCCAAGTCATACTACAATAAATTATGAAACATTCTCACTCATCCTTTTACTCTTTTAGTACATTCTCAAATCTTCAGCCATGACCTTCTCTGTGAGGATGACAGAGAAGACCAAACACCTGTAAATGAACATCTTTGGGAGCACTAAGAAAAATAAAAACAAAGAATTGGCCTTTCTCAATGTTTGACAGCAAAGAAAACAATATATTTTATATGTGCAAAAGTCCTCTAGATACCATTTCTGGCATGCAAATATACGCTGATTAACTGAGTTCAAAATAGAACCATTCGTTCATTTCTTCACATGCACACCAATGTTCCTCTGGTGGGGAAAGTTTCCATTATTTAAAAATTTGGTAATTATTATGCCTGAAAGACATAATGAGCTCATTCACTATGTATTATTTTACAGGTTTGATATAGCTATGCTTGTATGTATATACCAGTATAAGTAATATAATAAAGACTCAGATATAGGAACCAAGAAGACACAAATTTCACCTTTATCAAACAGAACTATTACTGAAAATTATAACTACTCAAGAAAACAAATACTATGTCTTCCTTTCAATCTCATATGGGAAATAATTACTACATTTATGCACAAATTTATCTCATGACCCAAAACTTCAAACTCCTTTGAGATATCATCAGAAAAGAAGTCACACACAGAAAAAGAAAATGTCAGTTAACTATAATTCACTTTAAACAAGTAAAGATGCATCTTCCCCTTAATTTTTGCCTAATGTCAAAGAGTCAGTAGTCTCTTTTGAAATATAAATTACTTGTTGGAAATCATGTGCAATACAGCTATTGTATTTTTCTCTTTTATTTCTGGTTTTAAATTTGAGGTAACCACGCCGACTTGTGCAAAACATTATGCTCACCTCGCCTTGTCCTGAGGTGACCCGGATGTTTTTGTTGCCCGGGAAGTTTTCAGATGCCCGTGCATCCCCAGATTCCTGATCCACACCTAGAGCCAGCTGCAGAAAACACATGTTAAATAGCTCTGTGAGAAGTCATTCTTGAAGCTCAGCAGGTAGTTTGCTAATGGAAACAGGGGAAGCTTAAGACCTGACACCTTTGCTTTGCTGTTGCTCTCTCTTTAGGGCTCCCTGGGGTTAGAAAGTTGAGTGAGCTCAGAAAGAACCCACTATTAAAAGAGGTGCTAAACTCTTCCTCGCGTCTCCTTAATAACGTCAGAAATTGTCTTCCCACGGGGGCCTTCATGTCCAAGTTATGTTGATACTCACCTGGAATAAGTCTGAAACACCTGCATTCATTACAAGAAAGTGACTCAAAGTATAGAACACACAGGGGTCACACAGAGATTGCACTTTCTCTGGGTTGGCATTTACGTCGGAGTTCCTTTTCCGGAGCGTAAGAACAAGCCAATGGAAGTATTCAAGACTGATAACATTTGCACCCAGAGGGTAGCATTTTGAAGAGTTTCCATTGGAAATCTGATCAGTGGGTCCTTGGAAGATTTGGTCAAAGTTCAGTCATGTTCGAGCTCAAAGATATGGCCAAGGTGTGAAAATTAGATTATGCGGACATCTCAGTGGATTTCAGCCAGGGCAGACTTCATGCTATTCACCAGTACTGTATCTTAAGCACTGGGGAGACCTAAGAATTGGCAGGTAATTAGGAAGGACATTCCATAGCTACATGAGGTCCTAAATTTCAGCCAGCAATAATAATTCCAGATAAACATATTGGAAGTAGAAGAAAACATACTATAACTTCTGTTTCCATCAGTATTTATTGTGAAAAGGAAGGTAGGTGGGCTTTGAAGATTTCAGTAAATCCCCTCACATAGGACAGCTGGGAACAAGGAGCAAGCCAAAGCTCCAGAGCTGGTGGGGCAGTGAGTCTCACTGCAGGCTCCCTGTGGAGAAGAGTTGACTGTCTAAGCTCCTCCGAATCCAATTTAGTGGAAAAGATAAAAAAGGACATTGACGGAGGGGAACAGACAGGAGTTAATTAATTGAAAGTAAGAAAAGGAGAATGGGAATATGACAGCCAGGTGGTATCTTAGACAGAGAAGAGAGATGTATCCATACGTAGTGACATCACTCTGCATGGATTGCAGGGTTTTGACGATATGTCCAGGCATGGGAGCGCAGCAGGCGTGGTCCCTGCCACACCACCTGCAATCTCGGGAATGTGCTCTGACAGTAAGTATCTCATTATAGCAAATAAACTGCGAGTGTGTGCCCTTAAATTTCACTCCTATTTTAGGAAGGAGGGGTTATAAGTTTGAAAACCCTAGTGGTTCTTCTGATTTAATAACGGGCCAGAAATCAATCTCTCTCTCTCTCTCTCTCTCTCTCTCTCTCTCTCTCTCTCTCTGGATAAAAAATAAAATATCCTTGATAGTGTCTATGTTGGAAAAACTTACACTCCCTTTCCTACCTTTGTTTCATAGAAAAGTGTAACTATGGTTTACGACTCCAGGCGTGGAAAAATGGATTAGATTTGTTCTAATGTTTTTTAATCAGTGAGATGAAAATCAAAATGTTCTTTACTTGCCATTAATGAGCTGGCCACACATTATCTCATAGATAGATTTTAGTACTTCATGATGGGTAAGAACTATCTTTGCAGCCTCTTATTTTTTCTGAGAGTACAATGCTGTCATCATCTGCTTTCTCTGCCCGTCTAGAGCGCCTGTGAATGTGCATCTGTGAGCAAACTTCATCTTTCCATTTTGTGAGCCAATCTCCCTTCCCAGAGCAGACAGCACATTGCTGGCTAACACTCCCAGTGGGAAAAATCGGGAATACATTTTACTGCCCAAGACATATTTCATGTGGATGAAAGATGTCCATAACCTCTTGACTCCTTATTCCCAATCCACATATAACATAAGAGAAAAACTAGGATTTTCTTACCCATGGCATCATACAGTACTTCTGAGTAGCTTCTTTCATTTGATTTATGTGTTCCATACTTCCCATAATGCTCTGCTGACTATTTTCCTAGGCTTTGATATTCTTTTTTTTGTTGTTGTTTTTGGGGTTTTTTTTTTTTGGTACCAGGAATTGAACTCAGGACTTTGCTTTGCCAGACAGGTGCTTATGCCACTGAGCTATCTCCGGGCCCCAGCTATGATATTCTATGGGTTAGATCAACAGTTTTCCCTTTTGTCTCTTTTGCATATTGCCCTTTCAGATTAAAAACAATACTTTTCTAGCTATGGTGCTAGTTCCCTGTAGATCAGTATTCAGGCTTCTCATTTCATTATCTAAGTTTAGGCTTTCTTAGGGTTTTCCATTTTAAAAGAAACCCAAGATCTCCAATCTTAACACTTTCCTTGCGGAAGACATTTATCTGCTTCTGTTTGAGACTAATGATAGTCCACAGGTGAATGAACTCTAGCCTGCATCTTCCAGCCAAGTGACTCAGGACACTGAAGTACCTATCCAACTGCATCCATTCTCCATCAGAACAGGGTATGATCAACCTGCTTTCTGTCACTGCACTCATCATCAAAATATCTGCTGCAAGGAAATATAAAAATACCATCACTTTTATTTTCTCTGTCAGGTTTCTTGAAGTGGAAGTTTTGTTGAAATTTGGGGCAAGATTAAAGTAATGTGGGAGAGTATCATTTACTCTCTGCCTGGATTCTTACTCTTGATCTCACATGAGACATTCAGAGTGCCTATATCCACTCTGCAGTAGAAGAGTTGAACAGTTCGTAAATCCATGCAGAAGGAGGTGACTTCTCACTTAACTAAATCTGTTCTTTTTTTTTTTTTTATGTCACATAGTCTTGCTGGGCCTGCAGGTCAGATAGCAGAGTTTGTTAATTTAAGACATTTTTAATATTTTGGAGATAGTCCACTCAACTAAGAGCTGGGATAATTGATAGAGGGATGATTTGTAGCAATAAGTAAGAAATGCATCATTATCCCCCTGTATGAGAGACTATTTCCTTTAGGCTGGTCGTGTTTCTAGTGTGTCAAGCAATGATATTTTGGGCCCATAAGTAGGCAGAAAGGAATAATACAGCAGAAGAAAAAGGCTTACTTTAGGATGTGTACTTTGAGGTCCATCTCTGACATCATACTAGGCTGTCTCTATATTTGCTTGTCTCTGAAGTTAAGTTCTGCAATAACAATGAAGAGAAATATATGCAAAGAGGTGAGGAGATGAAGCGCTCTGTACAATAGACCACCAGACATATGAGAATCTTCCCACAGCAGTGTCCACAGGGCTGAGAAGGTCTCTGATGTTAAGATTTATACATTAGCAGAGTGTTTTGTATGTAACAGAGAAAGGTACATAAGCGAAGGAGACACACAAGCCTGAGTTAAAAGCCTGTCTTTATTCCCTGGTGCTGATACCATCTACCTTGAAGTTTGCTATGAAGAAGAAATGAAACTACAAAACACATGTAGAAGAATTACTATAGGGCTATAGACAGATGGGTTATCAATCTATTGAAGAGATATGGAAAGAGTATATTTTACTTTCAAAAATCGAATAATTTAATATTATATCTATGTGAATATTTTAACTGAAAAAATTAGAATGACATTTCTTTTTACATATTTTGTGATAAAAGATGCTTTAAATTAAGAAGCAATTGAAAGTCTATAATTTATCTATAATAGGCAAGATATCTTTTCTAAATTTATTTATTTATTAGTACATGTTTGCGATACATAATGACCACTTTCCCTGTGGGCATCTGGTACAAGCACACGACACATCTTTATTCTTTTTCATGTCCCTTCCTTCCTCCCCTTTCTTTCTTCCCTCAATCTCCTAGTCCTCTTCCAATTTACAAAAGATTTATCTCTCTGTTTACTTTTATTAGTCATTCATATTTCTCTTTATTTCATTTATACTTTGGAATTCTCCAAGATTTCATCTTACTCCAGAGATATCTCTTAATACTTACTGTGAATACACTGTTCTCAAGGCACTTCATGTATTAATTTATTTCATCTTCTTAAAAAACTCTTTGTGTAGTGATTGTTATCCCTAACGATACATGAAGATATTTGGATAATTATGATTAAATATATTACTTAAGACTGTAAAGAAAGTATCTGATAAGAACAATTTTCAAGACCAAAAAGAAATCACCACCCTGAACAATTTTCAAATACAGGCAAGTAGGCTCCAGCATTCCAGGGATACTGTCCCTCAGAGAAGACAATAATTCTCCAGTGTTCTTGTGTTTGTGCATGTTTCTACGTGGGAAACCAACTGTCCTCTTTTTTTGAGACAATTCTTTCAAGATTATTAGCATGGATGGTCCTCATTTTATGACAGTTCAATTTTACCTAGTGTCAAAGCGATAAGCATTCAGTGAAACCTTGCTTTGAATTTTGGAATTTGGTCCTCTCCCAGGCTTTAGCATATGGCACTGTCCTCTCCTGTCAGGCTGAGCAGTAACACTGACCCATGGTTCCTAGTTAGTCACACAATCACCGTAGTAAACAACTGCAGCTCTACAGCGCACACTATGAGCTAAGCTGCGATGTTCTGAAGGTTAGGTGTGTTAAGTGTATTTTTGACTTCTGATATTTTCAACCTAAAAGTGAATTTATGGGGATGTAACCACATCACAAGGTGCAGAACATCTTTATATTGCACAGACTTGGAAGATAGAAATAACATTTCCCTCCAGAGCAAAGGGCATGTTTGCTTGCAGCTTGGAAAAATAGGTTTATTGTTTTTCTCTGCAGCAAGAAACAGGCATGCTTCTGCCCCTTAGAGAAGATTTGCTCTCCCTTAGTTCTGGATTCCTCTCCTGTCATGAAATACACTGAATGTGCAGGTGTCAGCTGATCTCTGATCATCACCTTATAGGAACTGAGTTTCAGGGACCTGGTACAAAACTGTTGATATTCTGGCTACTGCAGTAGCATAATAGCAATTATCCAATCTCTTTCACCTTTGAAATAGGAGACTCATGTCCTCTACAAGCATTCACTGAAGGATGGCTGGCTGACTCCCATGCCATGGAGCTCTTAATTGTCATTGTTATAGCAATAATAATACACAATGATATCACTATTAAATGTCTTTAGTTATTGGATTATAGATTTCAAAAGTATTTTCATGGCCTATCAATTTATTTGGGTTATCACTAAATACTTTCTGACTATGACTTTTTGAAAATATCTGTAGGTCAACACAGCACTTTGCTAATATTTTTACAGTTATTTTGTAACAGGCATCTGTAATTATAATACTTTACCTTAATCACCTAGTGGTGTTTGATATAAGATCATCATATGTGATTTGAGATTAGGAGACGTGACAGAAAAGTTTCATACATGAGACAAAAAAGAACTATGTTTTTAGAAATGTGTCAGAAATAACACCAAAAGCATTTTATTGTAAATTATATCTGCCTGAAGCTCTTAATACATTATTTTAAAAATCTGATGTACGCTCCATCCAATAGAGCAGGATTGGGTGTAAAGTTTAACTCAATTTTAGGAGGCCATTGACTTTATTAGTCTGTATGAAGATACGTAGCCAAAAGTATCATCAAGAAATCACCCTTGCTATTGGATTATTTGATTGAAATTTTAAACAATGGAATGTATGCATGCTTTCTTCAAATAGAAATAAATTGCTTGCTTATTTCAATAAAAATCTCTTTGTAACAAATTAAGTTGCTCTGTTTCAGCAAATACTGTTGAAGTTTGAATAAAATGCTAGAAACTTCAACCATATTAAATATAAGCAATCTACATAGTAGTACTTCATTCCCCAGAAGCAAGGAAAAATGGAACTCATTATGTAGAAACCTATTACAACACTCTGATAATACAAAAAGTAATACTTCTCATTTGTAGAGCTCTTTATAAATGTTGCAAGCAGATTTGCACGTGTTTATAATTTGCAAGTTACAATAACAATTATACAATCTCATCTGCTGGTTAGGAGACCAAAGAGCCGCATAACTAATAAACACTGACATTAGGACAATGAAGCAGGAATTCTACTTCACATCCTTTCAATGTACTTGGCTATATTTCATGTTGATTTATAAAGTCATCATAGTAACTAGAACACTCAGATGGGCTCCAATCTTTTGCTTATGGAGATATCAACATACGTACAACTATGAATCCGTCAAAAAGAAAACAGTGGTATTGGAGGAGAAGGCAGTGTGAAGGAAAGAAGAGAGATTGTCTAATGAAAACAAGTTCTTCTTTACACCACAACAAAGGCTTTACGCTCGATGTAGCTTTCGCCTTTTAGTTATTATTTCTTTACAGTTGCACCCCTTAGAGTCGACTGTTCGGTGATCACTGTCTGTGTTAGCCAGTAACCTCCTAGTCGGTAACCTTGCCTCTGGCTTCTTCCCCTCACTTATTTCTCTTCCTGCCAGTGACCTTTTTCTGTCATGTCACTCTTCCCTCGGTGAAACAGCAGAATAAAACCCCTATGTGAGCATGGTGTGGTTGGGTAATTTGTAAACAGAGTTCACAATACAGTATTGTATGCTACCAGCCTAAGCAGCTTCTATAGAAATATGTGTGCTTCGTTATTACTTTTATGACAGGAACTAACTCCTATGAACTATTAACTATAAGAACAATGGAAGGTTTTACAGCGTCAGAGATGTTGGCCCCGTGTTATTAAAGGACATGAGGAATCTGAACAGGGTGCAGTGGCACACATTTGTAATCCCAGCACTCTGGGAGACTAAAGCAGGAAGACTGCAAGTTGCAGCTTAGTGTGGGTAACTTTAAGATGTGGTGAGATCCTATCACAGAAATAAACACATAAATACATGGGCTAGCATGTAGCTCAGTACAAAGGTATAAAGGCCTGGGATTTGATCGGAAGCATAAAAAAAGAAAAAGAATGAGGGGCATTTGCTAGAGAAGGAAGTGGAATGACATTTCATGGAGAGTGAGGGCTGCATGCACTGAACCATTAGCTTTGATGTGGAGTACCCAAAGCACATGCATGAAAATACAGGTGAGAAAATAATAGTAATGACAGCAAAAGTTTAGTAGCCACTGTTGACATTCATATACATTATTTATTTAATCCATACAATATTCTGTTAGATATGCAGCATTACCATTCTAAATATGAGACATAGATGTTATGAAGTTAAATATATTGCTCAAGGTCACACAATGAACAAGTAACTAGGGGAAGATTGGAGCATTTTCTACTTGATTCTAAAATTTTGATTCTTAATAACCATGGTATAAACTAGCCCCGGGGAAGATCATAAAGGATTTTGTATGATGAGTTAAAGATTCAAGGATGAACCACCAAAGTGGGAGTCAGCTTATTTTTAGCATGATAGCTCTTGCTATCATGTAGCAAGTGTAGATAATAGAGTAGAGGAAAAAATACCCCTGATTGAAAGCCTGATTAGGAGGCCATAGACAAATAATGATAAGGGCTGGAATGAGTTCACTTGGGTGGCAGTGGAGTAGGTAGTGGGAATTAATAAGTATTTATCAAATAAAATCAGTAGCATTTGGTCAGTATCTTAAGTACTTTACTCCATGTCAAAGTGGGGCAGACAAAAAGACAGCAAAGCAATGAAGTAGCAAACAAAAAGAAGCAAATGAAAGCAGCAGCCTTCTTTCTGTCCCTTACATTCTATCCAGCCTACACGCCCTTAGGGCAGGTAGCACTCACACCCAGGAAGGACCTTCCCATTATCCACACTCAGAACTCTGGCAAACCAATTAGTGGACTAATTTAGTAATCACACACCCTTGATCTCAGCATCCACACTCTAGATCCAGTCACCTCTCAAAAGCCCCCTATGACTGCATGAGGCCTGGCAGGGTTGGAGGTGGCATCTAGATGCAAGCCGTAACAGGCAGAAATTGGATGCAAAATATGAACACAGAGAAGAATCATAGCAGCTACTAGGTTCCCGCATCTGTGACAAGGTGGATGACAGCATTCCAAACGCATCTGGCGGAAAAATTTAGTGAGCTGGTGTGAGAGCGATCAATGTGGTGTCATCGGTCAGACATGCACATGGAAATCCCCGGTGCCCACTGATCACTCTTCTCACTTTTACCAGGACAGGACAAGAGTCTCAAAAATTCTTGTTATGAAGATGTTCTCCAGCTTCAGGCATGTGTAACCTTTGAAGTAGCAGCCGTGTTTCCTCAAGTCCTACCTATGGGGAGAGTTCATGTTATAAGAAGAAAGGGCAGTCTTTGGAACCAGGCTTCCTAGAGTTGGAATCTCATCTCTGTTTCTTACTATTTTTCGTGTGTCGTGTAGTTAATCTGAGGACAGCATGATCTTCAAATAAGCGGCCTTTAGCTGGAAACTCGAATAAGCTATATTTCCCTCTTAATATTTTGGAATCTCAGTTTCCTCTTTGAAAAGACAATAGATGCTTTTAATGGGGGACTAAGTAGACTAAGACACATAAAATTTTTCATCCATTTCTAGTATATGTCAATCACTTGATAAATTTGAACCAGTAATTACACTTGTGGTAATAAATAATGTATACACAATGTGTAATGCATGTAGTTATCAACTCATTCTTGCTATTACTAATCAGTGTGAATTAAAAATGTGATAAGAATGTGCACATGGAGATTCCCTCTGTCTAGAAGGTCCTGTACTTTACTATCACACAGATCTTATGCTACCCTAAGAGACCAGTGGAACATCTGCAAGTCCTGCCTGGAGTGATGGAAGCAACCAGCCATTCTATAACCTCAGAGTAATTTTAAAGCACTTCTGTTACCACAGGGAGTCATGTGTAATTATGTGTGCGCTTAGTAGAGGTCTCTAATTTGATTTTGAGCTCCAAAAGTATAAAGGTCTTCTCTTTATCCATATTTGATTCCTTAATAATAACACAGTAAAAGTTAAATTGCATAGGTTGAATTCCTCAGATATAACCAGCTGCTCTAACTTCATCTTACCAAGAAAACTGCTCACAATATATTAAAAAACAACCGGAATATTGCAGAAGCTTGATTTAGATCACTATAACAGATGTACGGGCCAATCTCATGATCTGCTAGCAATGTGCATGCGAAGAGTGTTTTATTTTTCTTGATGCATTCATTTGCAGAGAAAAATTAAGAGTTGCTTTGTTTATATCCATCTGAGAGAAAAAAAGGCCTTTTGTTTTGTTCAATTGGCAATATGTTGATGTTTTTCAAGTATGCATTCATCATTAAAGCAGCAAAAGGAAATGAAAGGTCAGTACTAGCTCTCAGATATAAACACATTTAAAATCTGGAATGCTAATTAGCCACTGTCTTGGAAATTCATGTCATATACCTAAGAAAAAGAAAATTCTGTCATGGGCTATACTTTGTACTCTTATTCGTAGTTTGGATCTGTGTAAGGGGACTAACTGTGCTAATTATTTAAGGAGATAAAAAGGAATACACTAATTTGTTTTATTAGTCATCTAGTATTTAGGGTTTATGATATTTTCCTTTATCTTTTTTTCTTTAATCATCCAATCCCTGTTTCAATATTTGTTCCCCGCCTATCCGTATCCATTGATTTTTTGTGTTTCACTAATGTGTCTGTGCACATGTGCACACAAATATACACACATGCATTTATGACTAATTTGGGGTTGTTTGAAAATACTAAGGAATAGCTATAAGTGTCCACTTGCATCTCAGATGTAAAGAATTGAAAGTATTTCCTAACCTTTGAACAAATCTCTTCATCTGTAAGTGGGGAAATCGTACTACAAAATCTCACATTGCAAGGATGTCTAAGAATAAAGATAAAACATGTACGGTCTTTTTAAGAACTCTTGGTACATATTAAGACCTCAGTAATGATTAGTTCTCTTTATTATCGCCTATGGTTATTTCAGTTCATAAACAGTACCTAAGAGTTTTGATTTTTAAAACTCCAACATTAATTTTGCAGACCTCTAAACATTAGTATTTAAGGAAAAAAACTATTTTTGAAAAGTTATACAAGGTGTTCCATATATATGGAATATATACGTATATATATGGAATAGATATATGGAATAGATAGATAGCTAGATAGATGGCTGATAGAGAGCATTCTTATAGACCCACAATGAACTTAATGGTCTTTTTAAAAATAACTTTAGACTGAATGCTGCAATGACCAGCAGGTTTTCTTGAATAAATACATGAAAGCCTCTCTTGGTTACCTGTGATGCAGAGAAATCACCATGTCAGACAAAATCTGTATTCATAAACAAATTATTTTTCAAAGTAGTTCTAATGATATTACTTATTGCCACAAATAAGAAATGGCATATTCCCATATAGTGGTGTTACATACTATTATCACACTTCTTTTCACTTTGGTAGTCTAAAGTTTAACGTCAGGGCATCAATAGTAGCTAATTGTTTTAATTTGCATTACCCTACTTCTTCTTAAGGTTGGGTAAGTTTTCATATGCTTAGTACTCTATTAGATTTTCCTCCTGTGAGCTGACTGCACACATTACACTTTCTTCTATTATGTAGTAATCATAAAGGTTCTGGTAGGAAGGTAGTAATTTTCTTGTGTGTAAAGCTGCCTACAGCTTTCCTATGAGGTTTGGCATTGTTTGGCAGTAAAAAAAAATTAGTAAAGCAATTTCTACACTCTACTTTCTGTTGTTTTTGGACTTTTACAATCCATACATAATAAACTATAAAGGACTTTTCTGAAATTGCAAGTAGAATGAACATGTTAGGAGGGATATGATTGAGCTACTGTCCTCATCTTACATAGTTAACATTTCAGGGGTATCATAAATGCTTGATGAAATAGAACTGTAGGTATATGGATGCTACTTGAGTTTTCCGAGTTAACCATAAGAAAAGCCATGTCAAATATAGAAGAAAGGACTATGGGAAATGGTCTATGTCGGAAATTTGTTCACCATTACAGTAGAAATTAAAAAAATACAACAAAAGGAAATAATTTTAGCACATATACATATTAAAATGACATGAAGTTTTGATAAATTAGACTGTCCCATATGTCATTAATTTATTTTTTAAATTCAGCTTAAAACAAAATACAGGTGACAGCAGAACTGTCATAATATATTACCAGATAGAGTGGAAAAAATTAAGCTTTTAGATGAAGTAGGGTTTATTACAATATTGCAAATTGGTTTCAACAGAAAATTACATTACTTCAATATAATAAAGAAAGCATGAAAGACAAGGATATAATCTCAACACATTCACAGTAAGTGTATCAGTCAGTGTTTACTAGAGAAACAGATGTAACACCAGGTATACAAATATGTAAGAATGTAAAAGATTGGCTTATAATAGCCATGCTCAGAGTTGGATGAGGAACAGTGCAGAGGGTGTGTGCTCCCTGAAGGCCACAGGATTCAGTTGAAGGCCTGGAGCTCCCTGCAGTGTCTCCTGCGAGTCTGTGTCAGGAAGCTGATGGGTCTGCGATGGAAGGCTGAAGGCTCTATGCAGGAAACTGAAGAGTCTGTGCTGAAAGCCGGGAGATGATGTCCAAGCTGAAGCGGGAGACAGGAGCTTCTCGAAAGGAAAACAAGCAGATCCGTCCTTCTTCATTTCCCCTTTATACCAACCAGGTGAGGAGCTGCTCTAGGATTGGTCTTCCATACCTTAGGGTGTGGCATAGATGAACCGACTTAGTGAGCGTCCCTTCCTCAATTTGACAGAATCAATCAACCATCATAATAAGTACAAGGAAAAATTCAACCCCCATTTTTGACAAAAAGCTCAGCCAAGCCACAATTCAAAAGAAATTCTCAAGCCTGGCAAAGCAACCACAAAAACAAACAACCAACATCTTTCACAGGCTTTCATGTTTAGAGAAGTTTTCGATTTGCAGTAAAATTAAGTAGAAAGTACAGAGATTTCCCATATAACCCTGCCCCTACGTATATACCGCCTCTGCCACTATTGGAAGCACCCCCCCACAGGGGTATGCTTGCCACCACTGATGAACACATGCTGATTCATCTTTACAGTCCAGAGTCAGTACACTGTGTTAGAATTTCCTATTGTACATCCTATGTATATTCTCTAAATCTGCACATGTGCACAGTGATGTAAGTTTAATATTATATCATTATCCAGTGTAGTTTCACAGCTCTAAAATTACTCTGTAATCCACCTATTTACTTCTTCCTCCCAAGTAAACCCTGGCAAGTACTGACCATTTCACTGTCTGAGTGGTTTTGTTTAACCTCATTGTCCTAAGGTTGGATAGTACGTAAGCTTCAGCCAGCTTTCCATCACTGGGACCAAATGGCTGATACTCAGAACTTAAAAGAGGAAATGGTTTACTTGGAACATGATTTCAGAGGATTCCATCCATCTCCAGCTGATTCCAAGACAGGAACATCATGGAAGAAGGTCCTGTTAGACCAAAACTGCTCAATTTTTGGCAGCCAGGAAGCAGAGCAAAGGAACAGCATCAGAGAAGGGGTGAAGGACAAAATATCAATTCCAAGGCTTTACTTCCATGATCCCTGCACCAAACATAGTCAAAAGAATGCTTTACTAATAACCCAGGTGGCTCCCAAGCCAATCAAGTTGATAATCCATCTTAACTGTCACAACCCACCACTTGGCAACTTGATGCTCAAACACATTTTTTAGACAATAATATCCAAAAAAAACCACAGGGATGTAGTTGTACCTAACTTGATACAACTATCCCATATACACCTTAAGCACAATACTCCTTCCATAAAGTCTCAACAGTCTCAGCATTGCAGAAAAGCCCAAGTCAGGGCTGGGGATTTAGCTCAGCGGCAAAAGCGCCTGCCTGGCAAGCGCAAGGTTGTGAGTTCGGTTCCCAGTACTGGAGAAAAACCAAAAAAAAAAAAAAAAAAAAAAGAAAAGCCCAAGTCAAAATCTCCTCTCAGACAAAAGACAAATTTTAGATTTAAACTCCTGTAAAAATAAAAAATCAGTTTACATAACCCCAAGGTACAAAAGTTCAGGTTAAACATTCCCCTTTTAAAAGGGAGGAGTAGGGATATGGAAAAGAATTGGATCAAAACATGACCAAATCCACCAAAGCAAACATTATATCCTGTACTTTATCTAGGACACATGGTGGTAAGATGTGATGTCAAAAAAGCTTTGACAGCCCTACACCAATGGCTCTGCTGGTTGCATGCAACATGATGTCTCTCTTAGGTTGGTTCTGCCCACTGCCTGGAGTTTTTCCTCAGCAGATTTTACATGTTCCTGTCATCTCCAATGCATATTCCTGGGATCTCCAATGCACTTTTACTTTCACTGTCATAGATTCATACACTGCCTCTCAGAGAAACACTGCCTTCCCTCAGAGTCTTTCCTTTGCATTTTTGGTGGAAGTCTCCATGACCCCACAACTGTTACATTCTGCATACGTGAACAATCAGCATCATATGGATGATGACAAAGTCTACTGTGAGTGGAAACAGCACCTTGCCTCCATTGGACAATCCCTGCAATATCCTTTGATTTTCTGGATGGCTGAACATTGTGAGATTAATCCAGACAATTAATTCTTTAGGAGGCTTTTCTGGAGGAGGAGACCCAGGGCCTCTCTTATCAAGTGAAAAATTTAGTGTTAGATACATAGGGTCTTGCTGATTTTTTATGCACACAAGATATCTTTCTTCTTGTCCCAGTACAAGTACACGGTTTTGTTGTTATTTTTAATTTATTAGCACATGTGTGTAGTATCCTAATGTTTATATTCCTTGTGGGAAGTTGGTACATAACATATTTTAATTAATTTTTATCCCCTTTCCTTTTCCTTCCTCCCCCCTCAACCCATCACTTCATCCCTTCCTTTTCTTCCCCCTTTTTCTGTATGTTTGCAGCACATAATGTATACAATACTTGTGTTGAGCTGATACATGTACATAGAACGTCTCAATTACTTTTTCCATTCCTTATCCATTTCCTCCCTTACCTACTCTTCATGTTTTAATCCTCTTATCTTTTGAGAATGAATTATCTTCCTATTTATTATGTATCTTTTATTTTCTACTTTATTTTTACTTTAGATCTCTCATGTAAGGGAACTCATATGATATTTAAGTTTATGAGTCTGATTTGTTTCCCTTAACATTATGGTCTCAACTTGGATCCATTTTCCTACAAATGACTCAAGTTTATATTTCTTTAAGGCAAAGTAGTACTCCATTGTGTGTAAATACCATATTATTTTTATCCATTCATCTGTTGATGGATATATGGGCCACTTCTAAGATTTAGCTAGTATGAACTGTGCTGCTATAAACATGAGTATGCATGGGTCACTGTAATATGATGTATTTAATTCTACTGGGAAGATAAGTAGAAGGAGCACAGCTGTGTCAAATAGAATTTCTAGTTTCAGGTTTTTGGAAAAGGTACATACTGATTTTCCCACTGGTTGTACCAGTTGCCTACCAATAGTGTAGAAGGGTACATTTTCCCTGAAGCCTGTAGAGCACTGGCTTTTATTTGATTTTCTTTGGTCTTTTTTGAGACAGGGTTTCACTATGTAGTTCAGGCTGGTCTTGAACTCACTTTGTAGCCTAAGCTGGCCTTAAACTCACAACAATCTTCTTGGCTCAGCATCCTGAGTTCTGGGATTACAGGCATGTGCCACCATGCCCAGCTTTGATTTCTTGATGATGGCTATTCTTTCTGCAATAAGATGAAATTTCATAGTCGTGTTAATTTGCAGTTCTCTATTGTGCAATGCTATTGAACATTTTGTGATGTATTTATTGAATGTTTGTACTTCTTCATCTGTGAAATATCTATTCAGCTCACTTGCTCATTTTTGATTAGGTGTTTTATTTTGGAGGGTCTAATTTGTTTTGAATTTTCTATCTATTCTAGATATTAGGCCTTTGTATAAGGAATCATTGGCAAAACATTTTTTAGCATTCTATAGGTTGTCTCTTCATTCTGTTTGTTATTTAATTTGCTGGTCAAGGCTTTCTAATATAATACAATCCCATATGTTGATTTTCAGAGCTATGCCCTGTGCAACTGGGGTTCTATTTAGAAGATTCTTGCCTGTGCTTTTTTTTGTAGGTAATTAAATTAGATAAAAACTTTTATACAGTCAGAAAGGAAGTAGACACTCAGGAATGTCAATAATATATGGATATATCATATTTATGACTGGTAGTGCAACTGAAGAAGGCAAGCCCTTAAAATAAGATCACAATTGCCAGACTTACATACCTCTACAAGGATAAATGGAAACCTGAGATTATACTGTAATTAGTACCACCCAGTCCACTAAATCCAGATATGCATCAGACATCTGGATGAGTGATCAGAACACCTAGGCTCACCCCTTCCCCAAAATGTTCTGTTTTAGAAGTCATAGGCCAGAGTTAATGATATCATCCATAGACCCTTGGTGTGTACCCTACTTCCATGTTGGATCAGTGTTAGCTAAGTGGCTATACTTGTAATTTCATTGCTTTTATCCACCTTGTTATTTTGCCCCATGAAGCATTCTTAGAGAAATGGCCTTGGAAGCAACCCGTAAGACCACTCCTGTCTCTCAAGAGCCTTCTGATTCCCTAATAAACTTTCCTACTTTTGGGCCGGGGATATAGCTCAGTGGCACAAGTGTGTGCCTGGCAAGCACAAGGTCCTGAGTTTGATTCCCAGTACCACACACAAAAAAAACCTTTCCTACTCTTTTTTTTTTTATACAGAGACCAATATTTTGTTTGACTGTTTAAAGTTCAGTATTAAAACATGTCTTGCTGGGCCAGAAAGAATGAGCCTCCTTCCACCAAGATTCAGAGTAATATTTTGGAATAGCTGTATCTATATATCTATATATCTATATATCTATATCTATATCTATATCTATCTGTATACTTTTCCCAAACCTTGTTTTATTCTTATTTTATACATTAAAGAGAGGAAGATAACAAAGAAATAAAAACAATAATGCAGAGTTTCAAAACAGGATAATAGGAAATTAAAAATGGTTAATATATTGCATATTGTTGTCTTCCAAGTCATTGCTCAGGTTAAAAAACATATATATAATATAATATATGATAGCTAACATAATTATGCTGCTAATTTCTTTTAGTCCATTGAAAAGATTGGTTTGTGCTTAAAATTTCCTACTCTTATCCTCCTCATCCTTTAAAATTCGTTCGTTGATCTCAAGGGACACAGAGTAGGCACATCTGACATTTAACATGTTGGGAGTTATATGTCTCCTATATCACTATGATTTCAATAATTTTACCTATCTAGTCTTCCCAGATAGTTGTCTCCTATAACTTAGCTCTTTGATCCATTTTTATTCTACCAGTTGGTGAGAGATTGCCAGTTTTCCCAACATTGTTGATGAAAGAGAGTGTCTTTCCTTCAGTGTGTTTTGGGCTTCTTTTTCCAATAATCAAATTGTTAAATGTAGCTGGGTTTGTTTCTGCATCCTTTATCTTTTTCAGTTGATCTTCATGTTGTTTTTGTTTCATTATCATGCTATTATCACAGTATCTTTGCAATATTACATCCAGAATACAATATTGTGATGCCAGAATTATGATGTCTCTTACTTTGTTCTTTTTAACCAGGATTGTTTTTGCTATTTTTGGTTTGTCTTGGTTCTATATGAATTTTAGGAATGTTTTCTACAGACCTGTGAAGAATGCTATTGGAATTTTGACTGAGATGGCAATAAATCTATATATTTGGTAGAATGGCTATTTTGACTATACTGGTTCTGCCTATCTAGGAACAGAAGGTGTCTTTCCTTTCTCTGATGTTCTCTTCATTTTCTGTTTCTGAATACTGTAATTTTCACTGCACAGGTTTTTCATTTCAATTTAGACTAATTCCTATGTATTTAATTTTTTCTTGGTGCTATTGTGGATGGTGTTTTCCCTGATTTCTCTCTCCTTGAGTTCCTAATTCATGTACATGAATATAATTTTTTGTGTGTTGATTTTGTATCCTGCTACATGTAATCCCTTCAGAACTACATTTATTTTGTCCACAAAATTACACCTGACTTCCTTTGAGCTATTTTATTTTTCAAAACCTTTTGTTCTCAATTTTGCCTCAGATGATCACTAAAAATCTAGTGAAAAATACCTAGCAGTAGCCTTGTCATACCGTAAATGTTGGGTTGCCTTGAAATTGCTCCCACCATATAAATTCATTCACCGCAATTAAGTTTAACTTCGGACAAAGTCTCAGAACATTGGCACAATATACACAATTTCTTTATCAGACTGTCACATTCCTAGGCTTTAGCCCATTTCTGTATGGATTCTCCATCTGAATCCTCAATATCCTGGTCTTTACTATCAGTGCTTTTGTCAACTTGTTGATCTTCTGAGCTCTGATTCAAATTACTCATCAATCTCTACTTACAGTATTTTACAGATTCTCTACTCTGCATCTCCAAAACTTCCCAAATTCTTCCTGCAAACCAGAAACAATGTTCTTACCCGTGGGGTTAGGTATAATCACAGATATGACCCCACCTCTCACATAAAATTTCTGAATGAGTCACTTTCCTATCATTGTGACCACCTTCCTGACATCCAAAAATTATAAGAGAAAATTGCTTTTATGCTTCATAAGTTCAAAAGATTCCGTCCCCATTCTGCTGGCTCCAAAGCAGGAACATCATGGGTGATGGGTGTAGTAGAGCAAAGCTGCTCAATTCATGGTAACTGGGAAGCACTAGGGGAACAGTTTCTGCAGAGAAAGGGAGAAGGGCCAGATATACACCCCAAGTTCATGTCTCTATGACCCAGCCAGGCATACTTACAAGTGTCCATCACTAATACCATGAGCAGCTCTCAAACTAGTCAAGTTAATAATCCATCTTAGCAGGCACATATACTTTTCAGATTGACAACTTTTCAGTTATTAATCCACAGTTTTCTCCATGCTTTCCCATGAGTTCATAAGTTATTTCTTTTTTAAAAATAGAATAATACTCCATTGTTAACATCTAATGCAATATACTTATCCATTCATTCACTGGAAAATGCCTTGGATGCTTGCAGATTATGGAAATTATTGCAAAAGATACTGTAGAAATTAAATCCTGTGTGTGTTTTTACTTGAATGTGTTTTTGATTTAGTTGCTTTTACTCCACAATCCTGCCAGCATTTTGTGTTAGTATTTCAGATTCCCGCCATTGTAGTAGGTGTGCAGTAGTATTGCATTGCTCTACCAATTTTGGATTCCCTAGTGGCATGTGAATTTTTTATTCCTTTGCCACTATTTTAATAGAGCAGAAGTTTTTAATTTTAATACAGTCCAATTTATATTGTTCTAATATAGATTACACCTATTATGTTGTATCCTCACCATACCTAAAGTCAATTAGATTTTCTACTATGTGATCTTGAAGGACTTTTACTGTTCTACACTTTACATTTAGCTACCATCTGCTCCACATTAATTTCTATTAAGGATGCAGGATGTAGGTTTAAATTTATTTGTTTATGTCCGCACATGAATGTGTAGGTATTCCAACATCATGCACTGAGAAAGACCCTCTCCCCTTCATTGCACTTGGTCATAGGTTAGTTCAGTGTAGTTATGTGGGTGTATATGAGGGTTGGCTGATATGTTCTATGAAATATGCCACACTGTGTTTACTGCCACATATGCCTAATAAGTTTAAAGTTGCATTGATAAAGTTAATTTGCAGGTGGCAAATTCCCAAATTGGTGTCAAAGACAAGAGTTGATTTGTAACACGATCTTGTCATGAGTCTGTGCCCTTTTGCCTTTTGGCTGACTGAAGGATCAGTTTTTATAACGGCCATATATTGTGATATTGCGGATGTTGGATTGGTAAGATGTTTCCACACAGGCCTCAGTGAAGTGAAATGTGCAGACACTTTCACAGCTATGTCTGAACCATGAAACAAGTATTTGAAAAGGACTCCAGTGAATGAGTCTTTTTGGAATCAAGCATCCCAGAATGTGCGTTGCTCTGACATATGCGCAATACAGCGTCCATGGACAATGCAGCAAAACGTTGTTTGCCGCAAACTGAGAAGGAATAGTGAAATCTTTAATTCACAAAAGCAACAAATCCTAGGGGCACGCTCAGCTTTCAGGGCTCCATAATTCTCACATGTATTTATTTTAAAACAATGAAGGAAATAAACTTTATGAAGATGAAACGACACATTGTAGGATAAAAGTGTCTTGAAAACAGTAAAATTAGATACATGTGTAGGACAGAAAATTAAATTTTCCTGAATTTCTCTGAATAATCAAGTCATCAAAGGCAATTTTCTTATCCCAGTTCTCATGAATGAACATATTCCTTGAAAGAAAGGCGTATGCTTTTGGTAACATTTTACCAGAGAGTTTTAGTTAATTGCTTTTAGCATCCTTTCCATCACCCATCACCTACAATTGGCTTCTAGATGGACTACTCAGAATTCCAATAAAAGCATGTGATGCAGTTAAAACGTTTATTGTATAAGAAAAGTAGAATTTCAGCAAAATTTCTGCTGTTTCTATGAATGTCCTCTCTCTATGGCTCAAGTTTATTTTTTTAACCTAAAAAGCTGTTTTGATATCTTTTAAAGCTATAATTTCTTGAAGGCCTTTGCTTTGTTTGAAAATGTCTGGCTTAGGGATTTAACTGATGTTGACATTTCTCACATTCACCCAGCAGACCACCCACCAAAGTTTTAACAGGCCCTGCCAGCGTATTAATAAGGCTTCTAATTGCTCTAGACTGGGAATTCAGCTCACTCCAGCAGATGGGGATGGTCACCAGGTCAGAACAGCCATCTGCTCTGTGCCCCAAAGCATCTTCTAAGGAAGCTGGACCGTGTCATAGGCTAGGTCAAGTGTTTCTGATCATGTAACCTAATAGCTCTTGGAGATGACAAGTCTCCCACATTATAAGAAATCCTGTGTTCAAAACAACTGTAACTATGTAACCTAAAATAGCCAGTGAATTTCAAGTAAATCTCAAAATTTTCCAAGCTGGCCAAATGCCCTCCTGCCAAACCAGAATTTTTCCACTGAGGAACGAAGGACGGCCCTTCCCCTACTGCGGCCACCCCTCTTTGTATTAACTCTTCTGACACCAGCCTGGGTCTGTACAGTCTGTCTTCTGTACATAAATGAGAACATTTATTCTGTGAAAAATGTCACAGAAATCATGGATCGAGTTCTTTGTCAAATGTTTTTCTGCATCTATTGAGAAGATTGTGCATTTTTTCTTGGTTATTTTAAAAAATAAAAGGAAAAGTAAAGGATACAATGTTTCTCAATTGGTGAGAAAAATTTAGAAGTTTCCTAAACAAGCCTCTTTGGCTTACAAACCATGTTTACTATAGTTTTATGACTTTGTTACATGACCCCAAACCTACTCTTATTGATGCATAAATTCCCTGGGATTTGACTCAGTAGCAATCAGACTTCATTGAGAAATTAGGAGAGTAGGTTCTACTTGGATTCCTGTCTCAATTAGCTGTGAACTCATTTAGGTCACTCTGAAAACTACATTTCTTATTATCCAAATGAGGAATAATTGAAGAGATGGGACATTAACTCGATGGAATGGTTTTCAGTTACTTAATTTGATAATTATAAATATGATATAGCACTTTTGAAAAATGATTATGGGATAAGAAATCAAATTATTTGAAATAACAAGTGGTTAAGGACAAAATACAAAATTAGTTACGCTTTAAATTGAAAGTAACAAACTATTTATGGCCCTGCTAATAAATCTATTTATTCTATGTATTAATAGTTAGGTATCAATAAATTTCAGCTAAATTCTTGAGCCAGAGTTCACAGACCAGGTAGCAAGGCATTTTTCTTCAAAAGTCAGTAGTATTTTTAGTAGACAAAGCACAAACCAGAGCTCTCTATCTGAGGGTACTGCAAAACCATATTTATAAATGTGTAATGTAGCTAGTAAATATGACTTTGAATATTAGTATTTGTGGCAAAAATGAAAATGTTGCTTCAAAGCATAATTTTCACAGGAATTAAAAGATAAATAATAAGCCCAGCCCATTGGCCTGATTTACTTGTAACTTTATATCTTTGTCAGTCAAATTAAACTGATACATTACAACTCTGATGATTTAACATGCTGGAACAAAATTCATTATTCCATCCATCACTTTTCTCCTTGTAAATAACACTCTAAAACCTATGGAAACAACGTTAATCATACTTGATCTAGAAGGCAATTTGTAATCAGATATGCCTGAGGGCCCTACAAAGAATTTATCTTTTATCTGGTGACATAGATCAAGCTGGAGCTCTGGTCCACAACCTTGAAGGTGCAAAAATCATCATTCAGACACTCAACAGGATGTACAGAAGTCATGGAAGCATTTTACTGAACTCATCCTGATAAGAAATCACTTCTCACCACCTGTAGTCCTGCTCCCTAGGTCCCATGCATTCCTTGACGTACCGCAAAAGGTTCTGTTTATCTGTCTGCCTCTACTTTTCACTCCTCCTCACAAAGTGGTTGGGAGGGAGCTTTAAAGACATAAACCAAAGGCTTCCAGTTGTACAAGTTCATATAAATTGACTCTCTCTCTACACAGAATCAGATACACCAGAGAAGAAATTGACCCTGAGATTCATGAAAACCCAAAAAGTAATTTTTCTAAAAGCAGTGATTATCAATCACTTAGTTATAGTAGCCAGGCCCACGATGAAGAAAGCTTCATAAACGTGAAATAGGAGCAACGATGGCACACTATTTTCAGCTACTGGGACTCAGTGACATGAGAATAAAGCAATCATGGCATGCTAGATGAGTTGCATTAATGAACCAAATTATTTCCCTTTCTGCAAACACAAGTTTTGCCACTTTGTCGTTCTTGTCACAACTGTCCTTGAATCTGGCTGGCCTTGTTCTTCTCTGTTGCTAAAAGAAAACATTAGAAGTGGTAGCATCTGTTTAGAACCTGAACCCTCATACTGGGTTGCCTGCTTTCTTTCTTCTTTCTAGAATCACCAAGAGAAAACACAGGAGAATATCTTTTGAAAAATGGGAGGCACAGAGAGACACCTGACTCATCCCAGAGAGGTCATCCAAGACCCAGCCAAACCATTAATATGGTACCGTGACCAAATAACCCAGCGGCATAATCTCACTGAGTCCATCTTTACAGGTTGACACACAGACTGAGACCTATGTTAGCACTATTCCAGTTGTAAGTTTCTTTCCTCATCTCCAAAGTTATTCCCCAGAAACGAATGGAATTATATTCAGCATTTCTCCTTTAGGAAAAGCATTTCAGAAGAGGCCTTTCTGATTCTGGGGACTGCCACTGGTCACCAGCACAGGTGTGATGACAGCCCCAGCATGCCCCGACCAAGCCTGGCTCAGTGACCGTAGTATCCCAACATGGTCACTACGTGGTCTGGAGCTGACACCTGCAGGTTACTTTACTCTCTACCATGAGAAACCCATGCTTTTCTGAAATCTTAAAGATGTTCTATAATTTTGAGTGGGAGAGGGAATGTGTGTGTTTAATCCATGTAGAACTGATGTTGGGGTTTAAGATGAGTTAGTTATCATTCTGTACGGAGGCCAGTTATGCAAACATTACTTATTAAGCAAATGTCAATGTCCATCTTCTCCTTACTGATGCATGAAGTTGTGTTTAGCAGATTCCAAACTCCCTCGTCCTTGGGCTCGGTGCTCTGCCTCTTCGTGTGCATCTATCACTGTGAGAGCACTGGGCTGCCTCGAAAGATACAGCTCTAAATGTCCTGGTGTTTGGCAGTGCAAACCTACTCTTTTTCTGATGTCCCTTTGTTCTAGAATTACCATTGTTAATTCTGAATATTTTTTATTCAAAAGCTTTGGCATCATTTGATAAGTGAGACATGAAAGTATATTGAAATATGTACTGGAACTATTCTGCATGTATCTATTAATAAAGGGAGCCTGTGTTATTGTGATGTTGAGTACTTCACCATATTCTGCACAGTTTAAACTCTCACGGTGTGTGTAGGTCTGATGTGGATCCTGCGCGCAGACCTAAGGCAAAGAAAGCAAGGCTGGGTGCTTGGTAAGACCAGTTGGACTTGTTGCTTGTGCAGGGAATACACTTCCTCTAGAATGTGTAATCAGAAAAGCAAAAGGACTTGCTTCTAAAGCTCCTCTGTCATTTCCTCATATTAACTTTCCTCTTGTACTTCAAAACATTTATTTCATGATGATTTATTGAATAGGAGTTGTCATAGTGGGCTTGACTAAATTTCCCAATGCTACTATTAGTATTTACCCAATTCTTACTGTTGTACAAACATGTAAAGTCCTTTACATTTATTTGTTCATTTGATCACGCAGACATGAATTAAGGTTGATGGTCAACCATACATATTGAAGTGTCACTCTGGTTGTTAAAGTATTGAATTGCTTCCATTATAAATAGTAAAATATCTACTTCCCAAGTGTCTTATTTCCGGGGGTTCAATTAAGTGCATCAGGATTGTCATCAACAATTTTTATTAGGGTGTCTGTGTTTCTGCTACATGTCATTAATTTTTCAAATATTATCATCAGAGTGTTGCTTGTGTTTACCAATGAGCAAATCAAAGCTTAGAAAGTTAAATATAATGTTTATAGTCACACAGCTTTTATGTTCTACACAATTCAATACAGTTCCATAGAAAGTGCTGTAAAACAAGATATCACAGCTCTTGAGGTAAAAAAATGTCCTTTGGACTCCATCCCTCCACTACTTTATAATCAACATTGAGAGATACCTTAAATTTTTATTTCTGGATTTTTTTCCTCCATTTCTTTTACTGTGTTTAAATACAGACATAAAAATCTAATAAGCAGTCAAATCATTTGTAAATTTCACTAGCTTTCAGAGCCATCATCTTATTGATGTTTTTCAATCTATAAGTCTTGTGTCCAACCAAGAAAAAACAGGAATCATCAGCTATATGTCAAACTTTCTTTATGTTGTCATAATTTGCTCCTTCACAGAAATCTATCAACTTCACACTTAAACCTGGAGATATGCAGATGAGGAAACCAAAATTTTCTCAGCACCTAAGAGCACCACTGAACTGTAACACTAAACATTTGTTAAACAAAAGTAACTGAAAATGTTGAAAGACATTTGAAACAATTATTTCTCACCATATTTTACTTTGTTCAGTGAAGGCTTAATAAACTTTTCTATTAATTCAATAGTCACAAAAGGATAATTTATATTAGCTATGTTATACAAGCTAAATGCAAGAGAATAGGAATGTCATTTCACAAATAGTAATGTTACACTACGTTAAATATTTTGCAGTTAATTAAAGTTATGTTTATAGAAACTAAGTAACAGCCTGTAAATTATTATAACGGTAAATATAAAACTTGAGTATAAATGTTATATATATTTTTCTTTTTAATGGATTTTTCTCAAATTATTTAATCTATTTATGATACAATAATAGCAAAATTATTATTAAACCTTAATCAGTATTCAGTTGCATTTATGTCCGTGTCTTTTCCCTTTATAAATCATTCTTTTTTAATTCATATAAACTTAATCCTGTTATATTCTGAAATAGAAATCCTGCCATAATTCCCACCATATATGTGTATGAGGAAAGTTAATTTATATTGAAAAAACATAAAATCATATTTTGAGAAAATTGATATAAGCAATAGCATGACTTGAAGCAGTTTTGGTCCATGTTCAATTTGCTCCTAATTCTTTGTTAAACTCTTGTAATTAATAAAGTTTTTCAGTGAAAACCACATTTAGAAGGCACAAACTAGGGCTGGGGATTTAGCTCAGTGGCAAAAGTGCCTGCCTGGCAAGCGCAAGGTCGTGAGTTTGGTTCCTGGTTCCAGAGAAAAACCAAAAAAAAAAATGCACAAACTAAAATTATGAAGTTTATTATGGAGGCTTTAATGAAAGACACTGTGGACAGAAGACTTCCTGGGAATAAAAGTCATGTGACAGAGCAAGCTGGCTGAAGATGAACACCATTGGAAAGCACGGACGTGATAGTAATCAGATAAACGCCATTATTAAAAGAACATTGTAATACTGGGAGACAATTCTAATCCTTGAAAGAAGATTGGGCACAGGAAACAACTAAACTTTATTCTAATTGCATCAAGAAATTTGTCGGAGCCTCTGGAAGCTCTGGAGCTAAGTAGGCTTTTCGATTTGTCCTCCATGGAGGAGCGAACTTAGAGTCTGTGTAGCTTTCCTGGGGAGAGACGTGAAGTTGGAGTCTGGCTGAAGACAAGTGCCGGACAGGACTCCCCCGAGAGTCAGCTCCACGGCAGCCAGCCCACCTGGGAGCTCGGGGAAATTAGGGGCGAAGCCCTCACTATAAAGTTTCAGCAGACAAGAGTTATCAATAACCTTTCTTGTTTTTCACTATAATAGCTAAGTTGTTTTATTTTTTCCTTGAAAGAAGATCAAAGTCTCTAAGTCTCCATGGTTACCAGCCATTATGAGAACAAATACAGTGAAAAAATGTTTTAAAATTCTGAGGGGAAGAGGTTTCAAAACTACAATTCTATTCTCTGTCAAACCATCAATCAACAATGAAGGCAAAGTAAAGAAATTCTTAGACCTTTGAATTTTTATTAAAGAAAAATCACGTCCTACAGACTCCAGGAAGGTAATTCAGGAAGAAATTCGCCTAACCAAGGGAGTGAACCAAAAAAGAAGTTACATAATGAAGGATAACGGGCATTCAACAAAGGAAATGACTGAAAAAAAAATTCCCCTTTAAGCAAATATGCCGGGGGTAAACACTAAAACCTGAAAGAGCAAGATGTGTTTCCTGTCCCCCATTAAGGACAATGGAAGAATGGAAACTCATCTCCTGTGTTCGATCCTTTCAAAGGAGTTTCGTACATTTGTTATGTATTTGTGGAAGGGATAATTAAGGATAAAACAAGACTAAAAAAAGCAACTTATAAACTGATTTTTCATAATACCCCACAATACCCAACAAAGGTTACTTTTGAAGACTAATTATTCTATGTATAACATATCATGTAGATACACATCATAGAAATACATATAGCCCTAAGAATTTCTTAGATGATTGCTATAAACCACTTTACGTACACAAAGTGTGCAGAACATAAATGGAGATTCAGAAAGAAAGAGGACGATGATGTATATTTCATCTTCCAAAGCTAAGGGATAATATCTCCCAGCCAAGCAAAAAGAAAAAAATGAAAAAAAAAAACCCACAATATAGATATGTAATTTGGAAATTCCAGAAAGAATGGTTATAATCATTCATAGCTGCCTTCGGAGAGCGAGAGCTGGAAGTGAAGTGTTTTCATGTTTTCAGTGCTACTTGATTTTCTCAAGCAAGATGTGCGTTTAAATTTTGAGGGGAACAAGATTAGAAAAAAAAAACAGCATAAAAAGAGAAGTCCTGAAGGCCTGAACAGCAACTCCATGATGTCCTTGGTGGGTACAGCACCAAGTTCTGCTCTCACATGACGTCCTTGTGGCTTGAGAAGACCGTCCCCTTGAGCATGGGAACCACCCGACAGACCGTGGAGCATTACCATCCATGTCCTCCCCGCGCACCTCTCTTCCGTGCGGTTTCACATCACGTTACATTTATTGATGCGCCTCACTCCGCAGTGTCCTTCAGCTCCTCTCAATGGCAACCTGCTCCTCATTTCTCAAGATGCTGCTGAAGGCATCTTCTCACTGGGGAATTAATTATCCCCTGACTTCAGCCTCCCATCACATACAGCCTGTAGCTTTATTTCGGCACTCCCACCCTCTGGTACCCATTACTTACTTACCTGTTTGTCTCCCCTGATGGACGGTGAGCCACTCTTGGGCAGGGACATGTTTTATTCATGTGTATGACCTTGCTGTCTGTTGCTGAATTAGGCACGTACTAAGGCTCAATTCATATCTGCCTAATTAATTAGTTGGAGCACTGCTGCATATCAGAGAAGGCAGGGCAGGTATCATTAGCTTCCTTTGGCAGGGAGGACATCGAATCTCCCAGGACCGAACACGTTGCCTGTGGTCACAGAGTTAGAAGCTGGGAGGTATGTTTGGTCTTTAGCAAAGTCCATTTCTTATGCACATATAATTAGAGCAGGATTATTGATAACAAAGTTAGTCATAATCTTCCCCCATCCCCATACCCATTAGGCACACAATCCAGGTACAGTTAAACAAAGCAACTACCCTTGTGTAGCCTTGGTCTGTTATTGGCGGGTAAGTAGCATAGTGTCCCATTTCAGGGTTGGCCGTAGGCAGCCTCAAATTTAGTGACTCTCCCCTTCCTACTCCAGAGTCCCATGGGGCTCTCAGGCTAGGACAAGATCTGGCTATTTTCAAAGGCCTCAGACTCAAGACTAAAAAGTGACTGGTAATGAGATTCTCTGGCATCAAGATTTTGGGGGAATGCAAAACTACCAGGACATAAAGTACAGAAAGTTAAGCAAAAAAATCACAGTTGTTACTGTGAAACATATTACACGGGGTTACATGAGGATAATGACTCTTCACTCACAGGCTGTCCGGATTTCGCATGGTCTTTCCATAGGACTGTGAGATTTATTTATGAAATATAGAGTTTCAAATAAAGTTTTCTATGAGCAGGTGTGAGTGCAGCTGCTCAATTGTTGGCATTCAGTAAATGTTAATGGAATGATTAGAGCTTTATAAGAGTAGCAATAAAAAGATTTTTCCAAATACCTACTTCTGTCTTAAATAAGGTAAAATCTCCATGCCAAATATTTCATGCCAATTAATCCCAAATGGCTTTGTTTTGATTTTTTATCAGCAATGCCAAGTCTTCTAAACCAGAGAAACCCAAGCCAGGTGTTATCAGGAAAGTAATGTCCACAAAGTAATTGCTTTTAAGAATCACTTTATTCTCTGTCACCCCAACTAGAGTAAAGTTCTTGGGATTCCACTGACTTCTTTCCTCCTTTCTCAGTGAGAGCAGAAGGGCTGGACACCATTTTATTTGTGTAGCAATGACCACAGAATTCCCAGGACATTCTAATGGCAAAAGTATTGATATTAGGAACAAAATGTAGCATTTTTGGTTGCCTACAAGATAACTCTGAAATATTGGTTCTGTCCCTAGTACAAGGGGCAAATGTACACAAAGGTACATAGCATATGTACAGGTGCATGTGCTTTGTATGTATGTGTGTGTGTGTGTGTGTATGCACACACATTCTTCTGACAGCTTGTCTACATTAAATAAAATGCATATTGTGAGCCAGGCATGGTGGCACACACCTGTAATCGCAGCACTTGGGAGGCTGAAGCAGGAGGATCATTGCGAGTTTGAGACCAGCCTGGGCTACAAAGTGAGCTCATGGCCAGCCTGAACTGCACAGGGAGACCCCATCTCCAAAAGATAAAACATAAAAATAAAATTCATATTGTGTAATTATTACTTATATCTCTTTATCAACTGTATAGAAATTTGGACCTAATAAAAAGGGCAGGTAAGGAGATATTAAATTGAGACTCTTCAACATATGTGGAAGTACTAACATATTATGGCAATAGCTTGTGCAGATATTTATGTTAATAAAACAATATGCCTTACAGACTTCTACATTATAAAACATCCAAATCCACCTTCCACACACTCACAGCCAACCCATTTCAATTTTCAGTATTCAATTTCTTAATTGGATTTCGGAGAACAGTGCCAATTTGCCATTCAGCCTTCTGGCTTTTTAAATACACTAACAAATGTCTGTCAGTGTAATAAGTGATATTCAAATCAATGTACCTATTTCAATTTTTTAGTCCTTCATGTTTTAATTTTTTAAATATATAATTTTCATACTGTAGAAAGATTGCATTTATGTTTTTATGCATTGTGTTGAATGTAAATAATAAAAGCACTTCTCACATGATTACATATTTTACAAAATAATATTTTATAATATTTGCATATGCTATACCCATTTTTAGACACTTGTGGTATAAAATTTTAATTATAAAAATGTGGAGAAGATTCTCCCATTAATAAATAGGAAGTAGGGAGCTCTTTTTCAAGTGGATGGAAGAAAAGAGATGAATGAAGGAGGGATGGGAAGGAAGGGAAAGGGAAAGGAAAAGAATTGAAGGGAAAAGATGAGAACAGAGCTTTTGCACATGAGAAAGGGTTGGAAGGTGCAGGGCGAGGAGGGGAGGAAAGAAAGAATTAAGATGTGTTACGTCCTTGCACCAAATCCCCACAGGAATGTAATTACTACATACTTCAAACATGTACTGCCAGGAAAAATAAATTTCATGACAATCAGTAAAATGATGTGTATTTCATGTTAGCTCTTTGGCCCTGATTTGAAAAACATTTGTGGCTACTTGAAGACGACGACAAATTGTCCTGCAGACCAACTTTTATTTGTATTAATAGTTATGATGTGTATGGCCATCTCTCTTATCTTTGTTTCCATTTAATATTGTGTGTGTGTGTGTGTGTGTGTGTGTGTGTGTGTATGTGTGTGTGCATTACTGAGGACTGAACCCAGACTGCTGAACTGCACCGAACCCAGAACCACTGCATATGCATAATTTCGACACAGGGTTTTGTTTTGTTAAGTAACTAAGTTGCTTAGGCTAAGGTTGAACTGGCCATCCTCCCGCCTCAGCCTCTCAGAGTGTTGGGATTACACAGGTGTGCCACCATACCCAGATGAACATCATTCCTTTGTAGCTTTTAAACATTTGATTAATAAAAGTATTCCTTATGTTAAAACACTTTTATTTATCAGAGCTAAGGTTAACATTCTGGATTAATTAAATTTTTTATTTTAAAACCTTTTCCAAATTAAATCCATAGATGTAATATTTAAATTTGAGTGTGATTTATTTCTTTCATATTTACTTTATCACTATATTGCGATTTTAATATTTAAATATATTGTTTGTCAATCATAACTGTTCCTAGTATTTGCCTCTCTGTCTGTCTCTGTCTCTGTCTCTATGTCTCTCTCTCTCTCTCTCTCTCTCTCTCTCTCACACACACACACACACACACACACACAGGCACACACACACACAAGGACACACACTATCCGGTTTGTCATTTACTTTGGAATGTGTTGAGGTTCATTTGTTCCATTGATTTTCAGTTTAATTTTTCATATTTAGGCAGTTTTCTTCACAATTTCTAGTGAAGAATTTATACTTTCTTCCAAGGTTGTTTTCTGTATTTGCTATTCTGCTTTAAGCAACTATGTAACTAAATCTGAAACCAAACCCAGGGGCCCTGCAGAAACCTTTCTATTCCTCTCGCTGTGGGGCCTACATTGGTCCTTTTGCTTTATCCTTCTACTATCAGCAGTGCTATTTAAGTAAATTTAATAGATGGCAACTGGCATATTTTCAAAATGTACAATGTGGTAAGTTTTGCCATATCTATACGCTTGGAAAAATCATAATGATCAGTAGAAGTACTGATCAGCCTGAGAAGGTTCTTCATGTACATATTTTATAAACTTCTCAGCCTTCTCTATCACACCTGCCACTTGTCTAGAGCCGAGACCTTCTGTGCAGGAGCCCGTCTCTCGAAAATGGTTTCTATCGTATATAGTTTTGGTACCTTTATCATTTTTTACCCATTTACTTCTAACATATTTGTTCTCTGACATTTTTCTTATACATAACTAGTAGTTGGACTGTCTTTTTTATCCAAACTGAAAATCTATCCATTAGTCATCTGATGTAAACTACTTTATAGTTTTAAATGTAGGATTTTGAGTTTTGCTTTCTCTTTATCCCGTCTTTTCTCTTTTCATGTTGCCTTACTTTTTTTTCACTTTTAAGTTAATCCAATAATTCTAAGATTCCTTTTTGTGCACTTCAACTTGTTGGCTATTATCTGTGTTATTTCAGTGTCTAATTTAGCCATTTTTAGCTGACTCTTTTCTACTTTCACAAATCAGTACACTAGCACATGGGATATTGGAAGCACTTATCATGCTGTGTTAGGGCATTCTTGAATGACTTTTCCTCAATATTTGTGTCACTCCTGCCATACTTTTATTTTTATGTGTGGTCAAGGGTTTATTTTAAGACTTAATTATCTTTGAAGTAATTTAAGTAAGCTAAGATTATCTTCCTCATTTTCTATGCAGTTATTACTGCCTTTGCCCTCTCTGCTTATGTAGAACCCTAGAGCCATCTGGTATCTTCCTTCATACTGGAGACTTTCTTTTAGTACTTCTCACATCTGGTAGTGAACTGCAATCTGTCACTGTCTAAAATGTCTTTATTAGAGTTTTACATTTTAAAAATACCTTCTCTGGAAAGAGAAACCTAGGTTGAAAATTTTTTGTAGGATTTGGGAGATACTGCTTTAGTTTGGATTTCCTGGTTTCAAGTAAAAGATATACTGCAATATTTATCATTCTTTGTGTTTGTAACTTCCAGATTTACTCATGATGGTTTTAACACACTTATTTATCACTGATTTTTTTCACTTTGCCTATATTTTACACATTGTATTTCTCTTCATAGTTGTGAGTATGTTTGTGGATCTACACACATTTGGGTTCATTAAACTTCTAAGAATTTCAAGATTATTATTCTGTCAAGTTAAACTTTTCCCACCACCAATTTTTCAATTTTTAAGTCCTTATGTTTTATTTAGAACTCCAATGATATACTTCAAGTTTGCTCCATTTCTTCTTAAACTCACTGATACTTAGTTTTTTGTTGTTTTCTCATTTTAATTTGTATTTCATCTTTAATGTTTGCTATTACTCTGGTTTCCAGTTCATTAAGTTTTCATTTGCAGTATTTACCCTGCTAACAATTTTACTTAGTATATTTTATTTATTTCAACATTGTCATTTTCATTTCTAGAACTTCAATTTGTATCTTTTATATAACTTTTATGCCTTTACTTAAATTTTAATGTATATTAAAGATATTTATTGTAACTCACTCTATGTTCTTGTCTTCTAATAGTTGATTTATACCTGCACCACGTCTTTATCAGTTTTTATTGCATTTTTTCCTCATTATGGCCATTTTTTTCCTAGTATGGCTGGCAATTTTTAAATACACACTACATAATGTGACTTTTGCCTTATTGAAAGCTTTTTTATAGCATTCTATTAATACATTTCAGAATTGTTTTTGTACATAGTAATATTGTTCAGAATTAGTTTGATCTTTTCTAATATTTAAAAATTTGATAGTGATGGCCTTAAAAGCTCTCAGTCTAGAGTTATTGCTCACCCCTGAGCAAAGATCACTTACTGTAAGAGCTTCTTAACCCAGTGAAAATTATTTCTGATGGTCTAATCCTGTCATGTTGTTTTCTATACCCACCTCAACCAGTTTCCTCAGACACATGTGCTTGTCTGATGAATAATCAAGGAGACGTGCGTTTGCTTCCCCAACGTTCTCTCCTGCTTATCTCTGTCCTGGTAAGTAAACCATGGCATGAACTGAAGCTCCCTTAGCCTCCCCAGACTCAGCTCCACCTCCCCTGTCACTGACCCAGCACAGCTGCCCAAGGAATGTGCATCTCTGCAGTGCCTCCTGGAGGCACGCAGAACCACCATAAACACAGAGCAGAGCAGAGCTCGTTTCCTCCATCTCCCAGCTCTCAAATCACAGTCCCTTCTGGCTTATGTCCAGTCTGTTGCAAAACGAAGTTTAGGAACTATGTACCCACACAATACACTGAACGATTACTGGGCACAGTGAGAAGTCAGGACTGCAGGAATGTGCTTCAAAGAATCCCCCTTACACAAATTACTGACAATAGAATCTATTACCATCTAGAGGTTCTAATATGCTGAGACATCTCGCAGTCCAATTATTTTCTATCATGTAATTGACCCTACTGAGCACAGGAGTTGGTTTTTCATGCTTTCAGTCAAGTAACTAATGTACTGCTTGAAAACAGGTACTATGACTTAAAAGTCCAGAACATTAAGGGGTTCCTCAAAAAGAGATGATGTATCATACTTTTGACAACATGCAGGGCCTTCCAAACAGAATCCCACTGAAATTCACCTCTACCTTTGCTGTGCCACGTGCTATTCATTCTCTTGCCTTATGAGATATTTTTTTCTGTAAAGCACTATTTTTTACATGTTATTTTCCCTTTATTTAAGCACAAACACCCAACAGTCAGAGGTTAATTGAACAAAAGAAAGCTGGGCAAGTGTTAAGTTTTATTACATCTGTTGATGTCTATTATTATTTCTTCTTTGATCTACTCTTTCACAAGTATTCAGTAAAAACAGAAAGAGGAAAAGGGTTTGAATGAGGACCCAAATCCACATGGGCCACGAAGTGACATTTAGGTCTTTCATGGATTTTCTTTATGACATATTGGTTTAAAGTGACATTTTGAGATTGGTAAATCTCTTCTCAAAATAAAGCAAGCAGATTTCAAACATTTTATAATAGTAAATATGCAATGTAGCCTAAGGAATTTCATGATGTCACCAGTGATGTAACTGTACTTTATCTTAGAAGGAAGGAGGTAAACGGCGGGGAGTAAGGAGTTTCCCTGATGTTGTTTAGAGAAGATAAAAATAAGTAAGCATGAAAAGTAATGGAAGAGGTTAACAATCAGTGAAGCAATACGACCAACAAGAGTAACAATAATAACATGTCTACATCAATTTATGTTTTAAAAAATCTGTATACACATCGTACTTCATCAATATAAAAGATGAATGACAAAGTTTGATGAATATGTATATTTTTCCAAAAATTATTACATTGAAAGATACATTCCATTAATACATCCCGAAATACTCCCTCTCACTTCAAACACGCTCATCTAATCATTCTTGTTACTTTCCGAAGCAGGTTCTGGAAGTCATGTTTTATTAGTAGCTTTAGTTGTGCTCTCTGGCTGCCTTTCAGTCCTAAACTGATTCAAAACCTTTGCCTTTCATGGTGATTTTGAATTTAGGGAAGAGCCAGAACTTGAATGGCACCAGATCTTGTGAGTAATGTGTATGAGGAACACGGTAATGCTTTCATGACCCTGCCTTTCTGTTGTGTGGCGCTTAACAACGGCATTCACCAGTTTTATCACATTCCCTGAAGACCTCGATGAAAGAAAACACTCACACTGCTTCAGAGCATGGAAAGAATGCTGAGATAAGTGTGTTCAAAGTGACAGGGGCCTTAAAGTCTTTTAGTACAGTAATTTTTACCAAATAAAAAGTTAAATAGATTTAAACATGCACCATATATTTCAATCATACTGAGTATGTACAGCTGATTCTCAAAGAAACCATAAAAATTATTATTTTCACGTATATTTGAAGAACAAGAAATTTGAATGTGTTCCATGACATACATGGAACCATGCATATGGTGACCAAGTCTCTTCCAACAAATAACTTTCTGTGTCTTAGTGTCTTCACTAGCAAATAAGTATGACACCTAATTCAGAAAATTGCCTTAAGAATAATGAAAGTACATGATTAGAACTTTCAAGCAGCATGTTGTGCATATAATATACCACAAAGGTATAGTTTAATAGGAGTTGTTCTCATGTCAATGACCAAAATCATTCTTTCTCTAATTTTTATGATTTAAGAGATTATGCAAATTTACTTAATTGGCTTACTTTTTCTGTAAAATAATAATTATCACTAGGGTCAATTTCAACTTCCATTTTATGCATGTAGTTTTAAGCAAGCAAAAATATTCAACAGAAGTCAAAATATGAAATTAAAGGATGACAAGATCTGGCAATGAATACTTATCCTACCATAAATTGAAGAAAGCCAACATTTTATTCTGGTTGAGGTTATATTGGGCTGGGGATTTAGCTCAGTGGCACAGCACCTGCCTGGCAAGTGCAAGGTCGTGAGTTCAATTCCCAGTACTGGAAAAAAACCGAAAAACAAAATTCTGGTTCAGGTTACAGATGTTATCTATTCACTTTCCTTAAAAGGATAACAAAATAAAATCAACATTTATTAAGTACTCTCCATATACCAAGCTCCATTTGAAGTTCTTCGTTTGTCTTATGCCACTTAATATCTATGTACAATTATAAAGCTTAATGCTATCTTGCAAATGAAATCCATAAGGCTTACTGCACTAAGATCTTTTATTTAAGATTTGAATAACAATTTCTTGTATTCCAACAAGTATGTGTTAATTCAACATTGCATATATATTTCAACAATAACAACAGTAAGTAGAAAAATATGACATAATCTTGCATATTGTTATAATATTGATATATTGACATACTAGACATTTTGTCTTCTATAAATATCTGAGATTTGTTAGTATGTGTAAATAAGGACCATTAGACTATGGACTATATTTCTCAAATAGGTATTGAGATGGTATTTGAAATTAAAAAAAAATTATTATAAAAATTAATTTTGAGATTCTTCCAACCAGGAATATTGGATATAGTAACATATTCAGTCAGGTTCATATCATGATTTGAGAAGTCTTGGTGTATGTCATTCAGCTCGTTTTATTTCATTTGTTTGTTTTGTTTTCAGACGGTCTCACTATGTAGTTCAGACTGGCATTGAACCCAGGCGGGCCTGAAACTCAGGGTAATCCTCCTGTCTCAGCCTCCTGAGTGCCAGGATTATAGATGTCCACCACTATGCCTCATAATTCAATTATTTTGTCTAAATTTAAACATAAAGTACCATAGGACGAATGAGAGGAGTAATTTATGGTTAAGAGGGACCGTGGAAAGCACCGAGAGTTGACGGTGAGGGTTTACTTGGAAGGCAAACTAAGACTTTCCATGTAGAGAAAATGAAATTATCTTTTTCCTTAGGTTAGTTTCATGGCCTGTACAAGGCGCTTTTAGATAAGCAACTCTTTATCCCAAACATTAAATGAAAAGGGGACAACAAGCATACTCATAATGTGTGACAAGCGCCCTCCCACAAACATCACAGATACTTGAAGAGTTTTAGTAAGAACATGAATATGAATAATGTAAATTACATTAAGATGCAACACTGATTCTTGTAATATGTGTCACAAATATTGTGAGAAAATATAAAATTAAATTTTAACACCAGATAAATTGTTTTATCTGGGAGGCGAAAAGCCTCTGTTCTCCACCATAGCCAGCCTTCATAGAATATTTTTGCATCAGATAGGTCTGATTGTTGCATCTCCCAACTTCAAGGCAGCTACATGAATTTTACTTGCAAAATGTCTGAGTTGCATGAGAGCAGAAATCATACTTAATTCATTGATTTAAGGATGCTTACCAGGATCCTCTGCAGAGATAAGAATTGAGCGCATGTTTCATGAATACACGAATGCTTCCAAGCTTGCATGCTACAATGTACACTGGGTAACTGAATTTTAGTCTCCAATGTAGCCTTTTGGAGCTAAAATGTCCCCCCAAGGTATCATATATTTGGAAGGTGATTAGAGCACAAGGGGCACTATCCTGATGTGTGTTTTCAGCCATTGACGAGTTCAGTAGTTAAATGTGCTGTTAGGAGTTAGGAACTGGATGGGGTGAGTCACTGAGCCATTACCTGGAAGGCTGTGTTCTTGCCCCTGGTTCTTCAGTTTTCTCTTTGCTTTCTGGATGCCATGGATTGAGTATGTTTCCTGTGCCATAACTCCTTGCCATTTCTGATTTGGACTCAGCCAATCATGGAATGGAATACTGAAGCAAAAGTAAACTCTTAAGTTTTCAATGTGGGGTATTTTGTTCCAGGAATGAGAAATGAGGGCAATGCAGTAATTATGTCTGATTGTGGGTTTTAGTAGACTTTGGAACTGATTTGTGAAAGAATTTTGCAGATGTGGGTTACAGAAGGTCAAAACTATCATGAACAAAGCTTGATGTACATTTTTTGTCAGAATTCAGAGGTCCAGAAATCTGTTAGAAATGTGGACATGAAAGGCCAGGCTCCAGAGAATTCAGTAGGAAACAGGAGTCCATTGGTATTTGGACCAGAGGCTGCTTGCATTACACTCTAGCAGAAAACTTTTCTTCATTTTGTTTATGTCCTGAAATTTTGCAGGAGGTTGAGATAAAGCGCTGAGTGCTAATTGGTCTGGAGGAGGAAATTTCAAAGCAGCCCACATTAAAACTGTTGCATGAGTACTGCCAGATGAGCACCACCAGATCTATGGTAGCATCAGGAATAAAAAGTGAAGCTAAATAATTTTAAAACTGTGCAGTTTCTTTAGAAAGGAGTGCTTGCAAAGTTGGGGGCATAGGAAGAGTGGTTGCTGAAAAGATGAGCATCAAAAGTGCCAAATGCTTTGCATCTGAACAACAGAAAAGACGATGTTAACACATCCCGGAAATCAGCAAGACTCCATCCATCACAGGCTTAGAAGGTACAACTAGGGAATTAGTTCTCCAGGAAGCTTTTCACAGTGCTCACCAGGCACTTAGCGGCCTCTGCAACCATGTTCTAAGCGAGCCTAGTGGCTCCTCCATCTGGTAAAATCCAAATGATGCTGATGCTTCAGGCACACAGAACATAAGAGATGTATGGACACAGAGCCTTCCGCCCAGAATTGAAAACAAGACCTGGGAAAACTGTATGCCTGTGAGAGGGCAGAATCCTGGGCGGTAAAATGCTGAAAATATCTACAAAACAATTTGGGATTTTGTATATTCTTTTGCTGAAGTTCTTGTCATGATCTGTGATGGAATAAATTTTTATTTATGCAGTGTCCAAGTCATACGTGATTAAAATTGTTGAATTTGTGAGAGATGCTAGAGAGTGATGCTAACTTTTAATAGAAAAAGTTCTGGATTACAGTTATGTATTTTTTATCTCTAGGCATAAAGAGTTTACAGTAAATGTCAGAATAATGTAAAACAGGTGGGAAAAGTAGTTTAGAAAGGGTCCATATGGAATCACATATAGCACATTTAATTATTTTTCACTTTACTTGAGATTGTCTTTCATTACTTCTTATGTCACCATATTTCCTAAGGAATTCTGTGCATATGAATATCATTAAAACAGAAGTAATTCCATTGGCTGAACTTTTGGGGCTGTGTATTTGTTGCTTTCCCCAGCTGTAACAAATTATCTGACACTGGTGAACTAATGGAGGAGAGATTTATTTTGGCGAGCTGTTTCAGTCCATGGTAGGCTGGCTCCAAGGCAACAGTGGCTTCATCCCAAATCATTCTGTCAATACCTCCAGGAGTGAGAGGTGCTGTTCTCTTATAAATTGAAAGAGATATATTATTATCTTAGAAACTTAGAATTTAACATGAAAAGTAGTATCTATTTCTATCTTATGAAATAATACATCATGACCTTTCTGAGTATCAAAGTCAATGTCTATGTGCAATTTTACTTCACTGTAAAAGTCTGCTAATCCCCTTTGCTATTTAGCAGGCCCGTGATTTCTCAGGCCAGATTAAAAGCTGACTCGATCTGCATTATGGGTTTCATGGCCAAGTGAGAAAGTAAGCTAAATCCTCAGGGAGGTGAATGATGTTTCCATTTTCAGAGGGCTTGGTATTGTCTTTAAGTAACTGCAGAGTGATAGCTGTTAAAAGAAGCAAGTGTGCTAATAGAGCAAGACCAGAGAGCTCAAGAAAATATTGCAATTCATTTGTCTTTCATTCGTGGTGTCAGAGGTGCCTGCTTTGGGGCTCATTCTCTCCCTGATCTTGTTCTATCAGATTTTCTTGTGTTGAGAATTCTGTCTCTCAGAAGCATGTTATCCTTATGTCTACATGATATTCAGATATATTTGCTTTTGGATCTAGGAAACAGGTATATTAATAGGACACTACAGAAGTTTCTTACTTTTGCATTTTCTTGCCATTTGTCAGTTTTGAATTTAGCCTGTCTCATTTCTCCAGAACTTGCAGAATAGATGAGCTTCAGTTGGCTGGGAAACTGTGGTGCTTTCCATTTATTTCATGACAGAATCAGAAGTACATCACACAAACAGGATACAAAGGATCACAGGGGCCTGTCTTTGTCCCACTGTGCTGATTCCTCCACCGTCATCATAATATGGCCTGTTGGAAACTAGAGACATGAATATTTGAAAAATAAGCTATTGCTTCACCATATCAATGACATCATGTTAGTTGTACTTAATGAACAGCAAATGGTAAGCATATTGAAGTCTTTCATGGGATTTATACAGTCCAGATAATAGGAGATAAACCAACAGAGATTCAGTGTCCTGCCATTTGCTTAAGATTTTAGAAACACAATGATCGGGAGCATGTTCAGACATTTGCTCCAAAATAAAAAGAGACATTGACTCTTACAGTTCCGCTATGAGGAGTTAAACCTGATGCCTCATAGGCCTCTTCGGCTTCTCCAGGCAGCATGTCAGTCTGCACTTGGGAACGCTGCTGCCTCATTCACCTGGTGGCACTGGGGCCTGCCAGTTCTTAACAGGGAGGTTGTAGCACAAGCAGCCTTCCAACTTAGGCGCATGAGAAAGCAGAAATCATAGTACTAGAGATGTCTGTGTTCAGAAAAGATGCTCTATGAAGTTCACAGCAAATCTCAGTGGGATAAGTAGAGGGGAAGTTCTAAGATTCTGAGACTATGCAGCTTTTTTCAGATAATTAGCCACCATTCTGAAAATAGCCACTAGCATCCTCCCAGGAACTATTAAATATAGCAACTTGACCATAGAAGCCCATCTGATAAAATGACCTACAGGTTAGCCAGTAACGGCACAGACTCCTCCTTTGATCCTGAGTGTGATACTCAAAAGTGTAACTGATTATTTTATAGGCAAATTATATCAGCCTTTTTTTTATTTTGTTAAGTATTTAATTTGCAAAAGTTTAGATGCATTCTTGTTCATTGGTATTTCCGTTTTTGGAAAGGTTTTGTTTAATTTTTCTAATTCTAAGCCTGTTGTTTCACTGTTATTATATATTAAGAATAACTACTTTAAAATACCACCAAATATTAATAAAGCTGACATTTATATTGCACATTCCACATCAAGTTTGCCCTTTGACTTAAAAAATTTATTAATGTTTTTACCATGGGAAATAGTCCTTTTTAAATTCTTAGAACTTTAAAAATAAATCTATCATGCTTTTCCCCCTGCAGTTTCTTGTTTTGATGTCTACTATTTTAAGATATCATACAGGGGAGATTTCAGTTTAATAATGGTACTTGCACTAAATTGAAAAATTTAGTACAAGTGATGAAGGGAAAAAATATTTCATCCACTTAAAACCATCAATGAATATACTCTAGGATATTTATGTCCCACATTTTTATTATGTGTATCTTTCTGCAGGTTTGAAATAATAGCAAGTGTATAATTTCCTCCTTCACTTTTTTCCTCTTATAATTTTCCATTTATTAATACTGCCTGTCTCCTACCTAGCTTTGCACACTTACCATGATTATTGTTGGAAGGTTAGATTGATTCTACTTTTCACCTTATAAATCATGCTACAACAAATACTTCCATCCTCCGTAATAACTGATTATTTCCATTGGAAATATTCAGATAAAATACAACTCTGGGTTAAAGAGGATGAAGTGTTAATGGCTGTGACCAAATTTCCTTAGCAGTGTTTTTATTTTCTAATACAGTTTAATGGGTCTCCAAAGTTCTCACCAAGTTGGGCTACTCTCTGGGGTTTGTGTTTGCCCTCTGGGTCACATTGACACATATATGCACATACACACCATCAACTCTTACCCATGTTTTAAGTGGAAATTGTAATGATGCTTGCCTCCTTTGGTTATAGTTCAAGGTAAAGAAAAAAGCAAATTGCGGCTTATGAGCTATTGATTGGAAGCAGGGTATCATTTGTCAAAGCAGTCATTGGTCTAAAATAGCAACTGTACAAACACACATGCCCCAATCACAGATTTTGTGCTCATGTTCTGTTATGGGAACACAAAGACTTATTGATTGCTTTCTGGAATTTAAGCTCAGCTCAATGGCTGCAAACATACCATTGCCTATAATACATTTATTTTTGAGACTTGTTTAACTGTAGCAGCTAGGAAAATCAATGTGTGAGGCTCAGCTAGACTGACCTTTAACAAACAAAATAACCTTTATTTCTCTTTTTTTGTCCTTCCATTCCTCATGTAATTTTGGTCCCGCTTTTCTGTGACCTGTGACCTCATAGTACCTAAAAATTCTGCAGAAACTGTACTAGGTAAGATCATTTGTTTGAAACAGGGAGCAAAGAAATTTACACAGGGTGTAATTAATGGTCCAGTGCAGGGATCTCTGTGAGGAAGTTCAGTCATCTTGATATACTTTTATTTTTCTTTCTCCTGGGTTTTTTTTTCCCCTGGGAGGTTGATAGCTACCTTTGATAAAGTTTAGTCTGGCACCAAAGAAGCTAATGTCAAATTTTTAAAAAATTAATAACAGTGTCGTTTGGCCTCATTCATTACTTCTTTCAGTTATTTATTTATTTTTTGTTTCTTTATTTATGTACACGGAGCAATGACTCTAAGCCGTTGTCTATGTGCTCCAAGTCCAAGTGCAGAAGCAAACTTGTGAGTGAACCAGAACCACATTTTGAGGTCGAGATAGTCGTGCTCTGTGGCCCTAGAGAGTCAGCAAGGCTAACAAAGTTGAAGAACACTTGTAGTACAAGATTCAAGATTCACTGAGCAGCTCTTGAAAGCTATGTAGATTCTGGTTTTGCTTAGAGGATGGAGAAGCAAATCCAGAGAGAGGGAGCAGCAGTGAACCAGGACATCCTTATAGACATCTGAAGGAGATGAGGCTGTTGTAAACGGTCACAGACAGGGAATGAGAGATGCACATGGAAAGGTACAGCTGGGGCCAGAGTGTAAAAGGTCTTTCAAGCTATGTAGGAGTTTTGAATGTTTCTATGTAGTTTTTCATATGTTTCATGATTACTTTTCTCCCATTGCTGAGACAAAATACCCAATGACCAAAATTAAGGAAGGAAAGGTTTATTTAGCTCACAGTTTGTGAAGGTTTCGGTCCATACTTGGTTGGGTCCAAGGCAGGGTGACACATGGCAGAGGGCAACAGTTTATGGCAGTGGAAAACAGCTAAACAGCAAGAGCAAAAATGGGAAGAGCAGTGGTAAGTAGCCTCTTTCCCTCCCTTACATTGTATGCAAGCTATCCACCCTAGGTTGGGTGTAGCACTCACACCCATAATCCCAGCAATGGAACATGAATCAATCATAAACTCTAGAAGCCTGCCCCATGACTGCATGAGGCTTTGGGGGGACATCCAGACACGAACCTTTACAATAGGGGAATAATATACCCTACATTAGACACTTTAAATCTATTCAAAAATAAAAACTAACTTGAGTCAGACTATTGAATGCTTTTGTAAAACCTTTATTGACTTCCACTGCCTCAAAATCTAACTAACAATGGCTTATCAACCACGGCATGCTTGCCTGCCTTTTCCCTCTTATGTCCTATCAAGCTACTTTGTTGTTAATTCTAATTCTACCATGGTACCTTCAAAGCTAATCCTCAGATCTAATGGGCCTCCTACCTCAGGACCCACCCTCTGATGCTTTCCTGGCTGGGATATATTTCTTCAAAATCTTTACTGCCTGTTTACTTAAGTTCTGCAAGTCTTTGCTGAGACATCTCCCGTCTTTCTCTGACCACCTATGTTTATCCACTGTGATAATTGTGGCAGAATGCCATTAAACAGGTACCATTTAAACACTACAAATTTGTTTCTCATAGTTTTGGAGGACAAAACATCACCAGCGGATGCACTGACAGGTGCAGGCCTGTTTTCTAGCTCATACATGATGCCTTCTTGCTTTGTCTTCCATGATGGCAGAGACAGAACAACTCTGTAGGACTGCCGTTGTACAGGTGCTAATCTCATGCATTAGGGCAAAAGCCTTGTGACCCAGTTACCCACCAGCTATCCTACCTCTGAATACCATCATAGTGGGCATTAGATTTCAACATATGAATTTTGGGGACCTAAACCTTCAGATTATAGCACAGTATTATTTAATTTTGTATTAAGCTTCAACTCTACAGCTACCTTCACCTTGTATGATATTTTTTGGTTCAGTTTCTCCCTTAAGGGGACTACACATTTTATATTTACTTATTTATTTTATGCCTCCTCTGATTCAACTCTAAGACTTACACAAGGGCAAGTACATTTTATAATTGACCTTGCTCATACTTGTATCCTTCAATCTTAGTTATCTCAATAAATATCAATGGAAAAAAATAAACTTATTCTTCTCTAAATTTTTGACAAATGACCATAAGTTTAAAGTTCTGTAGGATACACCTTTGTTCATAATAACTCAGCCCAAGTGAACTTCTTTCCATGACACATATTTTGATATTCTAATTTCTCCCCATTCATGAAGAGAGCAGTTTGAGAATTCTAAGACTCCTATGTCTCTGTGTCCTTCACTATGTGACTTCAGAAGCAGCAGTGGTTCCCTGGACCTTAGTTTCTTCAGCACCCACATGAGGGATTTAGAGTTCTACATCTGAGGATTTCCCATGGCTTTTATCTTCCCAGCACTCCTCACTGTGAACTGTAATATAAATCAAGTTGTTCCCACACCAGGACTCAGGCTCCATCAGTATGAGAGAAAGGATGCACTTGAGAAATACTTAACCTTCCTGAGGTTACTCATTGGTGTCTTCAGAGAAATAATGGGTCATTCTGCGACCAAAGTAAGTGGGGAGATTTAACACAGGGGATGAAAAAGTGTTATAGAGTAGGGATTACAAGAATTGCCAAATACTGTCTTCCTTTTCTGGTACTTACTTATTACTTTCTTATACTGATGTAAAGCTCCTAGTATTTCACTTGTAAAAACTGTGTATGTACCCAGAAAAATTGCTCCTACTAACTGAGCAATTAGTGGAGGAAACTTCTCTGCAGGGTTCACCTGTTGAGGACCAGGCTGTGTAAGGTTACTACAGTCTTCTGAGGTAAGATTGTGCTGCAGCTGCAGATGTTAAATCCCACTCAGAATTCAAGGGCAATAAAGCGCTAACCTAAGAGATGAGACAGCTTTCCCAATTAGCAAGATTTACTGCTTTGAATGTCTTTGTTCTAACTTCTCAAGGCCAGCTCATTTTTTGGGCTTTTGCCTTAAATGTGCCTTCCACTTCCTGCACCCCCTGAATTGTTAGGGACCAAACAAATACTGACAAGCCAGAGAAGTCTTTGTCTTTACTCTTTCCTGGACTCCCCACAAGCCATATTGCATCTTGTCTTTATTTACTCCTTTTCCATATGCTCACTTCTAAGTTTGGGAGCCTGATCAGCTACTGATATTCACCTATTCTAAAACTCTATCATGAAGCATAGCTACTTTTGGCTTCATTGTGATGGTTGATTTGAGGTGTCATCTTGACTGGATTAAGTGATGCCCAGATGTCTGTGAAGTATTGTTTTATCTCACTAGTTTTCTGAGTACCTTAGTAGGCACTGAGCCTAACCTTATTCTGTTGAATGGGTAACTTAGGTACTTTCCACTGAATTAAGTCTTCCCCACATGTCAGCATGACAGAGCCAGGTACACGAGTTGGCAGACTTGAGGGGAAGACTCATTCTCAATGTAGGCAGGAACCATTCAGTAACCTGAGATCTGCAGAAACAGAATCCTGCATAAAGGGCAGTTCTGAACCTCTCTTCCAGAGCCAAGGTAGGCTTCATTTCCTGCCATAAGATATCAGAAGCTCAGCTTTTGCAGGCTGTGGGCTTCAGGATTCAAACCAACAGGTATTTAGCTTCTTGATACTTGCAAGTTGGACCAAGAGTTACACAACCTGCGTCTCTGGTGTTGAAGCCTCCAGATTTGAACTGACTCCACTTATCAACTTCCTCAGTTCTCTAGCTTGCAGGTAGACAGTCATGAAACTTCTCAGCTTCCATAATTGAGTGAGTAAATTGCTCTAAATAATTCCTTCTCATTCTTCTAATATAGTACAGATAGGTAGGTAGGTAGGTAGATAGATAAGTAGGATAGAGGATAGATGATAGATGGATAGATAGATAGATAGATAAATAGATAGATAGACAGATACATACATACATACAATGGACAGACAGATAGATAGGCTGGGTAATATAAAGACATACAGGAATAAGGATGACAGATATAGATACATAGATACAGGTATATCTCCTGTCTTTAGAAATCCCTGCTTAAAACTAAAGCCCTGACTAACTCTCAGTACAAAAGTGTCTGTGAGTCCTTCCCACTTGAGAGAGAGAAAACACGAGCAGAGTGAGAGTGATTCCACAGAGGTATCCTGTGCACCTGGCTCTAATTAGCTGAGGAGAAAATTTGCTCACAGTTTGAAAGGAAAGTTCCAAGGAATAAAGTAGGAAATAAAGAGCGAATGCTTTTAAGACTGACCTCAAATCTAGACCTCATATTAAACATTTCATCCTGGATGACAACTTGTGGTCAAGAACTGCTCCCTAGATTTGGAAACTAACAGAAGCTAGGAGCAGCATGTTAGATAGAAATAAAGACTATTCACTTATTTAAATAACTTATGTAATAAATAGAATAGAAAGCTAATCAAATTCTCTGTAATTTAGGAGTTTAAGTTTAAGTCAAAATTAATCTGATGACATTTCATCAGCTGGGCGTTACAGAACAGAAGTTCTATTAAAATGTAATAAAAGTTATATCCAAATAAAAAACTGCTGTTCAGATTGAGTGGAACCTAAAGGTAGGACCTTTTAATGTATGTCTTACATAGATTAGGTCAAGATTTAGCAGAACTTTCTGCAAAGCCCTAGCTAGTAAACATTTTGGGATTTCCATGACCATTGTACACAAATACTCAACTGTGCTGTTACAGCATAAAAATGCCTACAGAAAGCACATAAAAAATATGAGTATAGCCATGCCCCAATACACGTTTACTTACTAAAAAAAAAAGTGAGTGGCTAGATTTAGTCTTGCACTATAATTTGAGGAGCTCATATTTAGTTTTTTTGAGGGATATAATAGTATGAAATATTATTTTACCTCAATTTATTGATGAGGAAATTGAGGCTAAACTAAGACTTAGGTCAGATAGGGAGAGGATAGTATTCCAATACATGTCAGTTCCAATGTCAACATCCTTTGCCTTGAACTGAACTTTTCACTCTGGTGACAATTCAAGATGCACTTCCTGCCTTCTATGTCTTCTTGTCACCAAAGGAGCTACTGAACTTGGGAGACATATTATTTCTGTGAAATACTGTAGAGTCCTCAATGTCAACATCCCCTTCCACAGAAGTCTGTCTCCTTTTCTCAGGTACATTTACCCGCTTCAGTGCCCAAGGCTGTTTACTTATTCTGTCTCTTTGCCCTGCCTTTCTTCTTCTGTCTACACTGAAAATTTGATATATGAGTCTTATTTTAATGTCAAATTCAATTTTTCCATGTTAGTAGTTTCTCGTATATCCTTTTGAACAAGGAGGGAGCGAATTTTGAAATTTTGATTAGTGCATACTAATGAAATATAACGTAATTTCTCTTGCTAGGAAGAAAAATGCATGCTGGGAAATTGAACTTTCACCAAGGGGAGCAAAAGAAATGGCAGGAAAGGCAGCACTACCTGGTAGTAATAGTGATGAAACAAAAAGTCTAATTTCACTGAAAGGCTTTTCCTCCTAGGCTCCATGTGCACCGGTGTCACTCTGATGGAACATAAACAACCAGATAGAAACAAAACCTTTTGAATCTCCCAGAGTTTACTCTTTTCTACATAATAATAGAGTTGTCACTTGAAGCATCAGCCGTGAGAGGCAGACCTAAGTTAGTACAACTTCCCAGGCTCTAAAATTTTCCAAATAATTAGCAATGTCTTAAAATCAGACTCCATTGATCTTCATTAAATTATGTTCAGCTAGATGAAGAATGTCTCCTTTTCCAAAAACTTTCTTCTTATTTCTGATTTCTAATAACCTCCTCAACAAACTAATATCAGAAATGACATAGCCTTTTCTATAAGATTTGCTTCCAACTTGAAGTGAAATGGCATTCCCTTTTCTGAAAGGGAGCATATGACATAATAGTCCTGGAGTGTTATAATAGGAATTAGATAACAGTAACTGTCCCCTGAAATGCTGTTAGGGCTTCTTACCAACCTTAAATTATGAAGGTTAACTACAAGATTACCACAAGAACCTCTCCCATCAGTACTGTCTTAAATAGAAGAGCAATTTTCTAACATTACTTCCAAAGAATTGCATTAACATAAATCTCATCTCTTCCAGTTTTAACAACCTGTTTGCCTTAAAATGAGAACACACCCTGAGGTTGGCACTCATAGGAAAAAAGCAAATTCCATCTTCATTGAGATTGATGTGTTTATTTGTTCAAGCATAGCGTATGTCCAAATGTGTCAACCTTCAGTTTGGAAAGCCACATATTTATAAAGTAAAATATAAATTTCACGTTTGATGGGATCAGCTAAAAGAAAGGCAGCATTTTAGCCTCTCTCTCTCCCAAAAATTCTTTTATAAATTTGGGATATAAATGATGCACGACCCCTTCCCCTGTCACTGTTTTACATTTCCTGAAAGCGGCGAGACTCTTATTTCTCCAATGGTAGTCAAAATTGTTTGGACTTGGTGCTTCCTGGATTATGCAAAAACTTCAGCTTCTCAGATTTATTGGTTCAGGTTATGTAACTGTGCACATAAGGGTTTTTTTTTTTTTTTTTTTTTTGAGTAGGTTAATTTTGTAGGGGGTCAGGGCTGGGGATTTAGCTCAGCGGTACAGCGCCTGCCTAGCAAGTGTAAGGTCATGAGTTCTATTCCCAGTACTGGAAAAAAACAACAACAAAAAAAAATTTGTAGGAGGTGAAGGGAGACTTTTCCTCTGCCCTTCAGTGGTCTGATCATTTAAGTCTAAAAAATAAACTGACAATAGATGGTTTCATAGGATATGAGGTATGCTAAATGTGTCCATTGGCATCAAAGGAAAGTAAGTGTCCAATAATCTTTGAGATTAAGAAGCACATATTTTTTTTTCATAAGGGAGAGGGAGCTGGGACATGGAGAAAGTCTAGAGACAGAAAACAAATAACTTTCATAGGTGAATGGGCCAAAAGAAGTGGTGACAGCTTATGAGTGTCCCTGTGGGTTCTAGGGATGGTTTCAATTCCAGATTTCCTTGCTGTGATGTGCATCAGCCTCTGTGAGATTGTGAGCAATCAAAGAAGGGGCTTCAAATTAAATAACATCTGGAGGAAACAATGTTTACGTAAAGAGAGGAACTTCAGAGACAAACTCTCCCTGCACTTGCTGTTCTCCAAACTCTGTTGAGTCAAAGTAATCAGCATTCCAATGTGCCATACTTGGAGGCATCACCTTCTGAGCCTCAGCTATATGGAATGCTTCATAAAAATCGCAATTATCTGTCTCTACTGAAGGACCTTCCCTTCGTCATATGGGGAATTTCTGTTTCAAACTCATAGATTTATGGGTTTTCTCTTTCTTTCTTTTCTTTTCTTTCTTTCTCTCTTTCTCTCTCTCTTTCTTTCTTTTTCCTCTGTGCTTTTATTATTTCCTTTCATTTTCTACTTCTCATTTTATCCTTAAGTGCAGTTGCAGGTATGTGGAATTTTTCTCTTCCTTCTTCTTATTTTCTGTAACCTAATGCCCATTCTTTCTTGATGAGGTACTGAAGTCCTTTGACACCCGACCTTCTTTATGTTTCTTCTTGTCTCTTAGACAAACATTTCCCTCGCAGAATTTATTTAATCCAGAGCTAGCCTGTGGCAACTGGCAGGGATAAATTGTGGAGAAGGTCAAATTCAGTGTTTGTGGGGTCTGAAGTTTGTACAATTTGCATCATCCTAGGCCACACACACAACAGTGTAAAGTGTCAATTATAGAACCAGCTATGAACTCTGGCCCTGTTCCTCTGTGTAATGCCTCTGTATAAGTCAGCATAGGAAATATGGGTGGAGAAGGTATTCTTAGAAGCCAAACTACCCCAGGAAGGTTGGCATCAGTATGACTACCATCAGGTTCTACATGCGTATATCCCACTTACCATAAGCTTAATACATCCTCAGTTTAACTTCCTTTAGTTGGATCCCAAGAATGGGATCTAATCATGGCACTTATCCATCGGCTTCCCACCCTGCCTATCCATTGATAAAGATGTATGAAGAGATCAGATTTCAGATAAACAATAGTCATACCATATTACAGACAAAATAGCTTATTTTTCCAGTATTACAAAGCGTATGTCCTTATAAATATATCTATAAAGTCTCTTAGAAACTCATGGAAAGAAGTCTCTGCCTTTTGGCATCATCATAAATCCATTCATTGAAGAAATGCTCACTAATCCAAAATTAGTCACTGGGCCCGAAAGAAGAATGGAGTTATGAGCACTCGATCTTATACATCTTGCATACACCAGAAACAGTAATGTAAAGCAAGAGAAGCAATACTGTCATATACTTAATGGGCAACTCAGCACTTCAGATGCGAAGCAGGGAACAGTTTGTTTTCAAATGTTTAAAAGGCCTAGGAGAGTCTGTATTCTATAGTAGAACTCTTGCTTGATCCTACTGTGCTCAGGAAAGCTACACTGGCACAGTTCACGATCACATCTTAGCAGCTTGGTCTATCTATCTGCTGGGGCTGGTTGTGATGGTGCAGATTTTGTGGCTGGGCCCCAAGGAACAGGCCTCCGCTGGACCTTCTGCTGAAAACACTGTTCAAATAGAGTTTCCACAGCAACCTGTCATGAATTCAGCTCAAAACTTCTATAGTCTGTGATATTCTATTACCAATTCCAATGGCTACCATTTTCCTAAATTCCACTTTTTTTCTGAAAACAAACAAGCTTCAAGCTTCCATTGCCTAAAGTTTGGTATATACACTGCTGTTTTTAGAAAAATACTGCTTGTCTTTGCACAATGTTGCCCTAAATTGCAGAGATCAATGAAGTTCAAAGTCTCATGCGATCTAAGGCCTAAGTTAGATGTCAGGTGACGGCAGTTAAAAATCCTATGAGACAATAGATTATTCTCCCAATAAACACTGGAATAAATCATGAGGCTTAAAGTGACATCTCCACAGTATAGGACCATCACAAGAGTGCTGACCCCAACAAAGGATTATTGTTGAGAACAATCGTATTGTAAATATGATTCAACATTGAAATACTTGCTCTACCAGTTACCAAGCAAATGACTTTGGGGAACTTACCTCACTTATGTGTGCTTAAATACTTTAATCATTAAAAAGGTAGTAAAACTGACATCATAACACTGTATTATATCGTGTGATAACATTGATATAGTCTGAATGTTTGCATACCCTAATATTCTTATGCTCAATCTTAATCCTCAGTGTGACTGTGTTAGCAGATGGGGTCATTGAAAAGTGATTAGGTCAGGAGGGTAGAATCCTCATGAATGAGACTAGTGCCCTTATAAAGAAACCAGAGTTTCCTGCCCAGCAGGGATGTAGAAAGAAGATACCCATTCATGAAACAGGGAGCAGATTTTCACAAGTCTACTAGGGCATTGATCTTAGACTTCCTAACTTTGAGAACTGTGAGAAATAAATGCTTGTTGTTTATATGGCCCCTAGTTGATGGTAAAACTAAGACAAACACGATGACATAGTGTTGCCGTAAAGTTGTTTATACTTACATGTCATATATGATGCAGTTCATGTGTATTAAATCTGTACGTGCATATGTACATTAATCAGTAAGTTAACGTTTCCTCTCATAAATCCATGCTAAATGCACTCAGTGAAAAAGAGCCAGCTCCAAAACTGCCATGAGCAATACATGCAAGAAGCACCTGCACACTCAGCTTACTGCGTGGAGCGTCTGCTCTGTCCTTCCATCCCAGCCTGCTTATCTTACTGTTTGAAGAGACTCAATGTTTGGCACCCCTCTTAAATTTGTTTTAATGATGAAAAGTTGAGAAGTAAAATAAACTAGATGAGCACTAAAATATCAACTTCAATATTGATAAAGCTGATGTTAATAGAGATGTCTTATCTTTAGGTCCTCTTGATTTTCTGATACTGCGGCTTATATTTTAGCAACTTATCCACTCAATATAGCCATCACAGCTTAGAACATGTCTCTTTGTCCATTGGTCATGCACGATGTGCCCCATCCTGTAAAACCTCTGTCAACAAGAAGTGGAGCTGAACATCCTACAGGTACTTTCTTCCCAGGGTTGAAAGAATAAGACTTGCCTGTGTGCCTCTAATTACTTCTTTCATATTCATCAACCTAGTAAGTCCTCACTAATGACTAGGAGAGAGTGGAAAAAAAAGAAGAGGTCAGAAGGATTAAGCAAAGAGATGGCCAGTGAGCCATTGCCTTTGAAACAATGGATAATAAGACATGCAAACTCAACGGCTAAGAGCAACACTGACTTATTCTCACCATACTGAGTCTCAGAGAAAATCATTCTAATCTGAGCACGGTGGGTGTGTTTTCCTCAACTTCCTGGTTTAGCTCTGCCTGCATGGGATGATTCTAATACTTACTCTCAGGTTCAGGTTGTGGGGATAGAAATGACAGAGAAAACTCTTCTCAAAGTAATAACTAAGGTACAAGAGAAAAACAAAGTAGAAGCAAATAAAACCGTTTAAGGTTTAGACTCAAAACTGGAACTCCTGCCATTTATCAAAGGAAGTCATGTGGTCAAATTCACAGTTAACATGTGAGAGAACACTAGATTCACGAGGAGCCACAGCAACGGAGAGACACGTGGAAATATGAAGCATGGGGGCCAATGGCTCATCCCCTCAAGTCCCTAGGTAAATTGGCGGGTAAGCACAATGCCCAGTGACAGCCTCCGTCATATAATGCTCATGGCACATGCACCACTTCAGGGACACTTGTCTAGTTGACAACAATAAGAAAATGTGACAAAACTGGGATCCTTGCATGGAGTAGTGATACCTGGCATATGGTAGAAGTTCAGAATATTGTTGATTAATGATGAATAGTTGTATGCCTTGAATATTACTTAAATTCACTGGGCTCCATCTAGAAAATACAATAAAGTTAGCTATACCAATAGTTTTGAGTAAAGATTTGTTATTATTAATTCTTGATTAGTGTACTGACCTTCAAATGCAGTTTGATTTTCAAATGTAGTTTTGAAGGGTGATCTAATACTTCTACAATCCTTTAAGTTAAGTAGTATCTCAATCTTTGCCTCTGATTTCCAGGTTCTTTTCAACTAAATTATAATTTTATTCCCTTTAAAAGTATTGTGTCTCTCTTTGACTTGCTAATTTTAAGTTTTACTTTTCACTCCTTAAAATTTGTTTAGGATTCTGAAATTTAAGGATATAGCTCCAAAAGTGAGGATGTGACCAAATTCAGAAATCTATAGAAACATGGTACCTTACATTCAAATATGTATCTTGACTTTGTGTTACTAGGATTACTTTTAAAATAAAAAAGAAGATTATATTATAACTCAAAAGGAGAAGATAAATATTGTGACAGCATAAACATCAACTGTGGCTGAAGACTGACTTAGAGCCTCAATTTTTACTGTATTTGCATGTATGTGATAAGACTAAAAAGCAATTCCAAGCAGAGAGTAGAATATATGAATGAAAATGACATCAAAATACCTATATTAGGAGAATTGGCATGTTTTAAATATGTAGATAGCCTAAGCATCTAACGCGAATGTATCTAAGAATGACATACGATTCAACATGTATTTAAGTAATAAGCATGTATTTGAGAATGACGTCTGATTCAATGTGTAGTTAAGTGTTTACTAAGCACATACTAAATCTAAAACATCAGGCTAAACCCTGTGGGTATGCAAAGACCAAAATGGTCTATGACAGTCAACATTGTAGGACCCTCCTCAGCCTTCACTGGCCTGGGGAGGACCATGTAGTTTATTTCCATCATTTTATAGCAAAATCACCAAAAAGTACACTTAATTTTCAGAACATTTCTCATTGCTCCCAGTTTTTAAAAAGGAGTGTTCCGATGTGAAAGTCTGCAGCCCTGAGACTGCCCATGTTGAAATATTCATCCCCACCATGGCAGTGTTAGGAGGTCAAGCCTTTGGCTGTGATTAAGTCTTGTGTTCATTAACTTCCAATTACTGTAACTGTACGAAGATAAATAACTTACCAGGGACACAGATTCATTTCAGTTCACGGTTTAAGGATTTTCAATACATGGCACGTTGGCTAAATTATCCCAGACCTTGAGGAAAGGAAGAGATTCACAGCCAGAAACATGTAGAGGAGCAAAAGTTCTCATCTTATGGAAGCCAGGAAAGGAAACAGAGACACAGAGTGACCTGCATTACTATAATCTCCTTATGGGCATGCACCAAAGGTGCATCTTCCTCCCACTAGGCCCTGCCTTCTAAATGTTCAGACACCTTCAAATGGCACCACAGGCAAATATCCTTTGGGAGACATGTATGATCTGCATATAGTACAACTTGAGGGTGGAACCCTCATGAATATTAAGCTCCCATAGAGAAGAAATCTCAAAGACCAGCCCTGCCCAATTCTGGGTTTTCTTTTTACTTTGTTGGTGATTTCTTTAGATGTGCAAAACCTTTTCTGTAAAATGAGATCCTAGTTGTTGATTCTTTGGATTATTTCCCTTACAGTTTGGTTTTTATTCATGAACTCTCTGCCTACCCCTATGTCTTCAAGATTTCTACTTACATTTTCTTCCAGTAGATTTAGTATTTCTGTTTTAGTATTTAGATCTTTGATCCATTTTTACTTTAGTGCATGATGATAGACATGGGTCTAGTTTTAGTCTTTGGCATGTGGAGAGCCTGTTATTCTAGCATCATTTATTAAAGGGGCTATCTTTCTCCCAGTGAATATGTTTGGCCCCTTTGTCAAAGATAAGGTGGCTGTGTGTCTTTGTGGTTGTGTCTGCATCTTTAATCTGTTCCATTGATCCTCGGGTCTGGTTTTTGCCAGTATCATACTGATTTTATCACAGTAGCTTTGTAGTATAATTTCAAGTCAGGGATTATGATGCCTTCTGCCCTTTTACTTTGTTGCCCAAGATTGGTTTTGCTATTCTAGGCCTCTTTCTTTTAATCAGTTTTTGCATGCTTATATCTGATAATTTGAACAATTAATTTGAAGACAATGATATGCAATATAACAACCATTGGTGAATTCCTAACATCTTATTTAGTGGAACTCTGTGTCATTTCTAATTTTTTATTATATTTTATTCTCTTTAATGGTTTGATCAATCTTTCATTCTTACATCTGGTAATCTGAGCAACTTCTTGGAAGATAACAATATGTGACACAACAACGACGGTTAATTCCTATCATTTCTTTTGAATCCCTGTGTCATTTTTATAGTTTTTGTGTTGTTCTGTTTTTGTCTATGTTGTTATTTTGTTACTTTTTAGAAAGTCCCTTTAAAATAAAGAAATAACACTGTCATTTCTGGAACAGAAAACTGCTTCCTGTGCCTTTTCATGGAAAATTATTGTAATGGATATTCCTGCTCCATGAGGATGTTGTGAGGAAAGGGAAGTAATTACAAGTGCTCCATACAGTGACTAGAGCTATTATGCACTTGGCACATTTTACTGAGATTGAGCAATGAAATTTTGACATAGCTCCTTTCATTCTGTAATCCATGTACTTTCTTGGACATGTTCAGGGTTTAAGTTTGTAGGATAATTAGATAAAATTGCCTGTGAAACTCAAATTTACAATGCATGCCAAGGAGTAAACTATTTAAAAGACTTGTACTTATGTATTAATAAAAAATTTTTATACTTTGCAAGTCTTAGAATAAGCAGGGAATAAGTGGAGTTCATGAACAGAAGCAATATTTTCATGAATGCTTATTTGCCAACTTAATTGTTTGTGAACAGAAGCGTGTGAACTGAGGTTTTACTGTAAATGTTTAAAATTTGAAACATATGTATCTATTGATTCACCAGTGTTTTACTTTAGACCCAGTACTTTTTCTTACAATCTAATTTCCTACTGGACTCCTAACAAGTGTTCTGATCCTTGTCCCATTTGTTTTCTGTTCTGCCAAAAAATCCGTTACAATTTACAATCTATTTTCATAAAGAATCTGAATATAATAATACTGGTAAAACAATATTTGCACAGAATCTATTTAAAGATTTAAAATGTTTTCTGGATTTTATAGCTGTCATATAAACACATAATTAGGCACTGATATTTTTATCCAATTCTCCTTTATTTGTTCAGTTTAATTATGAGCTCAGTTTTCAAAGAAATGAGAATACTCTGGAGTAGATTTTTATTTTGTTAATTTTTGCTAGCTCATTGTTTGGTTGACTGTATCATTTTGTAGAATTCTACAGGAGAAACACACAATGACAAATGTTCATGAGCTTGATGCACTGAAGTTCTGGGGAAACCAAACTTTAGTTTCTAGAAAAATGGGTGCAAAAGACAAGGTAGATTTGGCAGAGATGCTGAGCTCCTGGATGCATATTGAGAACCTGTCACAAGCAGAAGTTGTCTAGGTTTGTAAGATTGAGTCTAGGAGGCCATTATTTTTTCTCATATGTTCTGCTCATTTATCGTTATCTTATAAGCAATATCTATCTACCCCTTTCTTGGAGTTAGGAATTCAGAAACTTTAACCTTTATCTCTCATTTTTTAATTTATCCTTTATTTCCCCTTGCTTCTGCTAACTATACTGAGATCCTTCTTTTACTCACAGTGTAACAAAGCACAGTATGATGTCCACATGGTGCCTTACATGAGATCTGTCTATCTAGCATTCCATTCATACTTTTATGAAAGAATTTGTACATATCTCATTAACTTACAGAATGCTGAATTGGATCGCTATGATTATATAAGTACAATAGCAATCAGGATTGGTGTAAACAGGCTGCAGTAGATTTAATATCCTGGTAGGTATGCATGCCAAATACTGAGAGTAAAAGATGCTTCCATGGGACAAAGAAAAGCTAGTGGTGCAAAAAGATAATGGTCCATCTGCAACCTAAATGAGGGGGTGGTTTCTTCCAGGTCAAATTAGTTTTCACATTTGGTGATCCCTTGATATTTTCTTTCCTTTGCAATACTTGTTTTACTTGAAATTAGGCTGTTCTCTCATTTGTCTTTCCATCACACACAATGTGTAACCTTAGTGCAGTCCAGGAGTCCCCTACTAAGTTTTTCTCTATATCTATTATATTGTAAGTTCTCTCTCTAAATACATATAATAACTGCTTTTAATCCAGAACTGTACCTTGCTTTTAAATTTCCCAATGATATTGAATTTTTAAAATATTATTTATTTTCTCTATGAATTGTCACTCTATGTCTGTTGCCCAGAGTTGACAGTATTGTAGAGTAACTACTTCATAAGTGCTTTGTTGTAACTTGGGTAATTTCATACGTATATGTATTAGTGAAATTTCTTTACAAAAGTAGAACCATGCCATCATCAATCCTGGAAAATCCAAATTGGCAGTTCAAATCCAAGGTCCATCTATTGGCAGAATTTCCACTTGCTTGAGTAGGGTCATTTTTTTGCTACTTTCAGGATACATACACACTGTCACATTCATCACAGGGAGTTTGTACCTGTATGTAGTGTACCTTAATTCTTCTGCCCCCCATTTCCCTCACCTCCCTTCAACCTTTCTTCTCCTCCCCATTTACAAAACCTTTTTTCCATTCTCCCTTCTCCTGTTCCTTTTTTCTTCTTTTCCCTTCCCCTCTCCCCTCCCTTGTTCCCTATCCCCTTTGAACACGTTCCTCCTACTTCCCAATATCCATCCTCCATTGTGCTCCTTATTTATCCTTTGGGTCACTCACACAAGGGAAACAGTGCAATATTTAAAGCTGTATATCTTATTTATTTCCCTTAAAATTATGGTCTTGAGATGCATCCATTTACATAAGAATGTCTCAAGTTTATCTTTCTTTATTTCAGAGTAGTACATTATATATGAAAAACACATTTTCCCTGGGCGTGTTGGCACACACCTGTAATCCCAGCACTTGGGAGTCTAAGCAGGAGGATCACCATGAATTTGAGACCAACCAGAGCTACAAAGTGAGTTCAAGACCAGCCTGAACTGCACAGCGAAATTCTGTTTCAAAAATACAAAACAAAAGCACATTTTCTTCATCTAATCATCTGTTGATGGGTAGATGGACTGTTTCCAAGATTTAACTATTATAAGTGGTGCTGCTATAAACATGGGTATGCATATATCACTGTGGTATTATGTATTTAACTCTTTTTACTTCTTTAGGAAGATACCTACAAGGAGAATAGCTAGGATAAATGCAACCTCTAATTTAGTATTTTAGGAAGTTCCATACTGATTTCAATATTCGTTGTAACAATTTACACTTCCACCAACAACGGGGATTGGTTCGTTTCCCCCATTGCTTCACCTTCCCTTGTTATTGGTTGATTTCTTTATAATAGCCATTTTCTGGAGCGAAATGGAATCTCAGCATTGTTTCAATTTGAATTTCTGAAATAGCCATGGATGTCAAACATTTTTCATATATTTATTTGCTATTTATACTTCATCTGAGAATTGTCTATCCATTTCAGATGGCCATCTTTGGATTAAGTCTTTAAATTTGGGTGGGTCTGATTTTTGAGGTCTTTATAGGTTCTAACTATTAAATTTTTGTCTGAAGAATAGCTGGTAAATTTTTTTGTCCATTCCATGAGTTGTCTCTTCACTCTGTTTTTTTTTTTTATTTGCTGTGCAAAAGCTTAGTGTGATGAGATCCCAATTCTTGATTTTTTGTAATATTTTCTGTGTGATCAGTATTTTATTCACAAATTCTTTGCCTGCACTTATGTCTTCAAGGAAATCCATGCAATTAGGAATGAAAAGGGTAAAATCAAAATGGATTCTATAGAATCAGTACCTACTTTGAGAACCTGTACTCTAATAAGGTAGAAATTTCAGAATAAATGTATAGTTTCCTAGATGAAAAAGAATTACAAAAGGTGAGTCAAGAAGTTATAAAAATTCTAAATAATCCAATACCAGTCAATGAAATTGAAGAAGTAATAAAAAAATCACCACAAAGTAAGGCCCTGGTGTTGATGGATTCACTACTGAATTCTTCAAGAACTTTAGAGAATATCAATGCCACTACTCTTCAAACTTTTTAATGAAGTTGAAATGGAAGTGATACTCCTAAATATTCCTGGAAGCAGGGAGAAAAGTATCCAACAAGAAAGGAAAGACCTAACCAAAAAAGAGAACTACAGGCCCAAATCTTTAATGAACGTAAATGTAAAAATCCTCAATAAGTTATGCCTCAATTCACCAAAAAGTTTACACACCACAACTAAGTAGAAATCATCCCAGGGATCTAAGGATGGTTCAACATAAGCAAACCAATAAACAGATTATATCACATTAAGAGAACCAAGACAAAAACCACATGATCATCTCAACAGACACAGAAAAAGCATTTGACAAAGTTCTAGCACCCATCCATAATAAAAGCCCCACAGAAAGTTGGACTAGAAGGTCATTCTTTCAATCTGATAAAACCGTCTATAACAAACGAGCAGCCAACATCTTTCTAAATGGTCAAAAACTGACAGTGTTCACTCTTAAATCAGGAATAAGACAAGGATGGTCACTATCACCAGGCTTATTCAATATAGTTCTGGAAATGTTAGCTTGAGCAATTAGACAAGAGAAAGAAATAAAAGAATATGGATAGGAAGTGGAGAGTTTAAATTATCATTATTTAGTACTGACATGATACTCTACACAGAAGAGTATAACTTAGTAATTTGTAGCATAATTTAAAATTGGTGGTTGGGATGATCTGCCTTGTATTTGTAACAGTTTTGGAAGTATGACCACTTTCACTATACTGGTTCTGCCTGTCCAAGAACAGGTGATATCCTGTTCCCAGTAACTCCGCCAAAGACTCTGTATCGCATTGTTTTGCATCAAGGTTGTGTATATGTGTGTCTGTCTATGAGAGCAAGCAAGAGAGAGAATTTGGTTACATTTACTGAAGAGAATCTTTGCACCAACACTTCCCAAGTACACCTACACTTTTGAATCACAGTACTAAGAATAGCAACATTTGCTCTTCTGCAATTTGCTAATTTTCTACAGTTTCCTTATCTCTTCTACCCTGAGTTTTAAATTAGATGAAAACACATCATAGTCATTATCTGGACTGTGATTGCCATTCAGCACTTTTAATCCATTTGTAATCTAGCTCAGTAATCTAATTTATGCTTTCATTTCAATTTGCACAAACTGCTAGCATATCTTTTGTATTTATAGAAAATAACATATTTCAGAATTGTACTTGCTAGGTACTCCTGGTTAAATATTAAAAAGTGATAGCAATTCTCTTATTCATTTTTCTATTAAATATGTACAAATGAACATACTTGTGTTCAATAAAATATCATAATCTCAATGGTTCTGTACTCTAGTTTGTAAATGTGAAAAAGTCAGCCATTGAAAGGTAGAGGGCAATTCTGAGAGGAGACACAAATATATCCTGATGGATTCAAGTCAAGGCGGTTAGAAAAAATTTCAGAAGATTTGTAGCATTTTAACTAATTCCTAGAGGAAGGGAGGTAACTCTGAGATGATACAAGGAGAAAGATTATTTCCTAATGTAAAGAAAGAGCTGTGTAAAACTATGTCATACATGAATCCTAGTTGTCTGATGCCTTCTTTTTCAGGTTTTTGTTAGCCCTTATTATTGACAGTTTTTTTCCCTGGAAGGCTTTACAGTGAAGGCATCTCAGGAGAGAGGCTGGAACTGTGTTGATCGTACCACCCAGGGAAGGCCCACAATAACACAGGGGCTTTATGCTCAAGAAAGAACATGATCTGATTTCAAAAACAGCCAAATGGTATCCTTGTACATAGCCATAGAAACTATTAGCCCATTATCTGAAGGACAGGTAAAAGTGCTCACATTTATTAAGGTTCAGTTATTTAGAGACTCTAAGCAGTGGTTTGTTTGTACATTACCAGAATCAATTGGAATTTTTGAGTACTTACCATGAATTTGTTATGCATAGTATCTCATACAAGGCTCAATCCCATGAAAAAGATAATGTAGGTTTTGAAGTCAAGGTTGTAAGGAAATAGATTTAATAGAGGGCACATAATTTGTAAGATTCTTTTATAATATTCACCACAAAGGTCCAGGCAGAAGAGTGCAAGAGATCCGCTTATGCACTAGAGACCTGAAGAATCCAGACAAGGGCCTGAATCCCAAGGCAACATCTTATGCAAGTCTGTATCATGGATCTGGACCAGGACGGCCCAATGGCCAGTGGTGGAAGTTACAAAGTCTGCACCTGTGCCGGCAGAGTGAATGATCTGTGATAGAAGGCTGAGGGATCTGCACTGCAGCAAAGAAATGATGCTCAAGGCAAAGACCAGAGCTCACCCAAAGGAAACAGCAACCAATCACAGAGACAGTGACTACCCAAGATCCTCTGATGACAACAGCTGATTTCATATCAGGAAAACCAGCTTTGGCAAGCTTCTCCAGGAAAGTCAACAGCTTACCATCTTCCCCTCCAGTTGTTTTATGTCATTTAGCAACAATTCTTAGATGGGTCTTCCACATCCAGAACCGTGCTGCCTAGGTTCAGCTGCCCTTTCCCACTTAAACTGACCATTAGCTATTTCACCACAATACGTACATTATATTCCCAGGTGTGGAAAATAATTCTTAACATTGTTAAGTTACCTGTGCAAAACAACTCGATTTGCTCTCTCCACATTCTTTGTTCAGTCTCCCAGTTACAGAATTAATTACCTGCAGAAACTAAGACATTGTGTGTATGTGTGTGTGTGTGTGTGTGTGTGTGTAATTAAACTATAGGAGAAATTTCTGTAAGACATATTTCCTCAGTTATTGTATTACTGCACCTATCACTGGTTGACCTAATGATCAAACCAGGCGTTGTAATTTCAGATTATTTTATAAAAATGACATGAAAATATCCCCATACAGTGATATATTTGAAGCACATATACACAGTATTGCTTTTTTACCTTCTGATTATGCTACTGAAAAGTAGACTTCCAGATTCTCATTTGAGAGTATTGGCACTGTCTGATAACCTCTGGGTGTTAGTGCACATTGATTTAGGTTTAAAGCCAAGTAGTACTAACAGTAATTGTTAAGAAGCCATAAAACAGTAGGTGTACTACAAAGGAATAAATTAGTCACAATCCCAGGGTTCTTACAGCGAAAATAAATGCACATTACTGCACATCTGTGGACATAAGTTCAGTGTTGCCAAAGGAAGGAAGCAAAACTAATACATTGGAGCAGCGATCAATGAAGATTTTCACTGGACTTGGAATAGTAATAAAATAAAATAGAAAGTAAATAGCTAAATGTAAATTGTGCTCCAGCAGCACCTAGACTTTAGGGCCAGGGAAACTTTATTATTATGGAGTAATTTACAAATAACCTGTTGCCAACTAAGATTTGAGGCCATTTATGGTATAATGATACAGGGGAAAAAGAAAGGTTAGGATCTCAGGAGTAAGGAATATAAAAAGATAAATTTCCAAGCACTACATAAATGATCCTCTATTAAGAAACCTTAATGAAGACATTTTAATTTAATAATTTTTTCTGTCTATCTTTGTCTTAGTCTGCCCAGACTACTATTTTAATATAGCACATACTGGGTGCCTTAGACAAAAATAGCATTCTTCCTAGAGGCTGTAAATCCGACAGCAAGGTCCAGCTGGGTTCATATCCAAGCAGGGGCCATTTCCTATTTCGGAGGTGGCCAATTTCTTCCTGTCTTCTCATACAAGGGAAAGAGGTAGAGACAGAGGTCTCTGATGTCCTTTTATGCTCTTATAAGAACACCAGTCTTTTGGATTAAGGTCACAGTCTATGACCTGCAATCACCTGAGTTATCTCTTTATAGGCCCTGTCTCCAGTCACGGCCACATGGAGTAAGGGCTTCAACGTCTGAGTTTTATGGACCATAGTTCTGTGCATGGCAGCATTTATTTAATATTTAAGAGAAAACAATATTATTCATTTGTCCTCTGTTCCTTGAAACCCCCCAGGACAGATTCACTTCCTGAGGTCAGCCTTGTACTTCCACCTCTGATGTGACAAGTCAGTGGCCAGGAACTCTCACGAATCCCTGGTTTATGCCTCTTGGGCATTAAATTATCTCAGTGATTCCTCTTTTCAAGTTTAGTCTAGCATAGGGTTTGAGGCTCCGAAGGCGGATTCCAGGGCTTAAGCATGTTACATTCACTCCCACAGCCATTTAGCAGTCAGATATACGTTGCCTTTTATGATGTGCCAGGCTTAGTCCCTGAGACACGACTGTCGCCAAGTCTCTGTATCGCCTTCTTTTTTGGGGCTTCCAATCCAGATAGTGTTGGTAGTGCAAGGGAATCCCAATCAACAACAATGAAGCTGACACATGAGGAAAATACTTTTGTTTGGACAAATTGATGAAGGCAGTAGCTAAATCTTGGGGCCAGACTTTACATCCAATGGGTAAAGAAATGTATTTTTATGGAGTAGAGAGCTACTTTCTTCTAAGGAAGGATACACCTGAATTATTTGTAGGAAAATGAATGTAGTTGAGACCATAATCTTAAGTAAAATAAAGTAGACACACAAGCTTAAATATCACACAGTTTCTCTTCTATGAAAAACCCAAAGTATACATGAATGAAGAATCAAAACAAAAACTAGATAATATGAACTAAGGAGATGGATCTTTGGCAAAGGGGAAAGGGACATAAAAAAAAATAAGACATGTTGTCTACATGTACCAATTCTCCACTATGTACTGCAAACATGTACTAATAGTATAAAAATCTAAAAATAAACAAATAAAACAGTACTGTGACTCCCTCTTAAAAAAAAGATTGATGAAGTCATTAAATTAATGACTTCATGAACAAAATAGGCAATTACTTACAATAGTAACAGAAGACTTCTTTGATGTAAAATTATTATTTGGCTGAGAACTAAAGCTGAAAAAAACAGAAATTCAGTAAGGAACTGTGGAATTATGTTCCAAAACAAGAAAAGAGCCTGTGCAATGCCTGAACATAAGCAATGGTTTTTTGCACTTGAGAAAGTGACCTCAGACCTGGGCAGCTAAGGAAGCTGAGATTGGTAAACCATGATAGGTAAAAGTAGAAAAATAATCCAGAATGAGACAATGAAAAGTACATGAGACAGACTACAGTCTAATGAAACAAGGTAAAAGCAGAAAAATAATCCAGAATGAGACAATGAAAAGTACATGAGACAGACTACAGTCTAATGAAACAAGGTAAAAGTAGAAAAATAATCCAGAATGAGACAATGAAAAGTACATGAGACAG
>NW_004955549.1:615666-620358 GCF_000276665.1 Chinchilla lanigera | reverse complement strand
CACAGGCTCAGGATGAATACAAAGTAAGCACCCTGGCTTCCTGCTGAGTCACTTAGCCAAACCTCTAGACTCCCCAAGTTGACACAATGTTTCAACCATAACACCATGACTCTATAAAGGTCAGTGTTCTTTCTTCTTCCCTGCCTCTAGCTTCACATACCTATCTCTGGCCATTGTTTCTTTTCACCGTGTAATCACTGTATTTCTCTCCAGATGTACTTTTCAGTGGACTATAAATTTAGTGGGCCATTCTCATTTTCCTCAGAAGCAACAATATTCCTCACCAAATTTTTAAAAAATCTACTATTTAAATCCTGTCAGGAGCTCTTCATTAACTTAAATATACTAATATGTACTAAAATCCTATTATGTCCGAAGGATTTTGCTTTTTGCTAAAAGAGTTGCAAAAATAGACAGATTTCAGTCATATTTCCAAAGAACTGACCACTCAAAGCCTTCCTGAGGCAAATATTTGTACTTCTAATAAGAATACAATTGTATAATGCCTAATAAAGACATGTTAAATTGATGGTGTATATAACAGTTGTTCTGAGACAAAATGAAATAAGCAAGTCCCTGCCAAATATCCCCATACATGTCTCAAGGTCCGGCACAAACAGTTTTAGTAAATGTTGGGTGAAGGAATAATTCATGAAACATCCCAAAAGAAACACACAAACGAATGTACACACTTACATACACACACTTATCTTTCATTACATCATCTTAGTATAGCAAACATGTGACAGTAATTTCTGAGTATTTAATTTTCAATTAAACATTCAGTCAATTTCCTCTTTCAAAGTCCTATACAAGAAGAATTTATGTGGATAAATAACTCTGATTAACTTTTGATAGCTTTTTGAGACCAATAATAACTGATATCTTTTACTTTATCCAATTACTTAATCAAAAAAATTACTAATCAAAGAGACTTCCTTTTATAAGATTTCTACAATGAAAAATTTTACTCATGTACATACACCTTTGTTGATATAAAGAGTTATATCAACTGTTTGTAAAGGCTTGTTTTGGTCCATCCTGTCTTGGGCAAACTAAGTATCCTATGGTGTTTATAGATTATAAAATAGGCATGTTTCTTGGGGACACAAGCCTGAACTTTGAGATGTCATATTGTGTTCGCTGGTAGAAAAACCAACACTATCATTAATTAAATATGGTAGCAGCAGCAGCTGGTACACCTGCCCCTACAAATCGCTATGCACAAATCTCATTCCTACTCAAATCCTACTTGAACAAATTTTTGCTCTTATTCCCTTTTGGCTAAGGAAAGATAAAGGCAGGGGTCCTTAACCTTCCCCCACATTAATATCAGTGTGCTGGTTCTGTCCATTGGGGATACTTTAGAATGAATGAATCCATCCCTTTTATTGTGAAGTTCTTAAATGATCTAAGTGTTGTTTGAAATATTTCTTCTTCTTTGATCCTTGTAACTGAACACTGAATCATACATGCCACTTTTTGGATGAGGTTAAAGGTTTGGGTTGCCCAGGAACTTTTAACTACTCCATCGTTCCAAAGGAATTGGAGGGTTCCTCTTTTTTCATTCTTCATTTCCGATAATATTCATCTTTCATTCTTCTCAAATGCACAGCTTCATGCTGAGAGCTGATTTTATTCCTTCTTAGGAAAGACCTCTGGGCTATCACTTCATTAAAAATTCTGTATGTGACTATATTTTAAAAGTCTGGCAAGTCTAGTCATTTTAAAATTCAGAGGCAGATATTAACCTAGAAACATTCATGAATGATAGGTAAGGAAATTATTGAAATGAGGAAATGGAGAGAAAAATTAAAGTGAAGAAAGAAGTCTTTTATCAGCTTCTCCCAGAAAAAAAAAAAAAATGCTTCTGTTATTCTAAAAAAAAGGAAGAAGTTCTACCATTGGTGGAGATGATAGGGTAGTGAGGAAATCAATCAAAAGAAATGGTAAAATTTCCAAGGCAGTGGGATACACGTGGCTTTAAATTAAGAGAGAGAAAATTTTCTTTCACTTTTGCAAAAGGTAGTGACACTGAGTTGTCTTTATATGGATTTTTTTAATTTTTCAGTTTTAAAAACATCAAAAAATTATATCAAATTATTTGAAAAATAAAGAAAGTCACTGTGTTCTCACCTCCCAAGCACGATCATCCTTGTGTCCATATATCTTGTCTTTGTGTGCCAAATGTGCATTATCTATTTTAACTCCCTTCAAAACAGTCACGAAATATCTGTGCATACTATCCTTCAAAAAGTTCAGATAAATATTAAAATAAGTTATTTATTCCATGTCAGTTGCATTCACTGACTTCACAATAGACCAAATATTTTATCCATAGTAGAAAGAAAAGTTATGTTTCTTCTACTGGGAAAGAAACGATCACAATTTTCATTCTGTTAGGTAGGTGTTGGATGATTTGCCTAGTGAAACTGGATGGAAGCTATTTGATTTCAAGAGCTTATAGTGAGATAGGCATTGATTTAAGGTAGTGAAGCAGGCATGCCTATGTTCATAATTTCACATATTACTGGACAAATAGCCAATATTAACATATTATAGTCGCTAAAATCAGTGTTTGAATGTTGATAACTATTTTCCTTCTAAGCTAGCTCTCATTAGAAAAACAAGACTTAGAATTTACCTGTTCAAGGCAAAAGACTTTGATATATGGAAAACTGATGCTGCTTTTAGAGAATGACTTTCAGCCAAACAGATTCACAACAAGCACATTGGTACTACACCTCTGGTTACCTGTCTTGGAGATGATTCTCAGCTTTCTACTGCACCTTAAACAGAGCAGGCCATGCAACAAGAAGCAATTCCCCATCCTGTGATCACTACTCTCTGAGCCTTTCTTGAATTTTTCTGAGTCCTCCAACTGCTTTGCCCATTGGGAGGCAGATGGATTGTTCCTGTGTTTCTCCATAGATGCCTTGTCTCCATGAGGATCTAGACCTCCCACGCATTTGACCAAAGCACCTCGGAGATTTAACATTCATGTTTTTTGGGGGTACTCCTGGTCCACAAGGCGAGGTGCCAGTATTAGGAAGTTCGAGTGGGGAGTGCTGTTCCGGCCAACACAAAGTGTTTTCCCCATGCTATCATGAGGCTCTGGATTGCCACAACAGTGTGTCCTACTGAACATCTCCTAGTTTATACTCACAACGATCCCGAAGAATGGAAACAGAAGTCACTCCCATCCACACACATAGTACAAGAGTTAATATTTATCATAGGCTGGAATATAAATAAAGTTTAACAACAAACATAAGAAAAGAAGTGTCCTGTTAAAAAAAAAATTCTAAGATAGATAATAAAATTTATTTTTAAAAGGAACAGGGACAGATTTTTAAATGTGAAGCACAAAGGAACTATATTTTGGAAATGCTACGATGGGTAAAATTCAAAGACAAAAATAGCATATGATTTGGCAACAGCAAAACAGTTATTATCAACAACTAGTTCTCTACATCAGTTTTTAAGGGAAAAGTGGAAAATATATGATAAGTACCACAAGCACTTCGTAAAATAGGAAACAACAATAACAATATTAAACATTGCCCATTAAGTTTAAGATGTCAAGTTAGATAATAGATGCTTGGCTCTCAGATTGAAAGTATTAGCAAAACTGTGCCATTCGGTGCTGGAAAGCCTATAGAAAAATAGATATAGGAAAAAGAATGTATGCCTGAAGAGTTTCACACCAATACTATCTACAAAGTAGCAACCTGGAAGTAATCAAAATGTTGAAAAATATGATGGTTATGTGAATCAAATAACTCTGCACATTATTTTATGCAGCTTTAAAAAATGTTGTTTACAAAGACTCATCAGGCTGTGAGGAGACTTTTAATGAAATGTGAGGTGATAGAAAAAGAACATAGTGTGAAAAGGCATGCACAAAAGAGCTCAGACAAAAATGCTCCAGAGTACCTTTCCACACACTGTGACATCATGCATCCTTCCACCCGAGTGCAACCAAGCATTGTTTAAAATGCATGGCCCATGTCCTTAGCCCTACATTCTCTGACTCAGTGAGTCAGAAGTAGGGAAGTTAAAGAATCTGCATTTTAAAACAATCTTCCCCAGTGCTTCAGGTGCAGGTGGTCTGCAGATCTCACAGGAGGACCAATCTAGTAATTAAGATGATGGTGCAAAGACTTATATAAACATAAGCAAGATCTTTAAACGTATGTAGCAACATGCTTAATCACGAATATATCAGATATATGTTGTTTATATAACACAGGCATGGTACATCTATAGATATATGTGCATTACACATACTCCTATTTACAGCTATTTTTAATTATATTATCATACATATATGTATGTATTTTTATTTTTTTATTTTTTATTTTAAAGAGAGTAATACATGAGAAACAAACCAAAAATAGAAAAGTAGCAGCATACTAGTATCACGAACATAAGCAAATCAGAGCAAGAACATTCAAAGTGATACAGGGTCTCAAGACAAATTAATACAAATCAACAGTGGCTGTTACACCACACATTGCGATCCTCAATCACATTGCTCAGACTATCAGATGCAAGAATGAAAGACTGCTGAAACTATTAAAGAGAAAAAGAAAATAATTCTTCAATCAGATATTAGAGATAATACAGAGTTTCACTAGAAAAGATGGTAGGAGTTCACCATTGTAATTCTATTGCATATTGTTACCTTCA
>NW_004955549.1:613729-615341 GCF_000276665.1 Chinchilla lanigera | reverse complement strand
GATGTTTACACATATGGGTCTGATTTATTTCACTTATGAGCATGGCCTCTAGTTTCGCCAATTTACCTACAAAAGCCATGAGTTTATCTTTTTAATAGCTGAGTAATATTCCACCGTGTAAAAATACCACAAGTTTTTTATCCATTCCTCAGTGGATGGGCATCTGGGTTGTTTCCAAGATTTAGCTATAACAAATTGTGCAGCTATAAAATGGGTGCACATATATTGCTGCAGTATGATGTCTTTAATTCTTCTGGGAAAAGACCCAGAAGGGAAATAGCTGGGTAAAATGGAACTTCTAATCCTAGTTTTGTGAGGAATCTCCAAATTGATTTCCACAGTGGTTTCAACCATCTACACTCCTACCAGCAGTGGAGTAGGGTTCCTTTCTCCCCACAGCCTCTCCAGCATTTGTTATTGGTTGATTTCTTGATGATAGCCATTCTTTCTGGGGTGAGATGAAATCTCAGTGTTGTTTTAATTTGCATATCTCTAATGACTGATGATGTTGAACATTTTTTCATATATTTATTTGCCATTAGTGTCTCTTCATTAGAGAAGTGTGTATTCATCTCAGATGTCCATTTTTGGATTGGGTCTTTGAATTTGGGGGGCCTGATTTTCTTTTAATTCTCTATATGTCCCAGATAGAAGTCCTTTGTCTGAGGGGCACTTGGCTAAATTTTTTTGCCAATTCGTGGGTTTTATTTGGTGATTTCTTTAGATGTGCAAAAACTTTCCAATAAGATGAGATCCCAGCTGTTGTGCTTTGAAGTATTTCCCTTGCAGTTTGGTTTTTGTTCATGAACTCTCTGCCTACCCCAATGTTGTCAAGATTTTTACCTGCTTTTTCTTCCAATAAATTTAGTGTTTCTGTTTTAATATTTAGATCCTTTATCCATTTTGACTTTAATTTAGTGCATGGTGAAAGACATGGTTCTAGTTTTAGTCTTCGGTGTGTGGAAAGCCAGTTCTTCCAGCACCATTTATTAAAGAAGCTATCTTCCTTCCACTGAACATGTTTGGCCCCTTTGTCAAAGATAAGGTGACTGAGTGTGCTTGTAGTTGTACCTGTATCTTCCAATCTGTTCCATTGATCTTCAGGTCTGTTTTTGTGGCAGTACCATGCTGATTTTATCACAGTAGCTTTGTAATATAATTTTAAGTCAGGAATTGTGATGCGTCCTGCCTTTCCTTTGTTTCCCAAGATTGCTTTTGCTATTCTAGGCCTCTTCTGGCTCGAGATGAACTTTAAGAGTGTTTTCTCTAGATCTGTGAGGTATACTAATTGTATTTTAATTGGGATTGCCTTGAATCTTTAGAACAATTTTGGGAGTATGGCCATTTTCACAATGTTGGTTCTTCATATCTATGAGCAGGAATATCTTTCCATTTTCTGATATCCTCTTTGATCGCTTTTTTCAGAGTGCTATAATTTTCACTGTATAGATCTTTTACTTCTTTTGTGTTAAATTGACTCCTAAGTATTTCATCTTTTAGATGCTATTGTGAAAGGTGTGATTTCCCTAATTTCTCTCTCCATCTGTTTGTTACTTGTGTACAGGAATGTTATTGACTTTTGAGTGTTAACTTTGTATCTAGCTATGCTACT